>NW_016107327.1:2301985-2329417 GCF_001604975.1 Cebus imitator | reverse complement strand
CTTCATCTAAATAAACTTTTATTGTTTTCTCTTTATTTAATTTACTATGAAATATTATAAGAGGATAATATGACTTTGCACATTGTACTTTTTTTTACTCATTGACAATTGTTTACCCAAATATAAAATTAAAATTTTGCTTCTAAAACATAATCAACTATATCAAAATAGAAACTTTAAATGTTTTCAGGCATGTAGACATACAGTGTAACATATTCAACAATCAACATGATAAATGTACTCAATATAAAAACAGTGCTCAGGAATCAATATATGTAATGGAAAACATTAGACAAGTGTACCAATAACAACAGTAATTAAAGAGTATGAAATAAAATAACAATAAGATCTATTTTGAATCTGCCAAATTAGCAAGGGTTAACATGAAAGCCAGATGACATTGATATTGAAGGAAACAAATCCTCTCATATATACTTGGTAGAAGGTAGTCGTCAATCAACAACCCTTGAGGCTGTTAGTAAATATGTATATAACACTTTGTTACACATCTTTAACATATCCTTCTTGGGCTTTTCTCTCTAATAAATTTATTCTCGAGAATTATTCATAGGCTGGGCATGGTGGCTCACACTTTTAATCCCAGCACTTTGGGAGGCCAAGGTGGGAGAATCGCCCGAGGTCAGGAGTTTGAGACCAGCCTGGCCAACATGGTGAAACCCTGTCTCTAAAAATTACAAAAATTAGGTAGGCATGGCGGCACATGCCTGTAATTCCAGCTGCTCAAGAGGCTGAGGTCGGAGAATCACCTGAACCTGGGATGCAGAGGTTGAGGTGAGCCAAGATCAGGCTATTGCACTCCATCCTTGGTGACAAGAATGAAACTCCATCTCACACACACACACACAAAGAATTATTCATATACAGATGAAAAATACTTAAGAAAAAAATAGCAATATGTCTACAGTAAACGTAGTAGAAAACAAAATAAACGACCAGCAACTGGGATTTGGTAAACAAATTTTTTTTGTGTTACTATCTTGTCACTAATTATGATGTAGCCAGAGAATACAAGAAACAAAAGAAACAATATTGCTGAAAGACTCATTTTTGTATAGTTTGGTGTGTCAATAGGAAAATGTTTTGAAAGGATATATACCAGAATGTTAACAATACTTATTTGGGGGACTCTAGCACTACAGGTTATCGTGTTCTTTTTTTTGTATATTGGTATTTCTAAAACATATTTAACCAATAGTCATAACTTTTGAAACATATTTAAGGACAATGTGAATTAAGTAAATACAATATTTGAGAATATACAATACAATGAAAACTGTACAGGAGAAAGAGATAAGATGAATTATATTCTGCATGCTTATTTTAGAAATTGTTGGTGTTTGTATTCTCTTTTTTAACAAAAGTGGAGGACATTGGACTTTTACATAATGGCCAGTTTCTTTACGAAGAGTGAATTTTCCTGAACAGAAAATTTTTCATTTTTTCATGGAAAATATTTTTATCAGTTTAATTCTGGAAGATTAGAAGAACCGAAAACCAAATACTGCATATTCTTACTCATAAGTGGGTGTTGAACAATGAGAACACATGGACACAAGGGAGGGGAACATCATACACTGGGGCCTGTCGAGGCTAAGGGACTAGCGGAGGAATAGCAGTGGGATCAGGGGCTAGGGGAGGGATAGCATTAGGAGAAATATCTAATGTAGATGGCTCTATACCTTCCTGAAGACTATATTGAAAAAATGGCATTACTGAATTCTAGTGGATTCTACAGATTCCTTGATTTCCTATGTAATGGCTTACTTTGAAAAATTACTCTATGAAGTTTCTTTGGAAAGCAGGGTGGTTGTTCAGTGCTTCCACAAATTGTGTTTTGAAAGAAAGTTAAAGGAAAAAAAATGCATCAACAAAATACTAGATCTAAGATCTAGTATTGATGCACCTGGGATATTTGATATTAAACCAAAGCCTTTTAAATGGGGATTTGTGGAGAATCTAAAGGGAATATGAGGTCATATTGAATATTACTTGTTTTTGGAGATAGAGTCATGCTCTGTCACCCAAACTGGAGTGCAGCGGCATGATCACAACGGGTCACAGTAACCTTGAACTCCTTAACTCAAGCAATCCCTCTGCCTCAGCCTCCTGGGCAGAGACCACGATAGGCATATACTGCAATACCTGGTTATTTTCTAACATTTTTTGTAGAGACGGGGTCTTGCTATGTTGTTCAGGTTGATCTTGAACTCTTGACCTTAAGCAATCCCTGCCATCTCAACCTCCTAAAGCTCTGATAGTATAGGCATGAGGCATCATGCCTAGCTGCTTTATAAATACTTTAAAATTTATGATTATTGCAATGAGATATGCAAATAGTTTTGAAAAGCAAATAGTACTATAGAGCATAACAACAAAGACAACAAAAAAAGGCAAGCCCTTATAGACATTTTTAATCCCCAGAGAACACAGATCATAACTTCTTTTTACTTGTTTTAGTTTGAATTTGCCTAATTTCTAAATCTAATACCTATATACTATACTTACTGAATTTAAATGTAAATCCATTACAAAACTGACTTTGCATCATAAAAAATGAAGATTTAGCAGTCTTACTCTAATTACTCAAAAAATATGTACACTGATCAAAAGAAAATGCTGTTCATAGTTCTACCCTATGCCTCTACATTCAAAGGTACCTATTATTTCTAATTCCTGAAATATATATTCTACAAATTGTCTTGATTCTTGTTGGGTTCTCTTTCTTCAGGATTAAATTTTAATTTTCTCCACTCTGTGAATTTGTTCTCATTTGTCCATCTGCTAACTTCTAAAATTTTATTTTCTATTTTCTCATTTCTCTTTCCGTTTGTCCTTTGGATTTAATTTTTTTCCTGTAACATTATTTTAGTAGGTTTTCAGAAGGGAGCATATATAAAAACAGTGTTTTAACAGAAGACATTCTTATGCCTGTACACCTTGAATAGGGTCAATTTGGACTTCAAAAATAAATCGAACTAAGATAAAAATGAATAAAGATACTTTTTTCTTTAGAAAATGTTAAATATGAAGACAGAATGTAAAGTGTATATAGTATTTAGACTACAATCTCTAGAGTGAATACTTAACAATTAACCTGATTCTATCACTCATGAACTGTATGATCTTGTGCTAGTGGCTTTAATTCCTTGTGCTTCGCCTGTCTAATTAGTAAAATTGAGATGCTAGTAGCATTCATTTCTCTTATAATTTTAAAACTAGAAAAGTGGTTAGTTATGATGACTACACAATATTTTATAGTGGATAAGAGCAAGTTCATGTTTTTACTCTGAAACTGCTCCCCAGTAACATGTAGTAGGACACAGTAGCTTGATGCTCCAACAACAAAAAACAAAAATAAAATGTATAGTATGAAAACCACAGTGAGATGTGAAAGAGCTAGCTGTTAATTGAATGAATTATTGATATAATACCCAAAAGAAGAGAAACTGTTTAAGATTAGCAGACAATTCCCATTCTCCTCCCTACTAGTGGATAATGTTACTAAACAAAGAACGTTACTAAACAATGGGAAGAAACAATGTTAAACAGTGTTACTAAAGAATGGGAAACAGAGAATAAGCTGAGTATTTGTTTGGCTCAGGAAGAAAACCTCTGTTGGGGTAAAGCACATTTTAGCTAACATGTGGGACTGATGTGACAGTATGGAAGATTTGACGGGAAGAAACACATGTTCATCTTCCCTTTAGGACATTTGATGAAGTTTCATTATTGCATGATAGACTGGGGAACAAGAATGTAAGCTACAAAAAAGATGAATGAAATCTGCAAAAATCGTGTGACACTTACCAAACAGGGATGTACAGGAGAATGGGCCTTCCTTAAATACAAGTCTTCCACTATTCATTATTATTATTATTTACATTTTAAAGCCCAATAGGGCAGGAGATGAGAACTACATGGAATCTCTGAATGACAAAATAGAATCTCCTGTAGCCTTCAGGGCTAAGGTAGAAAAAACAAAAAGCAAAATATGCCAAGCTCTCAATCATGCACCTGACAAAGTATACCAAAAACACAGTATCAAATGGGTAAAGCAATTCAGATCAATATTTTGATTGGATTAAGATTATTATTCCCTAGAAAGAGGACCATGAACCTCAAATGAGACTACAGGTCTGGAAAATGCTTTGATTTCAGCATTGTGAGATGTCAAGCACAGGACTCAGTCAATGTATGCCAAGATCCCTATTTTACATAGAAAATCTGAAGTGATAAATGAGTGTTGTTTTTAGCCAATAAATTTGTGGTAATTTGATTAACAACAATAGAATATTAATACAAACATTGATATCCAACAACTCCTCTGTAAAAAATAAGGAAACAGGAAAATAAGAACAAAGCTGAATAATATGGTGCATCCTCAAAAGTTCTATATAAACAGTATCTCAGCAAGGGAAGAGATGGAGAGTATGTAAAAAGCAATATTAAAAATATAGTAGAGGAAATTTTTCAAAACTGGCAAAAAGATACCTCAAATTCAATTTCAACAAATTTCAAGCAAGATAACAATCAATTAAAACACCTAAGCACATCACAGTAAAATTGAAGAAAACACAAAAATGAATAAGCAAATAGAATGCAGGAGTGAGATAAAATGTTCTAAGACAAAAAACCATGAAACTTCATCTTGCAAGAAAGAACAATAAGAATTTCAGATGACTTCTCAACCAAAACAATGATAACTAGAAGAAAATGGAACTCTGTCTTCATAGAAAAAAGAAAGAAAAAATAATTGCCAAACCAAATTTTATACCTACTAGAAAAAAAAAAGAACTAGAAATGAAAATGTTTTAACATTACTAACTTTGTCAGCATACCTAGACTAAAACAAGGACAACAAATCAGTTTTCTTCTTTTTCAGGAAGAAGAAAATAACCTAAAATAAAAGTGTAAAAATTCAAGAGAAAATAAGGTATACTAGAAAGATATACCAGAAAGGTTGATACACATAAACATATTTTATGTTATGAAGTAACAATAGTAATGAGTAATGGCATTTTAAATCATTGAATTAAAATGCCTTATACCAATTGTGCAAAATTTCTGAAGAATATAAACTTCTAAGATCATAAGGTTTAAGTACTATTGTGTAATTAGCAATACGAGCATTTAAAATCAGTCTATGAATTTTAAGAATACATTTTGTTGTCTCTTTTGTAAAAACTAAAATATATTAAAAGAACATGTATCTAACAATTTAATATAAAAGAAAAATATAATTATAAAAATTTGATTAATTCCAAATTAGACAAAATAAAATAAAGTAAAAATGAAACAAAATAGATGGACCCAAGAAAACAGAAATATAGCTGAATGTTTAAATCTGACTGTATTTTTATCATATTGATGCAAAAAAATACAAATTATAAAGAAAAAATCTAAAATTTTCAAGCTGCTTTGAAAACCACACCAAATTTATACTATTTAAAGAACACCATTTATGTATAAGAATGACAGAAAGTTTGAACACAGAAGGCTGAAAAAATATACCTTACAAACATTAACCACAAAATTTCTCATTGAAACTATATATATATCAAAGACAACATAAAGGAAGATGCATAACAAATGATAAATAATAATATTTCATAATGCTAAAATTGATTCATCAACAACCTATTGCAATTACAAATGTGTATACCTCACTAACATAGTGAGAGACTGAGCATGCCTCTTTCAATAGTTCATTAAGCAAGAAGACAAAAATGAGCAATCCCATAGAAGGTTTGAGAAATACATTAACCAATTTGGCTTAAATGAATGCATGTGTTTGTATGGGAATAAACCACATGCTGGTCCTATGAGAATAAATCATAAATTGGGATTGGGATGACAGTCCCAACAAATTTCAAAATATTGAAATTATTTAGGGTATATATTCTGACGTAAAAAAATTAAAACAGAAAGTAATTTGGTAGTTACCAGGGGATTAGGGAAACAAAGAACTAAACCAACATGATCATCACTAACAGGAAAACCAGAATTATAGCAGTTCTTAGAATTAAGCCAATTATTTAAGTTTCTAACTCAAAAGAAACAATAAATATAAAATCAGGAATAGATGAAAATGAACAGTAGAGAAAATCTAAAAGCTAGAAGTCTTTTTTTGGTGACTATTCATAAAGAATATAAGGGGTGGAGAGAGAGAAAGAGGGAGAGAGAGAGACCTCAAATAACTGCCATCAAAGGTGAAGAAGAAAGTACGTTATTAGGGTTTCAATAAAAAGTAGTGGACACCTTAAACAACTTTACATCAACAAATTTTATAAATTGGATGAAATCCAAAAAGTTCTTCAAAAATTTAATTTTCTAAATCTAATTGAAATAAAATATATTTTACCTGGTTGTATACAGAGGGCTTAATTAATTACATGTACTTTTATTTTGAGGATTAGTTTTCTATAAAAGTGACCCTAATTTATATAAAACTGCATATAGCCAGAATTTACTACTCATATTTGCTTCTCCAAAACACAAATAATAGAACTTTTAATTTTAGCTTTTTTTCTGTCATTTGTATTATCCCTCTTATCATATTATATTTTCCTATTAATTTTAAAATTATTTTACTATAAACTAAAAAGTTGGTTGTAATTTATGTTTGACATGTAATAATGGACCTACTGTTACATGTTCATATGACATAAAATGGAATTATGGATTCCAATTTGATACATTTAGAATTATATAGATTTTATATTTTTCAATAAACATTTGTTATAATTGTTAATTAGCTATGTAGTAAAATTTTCTTAAATGGGTTTTCCAAAGTTTTAATTTTATTATATCCTCTCTTAGAAATCTATATAAGATCATGAGAAAAGTAATACATTTGAATCTCAAAATTTGGCATTTAAAATCTTTTCATTTAATAATCAAACCATTGTTAACAACTTTATGTGAGATTTAATGAAATATACAAAATAATTAGCTGCCTTTCTAGAATATATTTGGCACAATAATAGGTGTTTTTCTCTTTTCACATTTCAAAATACTTTATAGATTTCTCTTTCATTATCTACTAGTTTTAATCTTTAACTTAGTTTTATTTTCCTGTCATTTAGTTCTTTCCATTTTCTTCAATTCTCCCAAGGTCATACCAACTTGTCCTTAAGAAAAAAATATCTTTGGCAATTTCCCTCGATTACATGTTTTTTGTGTATCAAGTGTCCATTTTTCTAACATTCCCCTTCCACGTCCTTTTTTGGAAAAAAGTGAAGTTAATATTCATACCTGAACCCAGTATTAAGACAAGATTTTGTTATTCTGGGGCTCAGGAAGCAACCTCCAAAATATGCCATTTTTTACCTCAAACCCCAGGAGATCACCTTGGAAGCAGCAAAAGGAAAGGAGGGCTTTTTCTGAAGTTCCCTTATCTACCTAAAGGCCAGCTCCTCCAGAAGATATTCAATTGTCATAAAGCCTTTCCCCAGGTATCTCATCAGCCAGGCGCAATTGATGTATATCATAGAAAGAAAGACTGGAGTTGACACCACATCCAGAACACACACAAACTTTTCCAGTCTATTGTCTGTTCTTCATGCCCATTCATCTCCCCAAAAAGGGGAGAATTCTTGAAAAATTGCCTACATCCTGCTTTTCCCTCTCTCCTATGAGCTTCAATCATCTGGCCCTTCTTCCAGTTGTATGCTTTTTGTGGCTCCTGTGTGCTTGCACAGTAATAAGTTTGTATGGCTTTCCTCCTGTTTTATCTGTCTATTGTCAGTTAATTTCAGTGGACTCAGTGAACTTTTCAGAGGGAACGTTTGAACTTTCCTACAGTTATATTTACAATGTTGAACAGCTATTTCTTTGAAACCTTTTAAATTCACATATAGCTAGCAAGAGAAGTAACTTTTTGGTTAAAATACAATGTACATTTAGTGTAAAGAAAATGCTTTAATATACACAAGTAGTATTTTTTCTCATACACTTAAGGATTTCTATCCATAAGCATTTACTTCTTTCATCATAAGTTTTTAATCTCCATTCATATTTTATTCAGCAGGTGGGAGCATTCTTCAAGTTTCAAAGAGGAGGTAATAAAATTGGCACATTACTGGGAAGGCATGCAGTGTTATCGAGTAGGTCAAGATTCAACCAGCTGTGAATAATAAATAAATGGTAAGAACATATTTTGCAAAGCAATAAGCATTTAGACATAAACATGTATCTGTTTATACTAGTTTAGTTCAATTTCACCATGGTTCTTTGAAGTAGAAAATGAATGATTTCTGTGAAAGCAAAGAATTCAGGGAATGCAGGAAAGGACTGAGCTGCAAAGGAAATATATTTTAGCTCAATACTGATTATAAATCATCCCTGACATTATTTATATCTAAGCTAGTGACTATAACACAAATTCAATAACACTTATTATAGAGTTATGTTTGCTATTACATATCCACCTTAGATTCTGCACAAGGAAGAACAGATCTAGAACATCAGAATGATTTCAGTTTAAGGTCTCATAGCATAAGCCTGTCCTGAAGATCTAACTGAACTCTCAACTTAATTAATAAGAATTAATATTATTTAATTATATATATGTTAACTGAGTTCAACTCCCAATGTGTAAATTCTCTAGAGAGTCACAGTGACTTATTTTATCATAATCAGAATACTATTAAAGACTAGTATGGCTAGAATTATATAAATGATTGATAGGAATGTCATTATGCTAGGAATCCCCATGAAGAACCTATAGGCAGAACGAGATAATCCTGCAAAATAACACTTTGGTCTGTAAATTAGATATGTCTGTAATTGTCTTCTTTTATCTATTCTCAGAACTATAAAATTATTATCATCAAATTCCTGCCTTGATCTTCTGTAGCACAAAATATATATATATATATTTCTGTTATTCCTTTATTCAAACTATGTGGCCAAAAGTCAAATCAATTTGGAGTGGAAAATGGTCCATACACATCTCAATAAAATAAATTTTGTATTTTTGTATAGCCGTTATACATTCTGCTAACGATGAGATAAAGTATGTGTGAGACAAGGTAGAATTTGAAATAAAATGTCAACCACATGAATTATAGGGAGAATGTACAGTACTTTCTATCAAATACTTAGTAGCCACCATTAACTAGAATTGATAGTTTGCAATAAAAATGCATTGTGTTCTGTCCATTCACCACGTACTGTGCTAATACTTTCTCTTTATATTTCATTGTCAATTTCATTTTCTGTGAAACTTATAAAATAATTTTAAGCAAATTATTTCTTTTAATATTACAAATGGAGAAAATACCATGAAAAATAATATTCTCAAATGTTTTGAAAATGAATGATATATTCAAATGCTTCACTTCATCTGATAATTGCCCATGACTAAACATCCATGCATGCACTAATGCTTAATTATTCTCAGAAAGTAAAATTAGTTGTCATATAATCTTGATCTCTTAGTATAGGTGATTTGAATTTTCTATAGTGCATCCACTTGGCTAGTAACATATTTTGATCACATGTTACGTGTGGATCAGTATTTCTAGATGTTTAATAAATGTTTTTGTCATAGAAACTAACCACTCATATAAATTAGAGCAAAGTAAAGCCACTAAAATATGATGACTAAACAAGAATTGCTGCCCTGTTCCACTAGAGATGGTTTAGAGACATTAGTGACTCACAGAACTCACCATAGGAGTTACAAATACTTGGGTAGAAGACTACAAAGAACTGTGTGGCACTGGTAGAATTAGAAATATCAGTATGATCTCACCTATAGCTTAATATGAACGCAGATACATAGATACAGAAATAATATCTATATGTGTATCTATGTGTGCATGTAAACATGGGTTAGCATACATGTGTGGATTTGTTAGCTCAGTTCAAAAGTGACATCTCAGTTGCAATGAGCATATCCTGAGCTTAGGCATTTCTAAATTGCATTCTCAAATAAAGGGAATTAGGGATCTTTGCACAAAGGTCTAATTCTATAGCTAGAAAAGGAAAATATAAAATGACACTGTTGCATCTTATAGTACCAGAAAGCAAGGAAATACTCAAAACACAGAAGATTTGAGGCATATCAGCAACACACAGGAGCCAATCTGAAATGGCTCCCAGTGGTCACAGCGGGGACAATTAGAGCCAAAGAGTAAGTCAAGTATCTTGGGATTATGAATCAAAGTATAAAATAAATATGCATAACAACACATTTATACAATAAATTATTACATAGGTGGTTAAATAATTATTTAACTGGTTTACTCTCAAGAAGAAGGAGCAGCACGGGGTGGCATGTTTCTAACTAATAAAATGTACAAAGGGAGAGAAAAGTAACTTCAGAATGGAGCTATTTTAATCAACTGATCAATTTAAATATTATCAATGAAAAATCATATTTATTTATTGTATATATTCCCTTTAAAATGGTGTGATAGAGAAGGTGCTTGTAATCTTCAAAACTGTGCAGGTTATGAATAATGAAGAGACAATGATTAAATGCAATGTGGTATTCTGGATTGGATCCTGGCACAGTCAGAAAACCAGTGAAATCCAAAAAATATGGAGTTTAGTTTATGATAATGTAAACTGCTATTTGACCAGTTTTGACAAATATGTCATAGTAATAGGAAAATACAGATATTGAGGAGAATTGAGTTAAAGATATATTGGAACTCACTGCTATCATTGCAATAAAAAGTATCTAAAATTGTTCTAAAGTTTTGAAAGTGTATTAAATACAAATATACCTTTATATAATCAAGACTCTTACTTTGGAAGGCAACTTGAAGTTGTTTTGCATGCAAACATAATTAAGGATTTGCATATGATTGAATTTTAAGTCATTGATAAAATGATATGAGTAATGCCTGTGCATGTAGAACCTGTGTCTATTATGTCAAACTGGGCTTTAAACTTTATGCATACTGGCCTGTTTTTTCATTTGAAAAACTGAAAATACAAGCACTAGCTGTTTTGTAAGGCTCTTCCTAGGTTACTGCTCTTAGAAAACATAATTAAAGTGTTTAGTCATTTTACAGTAAGCACTAAAATATTAAAATTAATCATGTACATGCAGTTTGACATGTGCATAATGCAATTATTTCCAATTATGTAGAAGATAAAAACATTTACTTTGTTGTCTTGCAGCATATGAATAATTTGCAGCCATGGGAAAATGCAGTAATGTAATTATGGGACAGGGTGGTGGTTTTTGAGAAAATTAAAATAAATATTTTAGTTTATGTTCCTACATTATCTTTTTTTTTTTTTTGAAAAATATACTGTGAACATGTTAATTATTTTCTACAGAATCATCGAATAAGCAAAAAACTCAAAGGCTACGTGATAGGTCCTTCAAAAGCTTGGGGGTTTATTTTAAAAGTAGAGCAAATATGTTTTGACTATTTCATTTCCCCAATAAAGTTAATTTTTCCTCAACTAAATCTGAATAGTATGTGAGTGTGTGTAATAGTGAGAGAGTAAACTAAAAATAGAATATTCAATCTTACTGAAACAGTTAAAATTATTTGAACATTTATTCCATGTAAAATGATACATTCTGATAATATATTACTCATATTCATGGAAACACACATTTATGTGCATTTTATCAATGCCTTGAACACATTCAGAGAAAAGAGACTTGGGTGCCACTTCTGGGTGTGAAAGGAAATTTGGAAAATGCATTTTTGAAGCTGTCATACTGAAATTCCTGTGTAATGGTTTTTGTTTGCTTGTTCTTTGTTTTGAGACAGGGTCTCATTCTGTCACCCAGGTTGGAGTGCAGTGGCACAATCACAGCTCATTGCAGCCTCAACCTTCCAAGCTCAGACAAGCCTCCCTCCTCAGCCTCCTGAGTAGCTGTGACCATAGGTGTGCACAATCACATCCAGTTAATTTTTAAATTTTTTTGTAAAGATGGGGTTTTCCTATGTTGCCCAGGCTACACTGAACTTTCACTTGAATTCTTGGGCTCAGGTGACCCTCCTACCTGTACTTCCCAAAGTGCTGTGATTACAGGTGTGAACCACTGCACCTGGTCCTGGTGAAATGTTGATAGCTTATAGGACAACACAATTTTTGAAATCAGAGCTTCCCTAGATTATCCATAACCAATGACTTCTCTTTGTTAGCTCTTTCTCTTTACATCCTGAAGAAATTTATTTAAGGTTTTTTAGGTTTTTCTGTAAAATCACCATTTGCAGTTGGGAAAAAACCAAACTGCTTATTTGTGTGGGCTCCATATAAAATCAAGAATGGAGCAGTAATAAAATATCATTTATATCAACATGACATTGACACAGCAAAAAAACATGAAAAACTCAGCTTCAAACTCAGAGACAAGTTACCCTCTAAAAAAACAGATTCTAAGATTTTACCTGGACCAACCATTCCCCTATATCTCTAGCCCATTTTTAGCAGTTTTTTGATGCTGTCTTATCTTCCTGACTTCTGCATATTGGAGTGGCCCATGGCTCAGTCATTAAAATGAAAATATATGAGTTTTCATCTCCTTTTACTCCCTAGATGATCCCATTTACTCCCATTTTTATAAATCTAAAGACTGATGGTTCCGAATTTCTATCTCCAATTGGGTCATTTTCTCATGAACTCCATATACATATATCCCAATTGCCTACTTGAAATCTCCGTTTGGATACTTAATAGAAATACTGAAGCTAGTATGCACGAAATCAAACTCCTCATCTTCCTTCAAAGTCACCTCCCAACAGCTTTCTCTATCTTGGCGGATGACACCCATCTTTGTAAGATGCTTAGATTAAAAGCTTGATGCCATCTTTGACTTATTTATTTCTCACATTTCTTGTACCCAATATTGCTGAAAATTCTCTTGGCTTTGCCTTAAAAATATATCCAGACTCTGACCACTTTTCCCTTTCTCCAGGTTTACTACTCTGCCCCCAGCCATTATAATTTCTTAGCTGGTTTATTGCAATAGCTTCCACTCTTGTTGTTTTTCAGTTGACACTCTATAAAGCTGATGAACTGTCCAATGCATTTCTGCTACTGCCCCTGCTGGCCAACAGACCCTAGCCACACTGTCCTCCTTCCTATTCTTCAAAAACACAATGCCCCCTAAACTTCCAATGTCCCACATTATTTCCTCAAATGCAATCAATAGTTTCTGTTCTCATCTAGCTTACTTAATTTCCATTCAGCTAGGTCTTTCCTAAAATTCAAGTTCAAATTATTTTGTAAATATCTGTTTCAGTCACATGTGACATTCTCCAAATTCCTCCCACTTGCTGCTCTCTGGCCTAGAACAGTCTCCCCAAGATATCTTCACAACTCATTCGTGCTCCTCTCTCAGGTATTTAGTTAAACACAACTTCCTAAAAGAGACCTTCCCTGGGTGCCCTATACAAAATTGCAATACTTGCCATGCTCACAATTACTCTTCTCTGCTTTATTTTTTCTATAATACTTATCATAATGCAAAACAGCTTACATGTGTCCTGATTTCTTTTATCAATTTATGTTATCCTCCCAATGATTAATATATTTTCTTCCAGCAGGTAGGGATTGTTTATGCTACTCATTGCTTTACCATAATTATTTTAAACAATATAATAAAATGCAACAAATAAATGACGAACATATATGTTGACTGAATTCAAAGGGGATATTTTGGAGGGATAAAAGGATTAGAATATGTAAACAGACTGTTCTATGAACTAGAACACTGGAAATGTTGCCCAGTTGAATACCATTGTTAGCCTGTTTCAGTTGCAGAAAGTAAAACACAGAGTTGGGAATCCTTTAATTTTTGTTTGATTTACCTTTGGGTTGATTCAAATCCTTTAATTTTTATTTCTAAGTCCTAAACTCTCAAGAAAGGCATGTTGTAGAATTTCTTGCCTAATTTTATTTTTTAAAAATGAGTATCTTTGAGAAAGCTAGATATCTTGTTTCACACTAATTGCTTGATTCAGTAATCAGGTGGATCAAGAGGCTTTCTGGAAAATGGGTCAAAAAGGATAAATTAGTTTCATTACTAACAGGAATTCTTAACTAAGTAGCAGTTTTGCTTTAGGCTCAGTAATGAAATCTCCTTGATGTGATATTATGTTGCCTCTTTCTCTAGCCTTCTTCCTTTGCTAATTGCCCTTAATTTATTATTGATCACTGAAAATTTTTCTCTAACCTTCCTATCTCCTAAATCAAATCTCAAGCCCAATCAATAATCTGTTTTCAACTAGCTTCCTTTTTTCTACATTGCTAAATCTTTCCCCAAATTAAAATGAAATTTCAAATTACCTTGTCAAAATCTGCAGACAAGTTAATATACTCACTGTGTCATTTCAGTGGATAGAAGATGAATTGGGTAGATTCTTATTCTCTGGTTAATTTTTCAAAAATATAGTATATAATGTATTTGCTCTTGTTTTCAACACTTTTCACTTTAACATTTATATATTTTATAGTATATTTTATGTTGAATCTAATGTAACAGTAAAGAGTGTTTTTCATCAACTTTTGTTTAAAGAAAAATTTACATGAAAGAAGAGCTGTTAAAAAGACAATGGAAATATCTACTATGTATTAGTTTGTTTCACTGTGCTATTAAAAAATACCCACCAGACACTCGGTAATTTATAAAGAAAAGAGGTCTAATAGACTCACTGTTCCAAATGGCTGAAGAGGCCTCAGGAAACTTATAATCATAGTGAAAGCGAAGCAGGCACATCTTACACAGTGGCTGGTGAGGGACAGAGTGTCAAGGAGAAACTGTCAAACACTTATGAAACCATCACATCTTGTGAGAACTCGCTCACTATCCCGAGAACAGCATGGGGAAAACTGCCCCTATGATCCAATCACCTCCCTCCCTTATATGTGGGGATTACAGAGCCCTCCTTCAACACATGGGGATTCCAATTCGAGATGAGATTTAGGTGGGGACACAGAGCCAAGTCATATCACACAGTTACTCAAATATTTTGATTGACGTGTATATATATCAGTTAATTTTAGAAATATGTATAAGCACATGTGCAAATATATATTATCTCTAATGATCAGTTTAAAATCAGTATATCAAGAATGAAAGACAATGAACAGTGAAATTCCGCCATTCACTGGATGCCATATTATAAAGAAGATTTGTATTAGCACTGATGCCATGTTATTTCATTGTGTCCTAATTTATTTATCTTCTTTATTTTGAATCCTTATCAAGATATATAAAGATAAAAGCTACTTTGGTGACATTTTTGTATAGTGCTTTCATTTGTAGTTGAAACAAGAAAACTGAGATCAGTGATCTTGATTCTTCTAGGTGGAATTTACTTTTAGAAGCAGAAATGTCTGTAGCTTATATATTCTTATTGTTGTTCAATATTATGTTCTCTATGCCACACAGACCCTCTAGCTTGCCTTCTAGCACAAAATAGAAAAGGTACAAGTTCATCTTTGTTTCCCTTTTTAATCAATATACATTTTGCAGCATTTAAAATATTTGGCATAGTATTTTATCACTGTATAATCTATTGTATAACTGTAACATTGTATTTTTCCATCATACATCCTAGTTAGTGTCAAATGTAAATATGATATATACTAAAGATCCATCAAATGCTACAATGAAAACTTATAGAATTACAGTGTGTCATATCTTAAACAATAATACTTAAGGTGGAATAACAATACCACACATTATTTAATCTATTCAGATAGATTGTGTGCATTTCTTAAAATCATTTTGAGAAATTGAATACTTGATTTTAAAAGAGTCCAACTAATACATAATTATAATAAAATAACTGAGTTTATCTTAGTTAACAGTTTAAATGTCATTTTAGTGATGAGAAATATTTTAAATTGCTCTCCTTGCTCTGTAAAATAAGAAATGCATGAAATTTTTATATCATGCTAAATAAGGTTTTCAGACAGAATAATGTAATAATATGCAAATAAAATTTTTGATACATAAAATATTTATTGATAGAAAATATTTCATTCCCAAAATATATGGAATAGATCTTTAATTCTCTATAAACATTGTGGTTCACTATAGCATTTGCATGAACTTTGTGAGATAATTATAGTCTAACTAGTACAAAAAATGGGAAAATGGTATTCCTGCAGGTATAGTTACTGTCATAACAGAATGTCTTTCAAACTTGAGTTTTAAAATGATTGTCCCAATTAATATATTACTCTGTTTAAAGTATTGCACACTCCACATTTTAAAGGAATAGATCTGCTTGTGCTTCAAAATCAAGAAAAAGAAATATGAGAAACAACCTACCCTGTCAAGTGTTATTGTGTATCTTTTGCTCTTATTGGTATTCGCGAACAGTAATACATTCCGATGCTTTCTGAAGGATGGTGTATATGGTACTGTGTTATCCCTACCTTCAAACTGTTGAAGGGCACAGTACAAGATAATTTATATCATAAGGAGCTGATTAATATATTTACGTCTCAGGTTGGCATAATAAATTAACTTTATACAAAATAATTTTGGACACGGTATTAAAAAATTAAAATGCAACACATATAAACAAAATCATTTTTTTTAAAACTATTTCTCTCATTCTCCATCTGCCCAACAACTCCACATGGCCCAGGCCACCGACTGTTATTAGCATCCTTCCAAAATTTTTTTCAGGTAAATATTCTTTTATTTTGCCTCAATAGCATATTATATAAACTTTTCTGCTCCTTTATTTTTCACTTAATAACAAATTTTTGGAGGGCAATCTTGTTTTCTAATAGCTAAATAGAATTGCAGCTTGTATATGTACTGTAATTATTTAGCTAGTTCTCTTTGATGAGGTTTGGCAATTTAAGTTCCCTTTGTTTGATTCTGGGCCAGCCCTTGTTGCTTGCTTCTCTGGAATAGAATGGGGGTAGAAGTGACTTGTATGTGACTTCTGAGGCTATATTAGAAGAATACAGTTTTCTCCTCTCATCTTCCTTTTCTTTCTTCTCCATGTTTCTCTATCCCTTGCTCTTGTGTTTGCTCTTCATTTCCCTTTGAATCTCTAAAAACATATTTAGGAAGAAAATTTACTGGAAAATTTTGAGAAAAGAAAGATTTCCTACATCCAATATCTAGAGTAAGAAGAATTTATCTTTGATCAATTTGCCTCAATACTTTCAAGGTGCTATGCTTGTAAATTTTTCTTATGTGAAATTTCTTTTTTCTGAAACATTTCGTTTGACTTGCTAAAAATGTCTAACTGTAGATTTATTACCTATATTCATCCAGGAAAAAAAACACTATTTTTAAAGGAAAAGATTAATATTATATATAATTTATTTAGATGGAACTTGAAGAGGAGAATTAAACAAAGACCTAAAACACAAGAGAAACTGATCAAATAGAGAGATTTACTAGTTTAAAAAATATGAAGCTTAAGAATTGAGAAGTGCTTAGTGAATAAAGTTTGTGACTCAATACGCTTGCCAAAAGACACTGTGGAAAAGCCAAGTTGTAAATAATAGAATGTACAATGCTAGTTTTGAAATGATGTACACTTGAAGAACCCATAGAATTTCTTAAATATACTCTCATTATTCTATAAATGATAATTAAGTACTCCTCCCAATTAGCAACTAATATAGTATAATCCTATTTGGTAATATATCTTACAATTAAAAGAAAAAAAAACTGTATTTTTCTTTGGAAATGTTATTAAACAAGTAAAAAGATTAAGAAAAGTGAAAACAATAGCCAAAATATGTAGTCAAGGTTATTTTGAAAGATGACTGCTTGTCTTCTTTGGGAGCTGAAATGCTTTTTCAGTGACGAGCTGCAATTCTCCTGCCTCCCTTGGAAGCGTCACTGCTCATTTAAACTACATGCTTGATAACTTTTTCAACTTACCTGAAGGGTACTTCTGTTGCAAAGTGATACAGTGACAAAATCAATCTTCCTAATGGTGAGGTGACTGTGCCACCTCAGCTGGCGTTACAGGTTATTTAGCTTAAACATATGTGTTCTCATTAAGTGTAATCTCTCCTGAAAACACAATGACTCATCGGCAAAATAAATTTTGTCTATAAAGCTGAAACTAATTTCTATGGTATATTTTCTATATGTGTAGTTGTAAGATTATACAAATGTCACTAATAAAATAAAATTATGCATAAAGAACACATATAGTAATGTATATATATTTTTCTTTAACAGTATATTACATAATCTGTCATAGAGCAAAGAAGCCATTTGGCCTTGACTGATTTTCTTCCTTGTAAGATACCTCAGACAACATGTAAATTTCATTCACTGACATTAATATGAGTCTCTTAGAAAGGTAAAATAGTTTATAATTCATATTTTTCTATTATGCCAGTTTCCTCTATTCAAATTTTTGTATAAAGAATACCAATATTGTAGATTTGGGATAACCATTGACCCAAATCTGTAATCTTAGCTTATTTACTTAAAAGGCATTTTACTTAATGGTCTCCAAAAATGATACAATTAATTCCATATACAGGTATTGATCGACTTACGACCTCTGCAACTTACGACCATTCGACTTTACGACCACAATCGCTAGCCACGACTTCTCCGCATCTGGCAGCGCAAACGTTGCCCAGATGGACGTACGACAGTGCGGACCAGCCTCTGGCAACACTACCATCTCCGCATGCATACAGCCTACTCAACTTACGACCAAATCGTGTTACGACCGGTCTGTCGGAACCAATCTTGGTCGTAAGTCGAGCACTAGCTGTATCTAGCTTTCTCGCAAATTTAACGATCAGAAATAAAATGGAAAAGTAGGCAAGAGTAGGACTGGAACAATGAAAATATGCACATGCTACTAGACATTATTCCATATTTAAATTCTTGTTAATTTAATCATTGCCATGATTTTCAATCTTGAAAAAGAACTATAATCAAGAATAACATATTACACAATTCTAGTAACATATGTTACACATGTTACCTTAACCAGTTTAGTAATTTCCATTAAGTGTTTATCCAGAATTTATTGAATTACTTTGTATTTTAAACATATAATTTTATTCTACTTACGATTTTTGCATTTTTCTAATTGATGTATGTGAAAATCTTTATAATAACTTCCTGGAAATGAATGTACTTTTAGATATAATAGGTAAATTTCAACCACACTTTCCTATCCATATTTGCAGCCCCCAAAAATGTAAAAATAATGCTAATTCAATCTGAAGCAATATAACTAAGTTAAAGCATTAGTTTGAAAAGAATTGCCAATATATTTCAAATGTTCTTTTTATTGTGCTTTAAATCAAATAATTATGTTAAAAGATCTAGCAAGCACTGATTAATAGAAATTCCTTAGAAATGCCTAAATGACTAAATAAAAATGTTTAATTCTCAATGAAATATGCATGTAAATTAGAACCAAAAGCAAGAAGACCCTGCCAGCTATACCTGCTGTTACTCAGTTACAACACTAGTGAGTATGTATGAGATACTGTTTTAGTCATTTCATGTTGTTATACCAGAGATTTGGTCATTTAACGAAAAACATGTGTTCTGCAGAGTTCTAGAGGCTGGGAAGTCCAAGACTGAGGTGCTGGTAAATTCCTGGTAAATGCCCTCTTCTTGATTTTCCAACAGAAGTCTTCTAACTGTATCCATACATGATGGTAAGAGAGACCTCTAGTCTCTCTTTTCTTATAAGGACATTAATTTCATTATGAGGTCATCTAAACCTAACCCAGTCTCCTAAAATACCATCCCACTGGGAGTTGGGACTGCACCATACAAATTTTGGAGGGGACACAAATAAATGTCACCAAAGTCAGGGTAGGGTCCTGTGTTTAAATCTGAAGAAAGTTTTTTAAGGGAATGTTCACCATTTGTGGCTTGATTCCAGTGGAAGAGACAGAATAATCTGGAAGAAAAAAATTGCAGCTTCCAGTAAACTTTCTGGTAGGCATTTTAATATAATTCTTGGTGGGTCAATGATTACCCAAGAATTAATATTCAAGACAAATTCTGGGAGAGGATGCTGACCCATCAAGACAGTGAAGGACATAAACAATACTATATAACCTAACATTTTATGAATATAAAAAAGGCAAATGAAACTAGTCATATAGATTTAATTTGTCATATTTTCTGGTTATTCCCTTCTCTTATTTAGGTATATTTATAATTCTATATTAAAATTGGTCCATTTGGATTCAGTCTTGCTTTTGCTTTTTGGATTCTTAGACATTTAGATTATTACTGGGCAATTCTAGAGGAATACATTATTTATATACCCCCTAATTCTTCACTAGTAACATAGGGAAACTCAGGGAAAAAAAAACCTCTTAGAACTACTTTTATATTTATGCATTAGTATTAAAATTTTTGTTAGAATGGGCTTTGAGACTGCTGTTAAATAAATTTAAATGTGTACATTAGTATCTCTTTTTTACCGTTAAAAAATCTACCTTTAAAAATACACAACAAATATATACCTTATTCTATATAATATTAGGCATTTTGGATATTTATGGTCAGAGTTGGTTTTAATGATATTCAGGCAACTATTGGTTGTGATAAAAGATGGAAATCAATTCTCAAGCCTGATGAATGCAATCTTTTGAAAGAATTAAGATATATTTCAACAACAAAGGTAAAATACAGAGAAATGTAGATGTTCAATTAACATTGGAAAGCATATTTAACCTCAGTAATTATCAAAGAAAGATAAACTTTCAAAAATAAAATAATTTATATATCTAATTGGCAAACAGTGGGTAAAATAAATGCACACATTCTAGTGGTAGAAATATAATTATAGTACCATTATTGTGAATATAAATTTCAGTATATATGTATAAGAGATATAATATATTTTGGTACAGCATGATTATTTCTACCTTAATGAAATAATATGATATTGGTTATAATATTTCCAAAATTGGGATGATCTAAATGCCCATGAAAAATTATTTAATAAATTATATATATATATGATTAAATATTCTGAAGCTATTAAGAAT
Organism: Cebus imitator; assembly: GCF_001604975.1. Classification (NCBI taxonomy): domain Eukaryota; kingdom Metazoa; phylum Chordata; class Mammalia; order Primates; family Cebidae; genus Cebus; species Cebus imitator. The sequence continues at coordinate 2,308,441 of NW_016107327.1, read as the reverse complement.
CTCATTTTAAGTAATGAATGACAGGAAATGCTTTTGATAATTGCTTTTGATAATCAGAAAAGTACTTTACAAAACTCTCTCCCTGAGTGTATGTGTGTATATATATATATTCATATGTATATACTACATATGTCTAGACTATATATGTAGTATATTTTGAGTATTCATGTATTTATATATAAATACATGTATTTATATATAAATATATTTATATATAAATTCATGTATTTATATATAAATACATATTTATATATTCATGTATATATTTATATATAAATATTATATATTTACAAAAATAAGTTTATATATATAATGTGTATGTATATGTATGCACACATGTAAATATATGTATATACATGACACATCACCAATGGTGTTGAAAACTCATTTCCACTACAACAAACTCATACCACATCATTTATACCACCTGCCAGACACAACCGTAGAGAAAACCTGAGCAAATAAGAGTAGAATGAGAGATATTGAGGGATAATTCCAGAGAATTTGCACTAAACAAAATAGAGGCTTATAGGGCTTGTTTTGAAAGACTGAAATCTGAAAGCCATATTTTAAACTGAACTATTTCAGAATAGATAATGTTAAACTATATTATGTGTGCTGCTTGGTTTAAGCTCATCCAGGATGAATCAGTTGCCATTTTCAGGGGTTTGAACATCAGAAATTAAGTCAGTTAACTATTGGTTAAAATTACTCAAAGGTGGCTGTTGCAAATTCTGCCTCTCTCATTATTAATCTTTCATCAACATCTGAGGTTTTGCTAGTTGGTGTTACAAATTTCAGAAATGGGTTTCCATTAATGATGTCAGGACTGACTACATAATCTGTGGGGCCCAGTGCAAAATGCAAACATGGGGCTTCCTGTTCAAAACTTAAGAATTTATAAAATAGTTGATATCAGAGCATTAAAGCCAGAGCAGGGCTTTTTTGTGCATGGGGCTTTCCATAACTGTACAGGCTACATGCCCACGAAGCTGGCCCTGAATGAAATTATAAATAAGTATAAAAAATATTAAAATATATTTTAATTTCAATGAATAAATGGGGTAGAAGGAACAAGTCTTCATTTCAAAAGCATCCAAATGATATACATTGATTCTTCACTCTCCATCAGGTAAAATTTATTTCCCCCACCTCTCACTATCACCATGCCTGAGCATAAATTAAGGACCTGCTTTGAAGAAAGAGAATAGGAAAAGGGAAAATCAGTAACGGTGGAGAAATACAGCAAAAACTACTGCAACCAACTGATCAAAGCTGATGTTACCAATAAGTCTTGTGGATACTATGTATCCTTGATGTGATATGATGAGAAGTTTCACTTCATTTGTTTCCCTAAACTTATAATCTCAGTGTAATCATGAGACATATATATCAGAAAAACTCAAATTTGGGAACGTTCTACCCAATATTGCTGAAAACTGTCAAGATCATAAAAAGCAGGGGAAGACTGAAAAACTATCACAAACCAAAAGACACTGTGGGACAAGATGACTAGATACCTTGTGGGATCCTGAATAAAATGCTGGTAAAGTAAAAGGACATTACCGGAAAAACAAGAAATGTAAATAAATCTAAATCCAGGATTTAGTTATCACTGTATTATAGACCAGTGGGTGAGGGAGTGTGTTCTCTTTCCCGGTCCACAAGGGGGCGTAGTTTTAAGGCCAAGAACTTCCCAGTGCCATGCCCGCCTCCCATCTCTCTTCATCCGGGAGATTTAGCGGTTTCTGTTTTAATTTTCATGGTGGTCAAAAGTATTTGCTGCCGTTTCAAGTTCATTTACCAAGTAAGAGTATTTTCTGATTTTTCTAAACTCTTTTATCTAGCATGTACAGTCTAACAAGAGTGATATAATAAGTGGCCACAAAGATAAAGAATGCAGGGTAAGGCCAAGAATTTCACTGGATTGAAGTCTTAGGGCTATATGTATATTTTTCCCAAACATTATCTATTATATCTGACCTTCTGGAATTATCTTTTCAGGTCACCTTGAATTATTTCCAGATTCATGTTTCATACCCACAAATTCCTAGTCTAGGAATTTAACTATATTTTTTTCACTTAACGAAATCATTACGCAAGAATCCTCTTCAGTGAAAGAGATATTTTCCCAAACCTTCTCTTGTCTGCCCTTAAGTGATGTGTCTGTAGTACGATTTCCTTGGAAATTCCATTCATGGGAAATTGAAGAAGATATTTTAAAATATCAAAATTATGGCTGCTTAAGTTTCCCATTTAGAAATGCTTTCTTCACTCTACAATGCTATAGTAGGTTTCATATCAAATAATATTATTCATTTTTATTAATTCTACTAAGATAAGTGATTGGCTTGTTAGTGACCAATATATGTATATTTGGAATCACTAATGAATTCCCATAATAAAGAGCACTCAAAATGGTACTTTAATAACAATTTGGGAAAACGGTAATTTATAGTGATGACCCAGGCTAGATTTTAACTAGTGATAAAATTATCACAATTTTATCCTTGCTTATTCTTGAAATCCTCAGGTGTCTGCCATCTGATTTTAGTAATCTTTTATACTAGTCATAGATATTAAAAAAAAAAACATATTCTACGGAAACTATAAGTATTTTCTGTGATGCAAGCTTTACAAAAAATTGTGATTTGACATGAACATAAATTTATTTTATCAATACTTAAAAAATGTTGCAAAATGTTGCATTAAAGACACTTATTTACTCAGAAGCATTTTACTTAAATATTACAATAAAATAATTTTCCAATGGTTCTTTGTATTTGCTCTAAGTTTAGCTTTCCAACAGAAGCAAGATAAAGTATTTGCTACTTGAATTTCTTTTTATCACAAAGACCAAAGCATTATCTCAATTCAACTAAAATTTAATTAGTCAAATTGATGGAATTAGAATCATCAAATACAATAAGCAGCCTGAAAAAGTCTTTACATCTTATCTCTGGGGAAAATATAATTTTAGAATAGTTCAGTTAAAGCTATTATTTTCATATTTTAAAGATACACAATGAGGTGATGTCAGAAACATCAGCTCTTATTAAATTTTTCCATTTGATTTTAGAATGTAATATGATACCATGTTAAATTTTACAGATTCAAAAATAATCCTAACTCCTCCTCAATTCCTATTTTCTCTTCACTAAAACCAGTTTTAGGGAGGTTAAATATTGAAAACCTTAACATAAGAACTGAAGAAAATCAGTCAAGTCATCATTATAAGGAAGAACAACATAGTCTCATAAAATAGTCACAAAGATTATCCTATATATAACATATTTGGACTCAATGTGTGTTTTTTTTTTTTTTTTTTTGCTTGCTCTTTCTTTGTGTTAATAGATTTAAACAGAAATGGTGCTTCACATTTCTAAATGATTAATTTAAGAAAAATATATTAAGGTATAAAATTCATATTGTTACTCTTCATAAGGAGTAAATAATCTTGTAAGAGCAGAGAAATACAGACATTGAAGTTTAAAAAGTTTACTATAATAATTTGGAGTCTGGAATCTAAGAACAGAGAACAGATATTTACAACCACAGTAGTGCGATTACATATAGGAGTGGTCATGGCTGCATAGGATTTTCATCCTGAAAAGATACTTGGGCTACAAGGTGAAAAACATGTCAAAAAAGCAACCAAGATGTCCTTCAGTAGGTGAATGGATAAATAAATTGTGATACATTTGTATAATTAAATATTATTCAATGATAAAAAGAAATATGATATCAAGCAATGTAAAGATATAAATTTTAAATGGATATTGGTAATTGAAAGAAGTCAGTCTGAAAAGATGATATATTCTACATTTTCACTTATGTGACATTCTGTAAAAGGCAAAATTATAGAGATGGGAAATAAAACAGTGTTTGCAGAGAGTCAGAGGAATTGAATAGGTAAAGCACAGGGGATATTTTAGGGTGGTAAAAATATTCCATATAATATTGTAAAGGTAGATACATGATATTATGCATTTTTTCAAAACCCATATAACTTTATAGCACAGAGTATCTTAATGTACCCAATGTCTTAAAGTTATTTAACTGGTTAGGGAATACCAGAATGGGATGCAAACCATTAAAAAAACAATCTAACTTTACTACAAATGTACAAAATCTTACTGCTGAGGTGAATGGAAGGAGATGTGCTAAACTCAAATTTTACAAATTAGTGAGTCTGTAAAACTAAAGGAAGGAAAGCTATACACAATCACTGTACTCTAGTTGATAAAGTTTTACCACAGAGGCAGGAGCTAACAACTCTTATGCTGCTATACCTGCATCTTGGAGTTGAACAATTGAATAAATGGATCATAGCTGATGGGAGCCAGGTTACACACTATTGCAATAAGCATTTATAAATAAGAAAGAGAAGGAGGCTAGAATTATCTATGTGGTAATGAATTAGAGATGGAGACTCCAATTAGAACTCATGCGAATATTATAATGAGCCATGGTACATAAAGAAACATTTACAGATATGTGTACATATGCAAGTTGGTACAAACACACATATTCCCTTGCTCTGTTCACTGAGAGGGCCTAGAAACTATGACATAACAGTAGCAAAAAACACCCTTAGACCCAGATGCTGATTTCTAACACCATTCTCCAATAAAAGGAAATAGGGAGATTTTAGATTGTTAACCAATTGTGGCAAGAAGCACATAAGATAAGGTGGTTGATGAACAATGAGAACACATGGACACAGGAAAGGGAGCATTACACACTGGGGTCTGTTGGCAGGGTCTAGGGGAGGGACAGCGGGGGGCAGGGAGGTTGGGGAGAGATAACATGGGGAGAAATGCCAGATATAGGTAACGGGGGCATGGAAGCAGCAAATCACATTGCCATGTATGTACCTATGCAACAATCCTGCATGATTTGCACATGTACCTCAGAACCTAAAGTGCAATAAAATATATATGTTAAAAAAAATTATATACTGTAAGAGATTTAGCCTAATATAGAGGTGTTAACAATTATAGCAAAGCATCTTATTTTGCCACTGGTATGCTAACATGCTAAATTAAGATCTGAAAAAAATCAACAACAAAAGACACTCAACTGCTAGTAGTAACTAGCTATGCATTTGTCATTTATGTGCTTCTCATCAACCCAAACAAAACATATTTTTAAAAAAAAAATAAAGAAGAAGAAGAAATACATAAATAGGCCTGGAGCATTCTTTCTTTCTTTTTTTTTTTTTTTTTTTTTTTTTTTTTTTTTTTTTTTTTGTTTCAGGGTCTCATTCTGGTGCCCAGGCTAGAATGCAGTGGCGAGATCTCAGCTAACTGAGACCTCCAACTCCCAGGTACAAGCGATTTTCCTGCCTCAGCCTCCCAAGTACCTGGGATTACAGGAGCCTCCATCATGCCTGGCTAATTTTTGTATTTTTAGTAGAGATGGGGTTTCACCATGTTGGCCAGGCTAATCTCGAACTCCTGACCTCAGATGATCAGCCCACCTTGGCCTCTCATAGTGCTGGGATTACAGGCATGAGCCACTGTTCCTGGCCTGGAATATGTTTTAATGACAGAGTAAGAAGTGCTCAAACAGAGCACAATTATGGGTTATGTCAGAAGGACAAGGTAGCCAACAGAAAGAGCTCCAGTGGCCAAAGCAGGAGTAATTTAAACAATAGCATTAATATTAATAGTACATATAAGCCAAATTATAAAATAAATACCCTTGAATCTATAGTCATTTAATAAACAATTTAATAAATAAGAAAATGGACAAGAAGAGACGAATTTCCCATGCAGAATTCCAAATAACTTACATGAAGATTCTACCCTAAACAAGTGGGAGCATTACTCTCTACTCTTTATGTGTAGGCTGCACATAACAACTTTCTTCCAAAGAACACAATATGAAAAAGGAGAAAGAAAAAGAATAACTCTACAGTGGAAAAATGAAACAAACACTAAATTAACCAGGTGACCATGGCTGACATCAACATTGATAAATTTTGTTATTAATATGTGCCCTTGATTTGATGTGCTGAGATTGGCATTTTACCTCTGATCATCCCCCTTGCCCAAAGGAAACATCACATAATCCCAGTATAACCACAATTAAAACATCAGACAAGCCCAAACTGAGAAATATTCTCCAAAATACTGGACCAGTACTCTTCAGAATTGTCAAGGTCATCAAAAGCAAGGAAAATCTCAACAACTATCACAGCAAAGAGGGATCTAAGGAGACTAAACATAATATGGTACCTTGAAACCAAAAGACACTAGGCCTAAAGAGGCAATTTGAACAAAGTATAGACTTTAATGACTTCAATTACTAATAATACATCATTGCTGGTTCATTGATTGTGACAAGCCAATGTAATATATTAACAATAGGATAACCTAAATTTGGAATATATATAAACTTTCTATTTTTAAGTTTTTAAATTTATATATTTCAGGCTTTTTTTTTTTTTTT
>NW_016107327.1:2246105-2301764 GCF_001604975.1 Cebus imitator | reverse complement strand
TTTTAGTAGAGACAGGGCTTTGCTGTGTTGCCCAGGGTGGTCTGGAACTCCTGAGCTCAGACAATCCTCCTGCCTCGGCCTCCCAAAGTGCTAGGATTACAGGCGTGAGCCACCATGCCAGGCCAGGCATTTTTTTTTTTAATTAAGGAGAATGAAGTAGATTTAGGAAGAATTATTTGTATTTCTGAGATAGTAGGCAAAGAGCATTAGGAAATATTGGTATATACAATATGGAGATTAGAAGAAAAATAACTTAGGTTTTCTAGCTTTGGCCAAGCATATGAACTGTCTTACCACATTTTATGTGTTATAGGGCTATCCAAATGGAGATAGTGAATAGACAGTTCCTACTGGAGATGTGAATTTTAAACTCCTATACAATGAAATATGTAGAGAGTTCAGGAGTAAACCTTAATAAATTCTACATTTTGATGCCTGTATTGATCCTGCCATGAACACTGAGGAGGGGGAAGAAGAGATAATAGAAAACCCTGATGTTTGGTTGTCTTAGAAGGAAAGATAAAAGAGTATTTATAAACAGAAACTAGTTAACAATAGAAACTGCTTTTAAGAATTCAAGTAAGTAAAAGACTGGAAAACTGCTCACTGGATTAAGCTACAAGCACTAAAAAGACATTATGGCAGAACAATAGTGGAATTGTGTGAAGGTCAGCCCAGATAAGCTACTGGGAAAACAAACTTACCTTAACCTTCACTTTGAAGTTCCTAAACTTCTTTCACCTCTTCTCATACTGTATACAAGCAACTGCACTGAAAAGAGAGCAATAAAACCTGAATTGAGATAAGACAGGATTAGAGGCAGTATTTACCTCAAGTTTGCTGAGAATTCTTAGGTTTAAAAGGTCTTAAGAGATAGGATAATCTCCTAAAGTTACATTTACACCCATGGCTTTAATTATGATCTATAGTTTAGTGACTCACGCTGATAATTTTTATAGTTCATTGACTCTCAAACTTTGACTCACCTACATGTCTTGCTGATATGGCTAACTTAACAAATCTAAATAATGATAAAAAGAAAATATTTACTACTTGTATTAGTCTGTTCTCATGCTACTAATAAAGACATATCTAACACTGGGTAATTTATTAAAAATAAAAGCGGCTTAACGGATTCACAGTTCCACATTGCTGGGGAGGCCTCGCAATCATGGTAGAAGGTGAAAGAAGAGCAAAGGCACATCTTACGTGGCAGCAGGTAAGAGAACAGGTGCAGGGGAACTGCCCTTTATCCGATGTCATGAGACATATTCACTATCAGATGTCATGAGACATATTCACTATCAGGAGAACAGGATGGGAAAAACACACCGCCATGATTCAGTTACCTCCCACCGGGTCCCTCACATGGGAATGATGGGAGCTACAATTCAAATAAGCTTTGGGCAGAGGCAGAGTCAAACTATATCACTACTATTTATTGCTTGCTTCTGATATGGAAAACATTGAGTTGATATTTTGCATGTGTTACTTCTTAGCTTCATGAGTACTCTGTAGTGACAGCATTTCCATTTTACAGATGCCAAATGTGCAGTGTAGAGAGATGAATTAACTTTCCCAAGATTCCAGAACTAGTACATTTTATAACCAGAAGTCACATATGTTTACCTTCAAACTTGTCACTAGCTGGATTATACCATAATACATTCTAAAATGGAATATGTCAGTGTACTGTCGCCAAACTTTTATTTTCTCCTTTATTCCTCATTTCAGTTAATAGTGGCTTCCTCAACCCGATCAGTTATGAGTGAAAAATGCCCAATATCACTCTCTCTTATCTACTTTTAAAACGAGCTGCTCAAAAACTACTGTTACTTATTCTCTCAAATATCTGCCTGTCTCCCCTTACTCAAGCCACTGACAGAATTGAGGTCACATTTTCTTTCACCTGAATTATATCAATAGCTTCCCTATTGGTCACTCTCTCTTTAATCTCCTCCACATACCTGATTCAGCCTTCATAGAAATAAATGAAATCTGTATATGTGGGAGCCCTGGGGTTTCCAAGTGAAATTTCTCCATGGAATTCAGAAATATAATTGATATCTCATAGCCCAACACAGAAGGCTTTCTATCATCTGGCCCCTGTATAACATTCCAGCATTATATTTTGTCATGCCCATGTGGGACCTTTTCTTTAGCCACAGGAAACTGTTTTAAGTCCCATGAACATGCTGTGTTTTTCCATATGTCTATAGCATTGCTAATTCTTTTGCATTCATCTGAAATGCTTTGTATTCCTTTCATGTTTGTTTGCCTGCTTAGCTTTTATTTTTCTTTAAAAGTTCAACCCCAAGATTATCTTAATATTCTTCTTTTCTGCCACTCCTATGTTGCATTTTCATACCAAGTAGGCTGTGACGGTTGCTCAGATATGCATTGTTTTCGATAATGTTGGGAGTTTTGAGAAATGTTAGTCAGATATTTTGTAAAATAGCGCTCATTTGGGATTTATTTGATGTTTTAATCATGATTAAACAAGGGTTATATTTTTATTTGGGGGAAAGTGTAAAACCACAAAGATAAGGTGCCATTCTCGCTGAATCATATCAAACAGTTATGCTTTCATATTCTGCACTGCTTTTATAGCCCACTTATAGCAAATTTTTACCTTTTTAATTGACATTATTTTTAACACATTTTCCTCTTTTGATTATGAATTCCCGAGGCTAGGTTATCTTAACACATGGTAGCTGCTCAATTAATATTCCCTTTCCTTGAATGAAAATCACAGTGAAAAGTTTTAGAAGGTGTTTCTGATATGAGAAATTATAAATTATTTAATAAGTAAATGTTTAAAGACAATCAGAAATTATATCTTTTTCACAAATATATATATTTTTCTATTAGATAACACAAGACAAAGTATATTCAAGAGAAGTATAATATAAAGTTCATAATCAAAAAAAGAAATGATACAGAAAATTTTAGTAATCTGTTATCTAGTGGTGACTGATAAAAGGTTCAAAGAGTTTTATTGTTTTAATTAACTTTGAAGGTGTTATTATATTTTAAGTTGTTTGACATAAATTTTATTTACATTTTGGTGTGTGTTTCAAAGCAAATATTTAGTATAGTTGTCTCTGGCATTAAAGTAAACAACAAAACTTCTGCTTGGGACTAGAGTGAACCAATAATACAGTCGAACCATTTTCTGGCTTTAAAGTGTATAATTAGTAAAGTTGTGGGGGAAAAGACAAAGGGATAGAAAACAACATGACAAAGTAGAAACAAAAACTAAATGACAGCTAAATGTGCACCAAAGTCCTTTAAGTAAAGGGAACTCTAAAAACTGTAAGACAAAGTTGCTAAACATAACTAGCTATTCAATATATAAGGAAAGGGAAGAGTAAGTATCATGAAGCTGCTGAGCAGTTTAATTTTAATTTCAAGTCAGAAAGGTTTTTAGGACTAACATGTACACAAAAGTGCTCTAGAGTTCCCATTGGCTAGCAATAAGGAAACGACTTTGACTAGCTTAGGAGTGAAAATTTAGAAAGAAACACATCAGAAATGAACCAATAATTTATGCCATGCAGTAGTTTCATATGAGTAAATGTGAAGGGATGGTAATTGTCCCTCAGTATCCACACTGTCCTTCTTCATTTTACAATGAAATGCCCTCACATTTTAACAAGGTACCCAACAGTCAGTTAGGAGGCTACATTTACTCAGTCTCTTTTGAAAATTATGGCAGAAAGTTTAGGAGACTACATTTACTCAGTCTCTTTTGAAAATTATGGTGGAAAGTTTTAGAAGGTGCTCCTGATATACCTGTGACTAAGCTCTCTCAAGTTAAAGGTGCATTGTGAGCTACTGCTGCACCATGCTTTTATTGGGAATTGACTGTTCCTACTGGAGACTGAACTTCAATTTAGTGTATAGGAACCAATTTAGTTCCTATAAAATACCCCTGGAAGATGTCAGAAACCAGATAAAAGAAACTGAAGACATGATTACCTTGTGGTTCAGAGCAGCCTAACCACACAGACTTCCCTTTTTACTCTGGATAGTTACGTGGGAGAGGAAGATAAAGTTCTATTTTATCTGAGCTATTAAAGTTGTAGATATTTTTGTTGCAGTAACTTAATTGACACACTAGTTAATACACAATGCAAATGTTGATTCTGATGTAGCTGTAGACTAATATGTTAACAATTTTCCTAATGGCTGCTTGCTTAATTGAAATTTTTAGCCTTTGCAAAAGGGCAGTATGGGAGTTTGTCATTGGTTACTGTAAAGAAAGAGAAAAAGCTTGTAAACCTTAACAGAAATTCGCTAGAATTGTAGACATAGGTAACTTATATCTGATATAGTTGTTTTTTGGCTTTAAAGTAAACAACAAATTTATTTTTAAAATACTTCTGCTTGAGTCTAGAGTGAACCAATAATCCAGTTGAATCATTTTCTGTTCAGAGACAGCACAGACTGTACCATCCTGATTACCTGCATCAGTTCCCAGTCTTGGCCATGCTTTCCTTTCTTTTACCTTTTCCTATGTCATTCTTAATTCTAACAAGTCAATAGGCCATTTGATGACAGATACCCAAAGATATGAAACATTACCTTAAGAGGTTTTCTTTTCTTTCTTTCTTTTTTTTTTTTTTTTGACTGAGCCTTGCTCTGCTGCCCAGGCTGGAGTGGTATCTCAGCTCACTGCAACATCTGCCTCCTGGGTTCAAAATTCTCCTGCCTCAGCCTTCTGAGTAGCTGGGACTATAGTCACCCACCACTATGACCTACTAATTTTTGTAGTTTTAGTTGAAACATGGTTTTGCCATGTTGGCTAGGCTGGTCTCAAACTCCCGACCTCAAGTGATCTGCCTGCCTTGGTTTCCTAAATTGCTGGGATTACAGGTGTGAGCCACCATGCCTGGCCTCATGAGAGAAATTGTACAGACTTAAAAAGATTTACTAGTTCAGAAAAAACAAACAAGAAGCTGTAGGCTTTTGAGATACAATGTTTCAGAAAATAAGGCCACCAATTATTTTCATGACACTGCAACATTGATCAAAATACATATCAAAAAATCTTTAAATGAAAGAATCTTGGAAAAATAAAATTCTAAAATATTGTCATCTGTGAACAGAAATTTTATATGAGTAGATATTAAATATATGGTTAATTTGTTATACTCCTTGGTGTTATCTGCCAATTTCCTTCTTAAGTGAGATATTTAACATAGCACATTTGTCCTTTTGTGATCTTAAATAATGAAATGGACCAGTATTCTGTGATAGAAATGCATTCTTTTCCTGATGTTATTTGATTTTAATGAAAATATGTATTGGTAAAGAAAACCTTTACACAGTTGTGAAATAACTCCACCTAAGTTTGAACTGAGGTTCTAATGTATTTTTTTTCAGATGAGTTAGTAATAATATTCAACAATCAAATCAATAATAAGGAAGTGTAATGCATGGAAATATTGGCTTTATTTTATTGTATTAAAGATCAGAAAACTTTTAGAAATAAACAAATCTATTCATAAAGCTTCACTGAAGAAATTAATAGATACATTATTCATTGCAAAACAGAAGTTATTTGTTGATTACTGAATAAATAAAAAGTGGAGAGTATAGGGAATATGTGTGAACAAATAAAAACAATAATGGCAAATCCAGTTTATTAAAGGATAGTATTAAAACAGCACTAATTTATGTTTTAATGGTTGATAACTACACACACACACACCTAATATAAATAAATAAATAGCCCAGGTAATGCTGACACTGATGGTCAGGGAACCAACTTTGAGTAAGAGTAATTCTGTGAACTCCCTGCTTTAATTTCAACCATTACTCACCGACTCACAATAGAGCCAAGTCCTCTACTCTGATATCGTATTAGAAACACCTTAGAGCTTTGAATAAAAACTGATTCCAGAGACCATCTTCAAGTAATTGGATTTAGTTGATATGGAGTAGACTTCACACACTGATTTGTTGTAAAAGTTCCTTCTGCCCATTCTAATGTGTGGCTGGTTTGAGAAACAGCATTCTTGAATAATTTGGAATAATCTATATATTTATAATAATAAATATGTTTGAGTGAGAATGTGTGTGTGTGTGTGTGTGTGTGTGTGTGTGTGTTTGGATGTGTGACGGGGAGAGGGGTATAGTTTGCAGCTGTTGTTTTTGCTTTTTGGCTTAGGCTGCTGAGCTGTTTGACTAAATCCCAATGGAGACAGCTGTCCAGCAATTAGGAATCTCTACCTTACTTACAAAATAATCTTACCAGAAAATAATCTTGCTTTTAAATCTCTCTATAATCAGCTTTTAAAATTTCCATAATTAATTCCATGCTGTGCAGTTTTAAAATTGGCAGATAATTATATAAAGAAACTACAAGAAACTATATTTGAAAAACAAACTATATTTGAAGGCATATTTTTCCCCAGAAACCAGATATAAATTAAATAATAAAACCTTCTTTCAATGTCCAGTAAACTTTCTTTAATGTAAGTTATATTTCTTCTTGACCAGTGCTGAGACCACAGTGTGGGTAAAACATAATTTATTCTTTAATATTTACTAAATAAACATATACACATCGATTTTAGAAAATACAAATTAAGAAATATTAGAAGCTAATACATTTTCTTCAAACTAGAGTACACGTCTCTTTTTTACTTTGTGCCTATAAAATGATTCCTTGTCTAAACTTTTTAAGTCCACAGATTATATATTTAAACACAAGAAAAAAATATTTAGTGACAATAATATTTATAAATTAAATTTATTCAAAATAACTAATCATTGACAATTACTAGGATATTTAATGAAAATTCAGTTGCCTAAAAGTATCTGTATGAATAAAAGAGATAGATATATGAAGATTAATATGTGTTTATTTTACTAGTTTCCCTGTAGTTATTTTATTTTGACTATTATTCAGAAGGATTGATGATGTCTTCACCACAGATTTCAGGAATAGTGACTAGTGAGGAGGGACTGGACTATGGAAGACACCAGGTTGTGCCTGGTTTTCAAGCACAGCAGGAGGGCACTGCCTGGTAACATGAAGTTTGTTCCCTAAAGAAGTGCAAGAGAGCTTTAAAAATATGCACATATTCGCAGTTCCCACAATCACAAACACAGCAAAAATAAATATTAAAGTAAAAGTTAATTTAATAGTAAAATGTTCAAGAGTTAAATATTAATTTTCTCCAAACTAGAATACACATTTACTGTGCTTATGCTTGTACATCAATTCCTTTTTCATATGTCTGAACCCAACTAGACACTTCCTATTATGATACAAATTCCCGTATGACTTTCCCCTTAACCAGGTATATTGCTTCAAAGAAAAAAATGTCTTGTGCCACTTTATAAGTTTTTCTGGAGACAATATGATTGGCAACAGTGATGCCAGTCATAATGCCATGACTTCATTTAAGCAATATTAAACAGCAAGCTTGCACAATTTCTAATAATATCTTGACAAGCATTTTATGTTTTATGTATTGCCTTAGTATAAAAGTTTGTTTTTGAGAATGGTGCACACAGATTTTAAGACTTGCTTAAATTAATAACTATCACTTAATAGGAGTGGTTAACAATTATAGTGTATTATTTTTATATTTTCCCTAGAGAAATAAAAAAATTCAGGGGTCAAGTGCTTTAGCTTTAAAATGACCAAAGTTCCCTGGCAGCAATTATTAAAATAAGTAAACATATATCTTAAAAGCAAAACAAAAAATTTCCTAAATACAATACAAAGCAAACAAAATGTCTTAATCTACAAAAGAGTTTCATAAAACATAGTTAACTTGAAAATAGTAACTCTCAAATTTTGTTTTACCAGATAAGATGGATGATATAGACAGGTCTGGGCATAGATAAGTTGTATGCAATTCTTCAAACTCCCTGATTTAATTTCAACCTTTGTTCACCCAGACAAAGGAGCAAATTCAAATATAAGTAATGGTGAAATAGAATCCCTTCTGTTTTTAGAAAAAATGCATACATTTAAGTTTAAAATTGGTAAGTAGTTACTTGCAAACACCAGAAAGTAAATTTAGTGCCGTTACCATGTAACTGTTAAGGTAAAGATTCACTCTCTTGAGTGAGTTTTTACGTATTCTGTTCCCATATTCCTTCTCAAACTGATGCTATTTACAAATAAACACTAAGAGCTGAGAGATGTTCAAAGACCTATGATGAGGTCACCAAGATAAAGGCCTAAGAAAATTTTCATTAGTAGCAGTTAGATCTAAAACCTCAAACTGGCTGCTGCCAATGACTTAGCACTGTGAGGAGCTGCCTTGCCACATGCAGATTCTGAAGATATTATGGGAATTGCTAATAAGCTTTATTTGCACGTTTTCAGTAGAGGTGGCACCAAGATCTTGCCATTGAGAAGAACAGAATAAGTAGGCAGAGAAAGAGAATTTAAGTTCCTGTATCAATTCTTATTCATTAAGAGATCTCCCAGGAATTTTAAGTTGAGACATATTTAGAAGTTTTATGTAGGCTTAGTGAAAATAAGTGTTGTGACTAAATAGCAATCTTTGTGATAAACAGGGGCCAGGGAAAAGCTATGAACTTTTTGGCCAATCTTGAATACATTTTTTTCAGATAAACATAATTTGTAAGCCAGAATTCAATATTTAAGCCCTAAAATAAAGAAATTAGATGTTGGTGAAATATGCATATATAAATATGTATGTACATATATATTTGATTAATGGGTTTCTGCTGCCAATTGGTGAGGATAATTGTCAAGATAATCTTCGTTGGCTGTCAAAATTAAAAGAATTCTAAATTATAGCCATTAACTTATATTAATGAAGATGTAAATCTGGATGAGGAAAAGAGGTACAAGAATAGCTATAACTTAAGGAATTTCATAGAATGGGAGAAATGCATTGACAAGACTCAGTCTTGCCAAATGTTTTGATAGTCATCCCAGTGGCCCAAAATTCACTTAAAGAGCAATATGAAATAACCTTCTTCATCTCTAGGTCCAGTTGTTTTATTAGGCAGCCCTAGGTACAATTTTATTTCGACTTGTTTGGATTTGGCAGTAAGGATATAGCTGAAGAACATATAGAACCAGACTACCACACACAATGAAATAACTTCAACAAGTCACTTACCTTCTGTCTCTTAATGTCCTCATCTGTAAAATGAGCTTTCAAATAATATCTATTTAACAGAGCTGTCCTTGGTACTAAATGGGTGATCCTATGGAAAATTCCTGAACTGAGAGTTATATAATCTCCTTTTCATCCTTGTATTTGAATCGTTTAGATATGGCTTAGATAATCACTGCCATCATCATCATCATCATCATCATCATCGTTGTGTAGAACTCATTGGGCATTTTTATATCCCAAACACTGATTAACGTACTTGAAATGCATTATTCTATATCCATAAAAGGCCTATAGATTATATAAATATAAAATGAAATATATTTAAACTATAAATATTTATAGATCTGTGATCCTGACTTGATTATAACCAAATGGCATAAGCCTTTCCTCATAGAGACAAATCAAGCAATTAAATTTAAAAACAGAGAGTAGGAGGTAAGATTATAATCATACACTACCAAAATAATCATTTGATGAAATGTAAAACCATTTAAAGTTTGTCCTTTAAAGCTAAATATCAATGTCTGTCTTGTTTATTTATTGTCTACAACATGTTCATCAATTATTCCAAGCTTACCTTAGATTTTATTTCATACAGAAAAATATTGGATCTCTGTTGTAATTCTAAATTTATGTCATATTTATCATTTCTAAATTTCCAATACACTATTTTGCATAGAGGTGATAAGATGCTGTATAGTCCTGAATAGAGCACTAAGCATATGAGTTTATAAAAATTAGGTAGATTATAAATGTGTTGAAAAAAACATATAAGTTTCAATAAAGAAAAAATTGGTGATATCTAATTAGCTATTCTCTAAAACTTGACAACAAAAGAGCCACTTTGGAAAAACCCACCTGGGGATTTGGGGAGATGTGTTTCAAATAGATAGGAGGAATAAATTCAAGAGATCTATTGCATATCATGAAAATTATAATTAACAACAACATGTTGCACAATTGAAAATTACAGATAAAGAAGGTTTTAAGTGTTCTCACATTAAAAAGATCAGTATGTGGGGAAATGCATATGTTAATTACATTGTTATAGCCAATCGACAATGCATGCATACATTAAAACATAATGTTGCACACCATAACTATGTATAATTTTTGTCAATAAAAAAAAAACCCAAAGAAAAAGATTTCTAATATTCTTAGAGTTAGATAAGCAATCACTCTTTTTCCAAGGGATTCTTTTGAGATAACTGTTCTAAAATTTCAAAGTTTCTGAAATGAAAATTCCTTTAGTATGTTGTCTGTCCATGTATAATTTATTAGCATATGCAATACATCTGCTAATCATCGCCATTTTAAATTAATGTAAGTCTTAGGTACATTTAGAAAAATGAGAATCAAAAAATCTTAAATGAAACAATATTTACATATGTAGAATGCAAGTCATATAGTGATTAATTATAATCAAAAAAATACAGCTGGATCAACTCTTTAGTGTGTTTTATTGGAGATAAAATGTTTTACCTTGAAGTTACTATAAAAGTTAAAAAGAAGCAAGTCTGATTTAGTCTCATATTACAGCTAATGCCACCTACTAAGTTCTCTCCTTGTCTCCTTGAGATTGAAGGAGAAGGCATGGAGGCAATGGTGGTTGTGTGGAGTGTCTACCAACAGGCACCCATGTTCATTCATCATACACTAATTATCTTGAATCTCTAACTTCTTTAAGGACCAATAAAAGCATTAAAATCAGAAAAAGTATGTCATGTGCCCCCCAAAAAACCACCCCACAAAATTGAAAGCAGTGAATATTTATCTGCAAAAAAGACCCATGTGTCAATTTTATTCACTACAACTCAATTCTTATAGCTAAACAATCTTTAATGCAAACCAGGATATTTTTAATAGGTTTTGCATTATATAACTCTAAAATTAAGAGATTCTTGAATCTATGAAAAGCTTACAATTGCTTTGACTACGTATATCAAGGAGATGGAGTCTTGTATGACTATGGAAATAATTTTCCTAAATCACTTGGCAACTAATCAGATAGCAAACAGACTCACAACAGAGGTTACTGATAGAAATTATTTTAGGAGTTGCAGCATCTTGAGATAGCCTGCTTGAAACTTTAATTCATTTAATTGGATTTTGCTGTGAAGTGAGGCTGCTTACGCAGTGCTCTATCCTCCTGGAAGTCTGCCTTGACAGATGGTTCTTAGTAATTACTAAAATCATAGTACCCCAACTTACAACTCTCACTTCAAGGTAATTTCTATTTATTAAGACTATATTAGAGAAAGAGGCATATTTTAAGGAGTTAAAATTTTTAAACTGGAGAAAATTCATGAAGTTATTATTGAAGCCTACATAAATAACATATTGAAGATATTGGAAAGTATTAGGAAAATTATTTTTTAAATGATATGCAATTTATGTCTAATATAGAGCAAATACTTTTATGGAATTCCTCCTAGTCCCTAAGGGAAAAAAAGTAGTATTTTAGCCAATGAACTTGTAATAGCTTTTTAAATAATTTTATAGTCAATAATCAATTTGTAGTATTTAATATAATCGAGATAGAAATACATATTTAAAATCACATACACATGCACATTCATATATTATATGTGAAAATCTGTCAAATTCAAGAAGCAATTTTATTTGAATTTTTGCCTTTACTATTAGAGCCATGCTTTGACTCTAACACAGGTGTCTAGAGCGTGTCACCTTTACTTTGACACCTAGTCTTTGAGCTCTTCTAGATTTAGAATCTATAATGTCATTATCTTTGGAAAATGGAATCCAATAGTATTCCTTTTTATAATATTGTTTTTAATGTGTATAATACTGTTATCCTGAATGCAAACATGAAGTCCTATAAGCAGAGGAGATTACTGTTACTCACATATATTAACGAATGTACCAGATCCCCTTTCACAGTAATAAAAAGATAGAATTTATAATGGGAAAATGGAAATATTTCTACTAATATAAAAATATACTTTTGAGTGAATAATTATATATCGTCATACATATATGTATACACACACACACACACACACGCACATATATGTAAAAGTTAGAAGAAAACCTCTAACTCTACCTAGGGAAGTAAATGACATATAATAGAAAACATACTTGGTGCCTGAATACAATGATCTTAATTGCACTTGTTTTAATATGATAAAATTCCCATCAAGTGAAATCTCAAAAATTTTGCTTGAGAAAGTATCCAATTTGTTTCAAGAAAAAATATTACAATTATAGAAATGCAAAAAAGATATTAAAGATGTTCTATCAATGCAGTCCTAAACATTGTCTGGTAAAATTTCTGAAAACTATGTGCTAGTATTGCAGCATGCCTTTGATTATTGTTGACTGTCTACGTTATTACAGATAAATCTGTAAAGATAGAACTTAAGTTGTAGAAAACTATTTCCTGTCAATAATAAGACAAGTGATTCTTGCCCATACAAATGCAAATTAATGTTTTGTGAAGATAAAATTGGTTTTCTACCTTTAGAAATATTGACTATAAACATTATAGTGTTATATATGTATTTGGTATTATATTATTGTGTATTAACCAGTTGTGCATTCATTACAAAGTTCATTTCAGCATTCTTGATTGCATGTGTGTACGCATGTGTATGTTTTAATTCTCATTTGAATGGGTTGTAACATCTTATAGATTCCTTTATTAAATAATGGATAAAAATCTTTGACATGCATAAATTCTACTTGCATGAGGGTCATAATATTTCCTGTTTATAAATTATAAGCAGGTAGTTTTTTGGATGTCCAGGATATTGACACTGATACATTCAAAATATAGAATATTTCAATTCCCCCCAAAATCCTTCATCTTGCTCTTCTATAGCCACAACTACTTAAATTGTTGTGTATATGCGAGGTTTACAACATAATGCTATAGAATGCATGTAAATGGTTACTATTGTGAAACAAATGAACATGTCTATTATTTCACGTAGTTACTTTCTTAGGTGACAAGAACAGTTAATATCCCTAACACAATACAATTTTATTTACTATAGTCCTCAAGCTCTACATCAGCTCTCTAAACTTATTTCAGCCTACATATCTGCTACTTTGTATCCTTTCATCTACATTTCCCTATTTCTTCAACCCTGAGAACCACTGTTTCATTCTCTATAACCATATATTTGACCTTTTTTTTCCCCCAGATTATGTCTATAAGGTAGACCAAGCAAGATTTCTGAAAACTACATGCTTCCATTGTAGCATGCAGGGTTTTTTTTTTCTGTCTAATTAATTTCATTTCACTTAATGGTCTCCAGTTCTATCAGTGTTGTGGCAAATGGCAGGGCCTCTTTCTTTTTTTAATACTGAAAGGTATTCCATCTGCATATAGTCACTACATTTTCTTTATTCATTTGTCCATGGGTGAACACTTAGGTTGTTTCCATATTTTGGCTATTGTGAATAATGCTACAATGAACATGGAAGTGCAGATGCCTTTATGCAATGGCAATTTTATCTCCTTTTGGTGTCTACCCTGAAGAGGGATTGCTAGGCTAAATGATAATTCTATTTTCAATTTCTATAGAAAACTTTATACTGTTTTTGATGATACTTACGCCAATCTAAATTTTCACCAATCATGTAGCAGAGTTCCCTTTCTTCCACAAGTCACACCCACTTCTAACCTCACCCACCCCTTCCTTAACCCCCACAACCAATAATCTGTTCTCCATGTCTATGCTTTTTTTCAGTTTAAAAATACTATATAAATGGAATCATAGAGTACGTCGTCCCTTACAAATAGCATTATCCATGAAGTATAGTTTTCTGGAGATTTGACCAGGTGGTTGCTGGTATCAATATGCCATTCCTTTTACTACTGACTGTTGGGAAAAACAGCAAAGGAGAAAGGACTTACAGAGTGCCTACATAAATTGGTTATGAGTAACATATAAACAAGGAACAACAAACTGAGGAAGGCCGCAGGAGGCCTCTGAGGAGGAAGGCCTCTCCATGCCTCATGTTCCAGTGCAGGGTGATCTCAGCTCTGTTACCATAAACATTTTGCTAAATGATGTAAAACCCCTCTGTAGCACTGTGACGTAGCCAGACTTGTAGGCTCCTTCTAAGGCCCCTGTTCTATCAGCTGTACATAGATAATAAGCTAGAGATAACCACATGTTCTTGTTTTGTGAGACAAGACAAAGTTATCAAACCGCCACTGTTATCAGTCCTTAGGATGACACACCAGACCTGGCTCACTGATTAACTTCTGGCTCACTGATTCACTCCACCATCACTCTACCCATACCCTATAGATCAAAGTAATTGTAATCAATAAATAGTGTGGTTGATCAGAGTTTGGGGTCTTCACTGACTCCACCAGAGTAACAAAGTGATGGGATCCTGGTCCCACTGTCTCTCTTAATCTGTCTTTTTCTCATTCCTTAATAATGCAAGGTACAAAGGTAAAATAATGCAAGATAAAGTTCTAAAGATTTGCTATATGACATAGTGACTTTAGTTAACAATACATTCATGTGCACTTAAAACTCTATTAAAAGGGTACTTCTCATATTGTGTTTTTAGAACACACAAATAAAAAAAAGACCCAAGAAAATTTTTGGATGTAATGGCTGTATGTTACATTGATTGTGGTGATGGCTCCACAAGTGTATGCTAAGTCCAAACTCACCAAACTGTATGCAATTAATGTGAACATTTTTTTATATCAATCACACATCAACAAAGAAGTTGTGACATTTGTATTTATGACCCCTGTGGGTCTGCAAAACTACTTTAACAGAGTTCTCACTGATTTCTTGCCTGATTTTATGAAATAGAAAGTAGTTATTTTAGTTAAAAATATAATTAATAAGTTTGAATGAGACTATACTAGGAGCCATAATGACAGTGGATTATAACCGTGTGCTTTTAAAAAATATTGGGGAAAGAAGAAGTAGTTTGATCCACAAATAAAGTCTAATTTTTTTCAGAACATGGCAGAGTATAGCATAAAGCACAAAACGTGAGGACAATAAAATTTAATTTTCATAGTTTATATAATATTGAGTCACAAAAAGTCATAAAATAAGCAGTGGAATGTCTTAAAATCTAGTCAAAGTTTTTCAGATTGGGGGAGTTTCCTGATTAAAGTCTCTTCGTTGTATGTAACCTGTCTAGAAAGCAGCAATTCTGTGTACTGCCAGAATAATTTTCTGAATTTATATTAACTTTATTATATTCTTGATTGTTAAAAAATACAAGGGATAAAGCTTCTTTACATATAAAGAATGCAAGCTGCTGTAGTAAAATTCTTTATGTTTCTATGTTTATTTTAAAATAACTTATTATCACTTTGATTAAATAAGTATTATTTCTCAAACACCCATTATACTATCTTAATTATGCACACCTCTTTGGACACCATTTTTAAAAAATATATCTTAAATATAGAAGAACAATTCTAAAAACTGTATCTTAAATTTAGAAAAACTAAAATAACATTTCAGGGTATCTTTTATAGCTAAAGTAAGACCACTGAAAGATAACAAGTATTTATTTCACCATAGATGAGAAATAATTAAATGGTATGTTACTCTTTTTTAAAATTGGTTCCTCATGATTGTCAGAGATATGTGCATAGATATTTAAAATCAGTATAGAAAATCAGTTTCCCTAAATTAAGCTTGTCTAAGTAAAATGAGATTAATGTAAGTATTTCAGAAGGAAGACACTGTGAGAATATCCTGGATATTTACAATTTTCTGAATGTCCATAACATGATTTTACCTTCAGAGGAAAAACTGATCAAACTCTTATGTAATAGCTACCTTATTCTTCTCCATGTTTATATTACTTTTAATGTAATAAATAGTTCACAATCAATTCCTTTTGGGATCTTAAGGTTGTGTTTATTCTATTCTGACACTTGCCTGCCGAGTCTGCTATTATGATACAGTCCAGAATTGGTGTCTCCTACAAAGTAAGACAGTCTCAGAATATCCTGGAAAGGTCTATAACAGGTATTTTAAATTGTTAATATTTTAAAGAATTATGCTTTTATGAATGACATCATGCAGACAAATTTTAGTCCATACTAGTGAACAGAATGAGAATTTTCAGAACTCTTTTAAGGTGGAAATATAAATGAGTTCATGAAAGCAGGCTGTCAATATAAGAACCATTAGGACAAGAAATAATTCCATAGGATGACATTAAAATAAGAGTAATTTTACCAAGCTTTAAAATATATTGTTGATATTATTTTAATAATCTGTTTATTTATGTGTGTATATGTATATGTATGTATGTNCAATAAAGAAAAAATTGGTGATATCTAATTAGCTATTCTCTAAAACTTGACAACAAAAGAGCCACTTTGGAAAAACCCACCTGGGGATTTGGGGACATGAATTTCAAATAGATAGGAGGAATAAATTCAAGAGATCTATTGCATATCATGAAAATTATAATTAACAACAACATGTTGCACAATTGAAAATTACAGATAAAGAAGGTTTTAAGTGTTCTCACATTAAAAAGATCAGTATGTGGGGAAATGCATATGTTAATTACATTGTTATAGCCAATCGACAATGCATGCATACATTAAAACATAATGTTGCACACCATAACTATGTATAATTTTTGTCAATTAAAAAAAAACCCAAAGAAAAAGATTTCTAATATTCTTAGAGTTAGATAAGCAATCACTCTTTTTCCAAGGGATTCTTTTGAGATAACTGTTCTAAAATTTCAAAGTTTCTGAAATGAAAATTCCTTTAGTATGTTGTCTGTCCATGTATAATTTATTAGCATATGCAATACATCTGCTAATCATCGCCATTTTAAATTAATGTAAGTCTTAGGTACATTTAGAAAAATGAGAATCAAAAAATCTTAAATGAAACAATATTTACATATGTAGAATGCAAGTCATATAGTGATTAATTATAATCAAAAAAATACAGCTGGATCAACTCTTTAGTGTGTTTTATTGGAGATAAAATGTTTTACCTTGAAGTTACTATAAAAGTTAAAAAGAAGCAAGTCTGATTTAGTCTCATATTACAGCTAATGCCACCTACTAAGTTCTCTCCTTGTCTCCTTGAGATTGAAGGAGAAGGCATGGAGGCAATGGTGGTTGTGTGGAGTGTCTACCAACAGGCACCCATGTTCATTCATCATACACTAATTATCTTGAATCTCTAACTTCTTTAAGGACCAATAAAAGCATTAAAATCAGAAAAAGTATGTCATGTGCCCCCCAAAAAACCACCCCACAAAATTGAAAGCAGTGAATATTTATCTGCAAAAAAGACCCATGTGTCAATTTTATTCACTACAACTCAATTCTTATAGCTAAACAATCTTTAATGCAAACCAGGATATTTTTAATAGGTTTTGCATTATATAACTCTAAAATTAAGAGATTCTTGAATCTATGAAAAGCTTACAATTGCTTTGACTACGTATATCAAGGAGATGGAGTCTTGTATGACTATGGAAATAATTTTCCTAAATCACTTGGCAACTAATCAGATAGCAAACAGACTCACAACAGAGGTTACTGATAGAAATTATTTTAGGAGTTGCAGCATCTTGAGATAGCCTGCTTGAAACTTTAATTCATTTAATTGGATTTTGCTGTGAAGTGAGGCTGCTTACGCAGTGCTCTATCCTCCTGGAAGTCTGCCTTGACAGATGGTTCTTAGTAATTACTAAAATCATAGTACCCCAACTTACAACTCTCACTTCAAGGTAATTTCTATTTATTAAGACTATATTAGAGAAAGAGGCATATTTTAAGGAGTTAAAATTTTTAAACTGGAGAAAATTCATGAAGTTATTATTGAAGCCTACATAAATAACATATTGAAGATATTGGAAAGTATTAGGAAAATTATTTTTTAAATGATATGCAATTTATGTCTAATATAGAGCAAATACTTTTATGGAATTCCTCCTAGTCCCTAAGGGAAAAAAAGTAGTATTTTAGCCAATGAACTTGTAATAGCTTTTTAAATAATTTTATAGTCAATAATCAATTTGTAGTATTTAATATAATCGAGATAGAAATACATATTTAAAATCACATACACATGCACATTCATATATTATATGTGAAAATCTGTCAAATTCAAGAAGCAATTTTATTTGAATTTTTGCCTTTACTATTAGAGCCATGCTTTGACTCTAACACAGGTGTCTAGAGCGTGTCACCTTTACTTTGACACCTAGTCTTTGAGCTCTTCTAGATTTAGAATCTATAATGTCATTATCTTTGGAAAATGGAATCCAATAGTATTCCTTTTTATAATATTGTTTTTAATGTGTATAATACTGTTATCCTGAATGCAAACATGAAGTCCTATAAGCAGAGGAGATTACTGTTACTCACATATATTAACGAATGTACCAGATCCCCTTTCACAGTAATAAAAAGATAGAATTTATAATGGGAAAATGGAAATATTTCTACTAATATAAAAATATACTTTTGAGTGAATAATTATATATCGTCATACATATATGTATACACACACACACACACACACGCACATATATGTAAAAGTTAGAAGAAAACCTCTAACTCTACCTAGGGAAGTAAATGACATATAATAGAAAACATACTTGGTGCCTGAATACAATGATCTTAATTGCACTTGTTTTAATATGATAAAATTCCCATCAAGTGAAATCTCAAAAATTTTGCTTGAGAAAGTATCCAATTTGTTTCAAGAAAAAATATTACAATTATAGAAATGCAAAAAAGATATTAAAGATGTTCTATCAATGCAGTCCTAAACATTGTCTGGTAAAATTTCTGAAAACTATGTGCTAGTATTGCAGCATGCCTTTGATTATTGTTGACTGTCTACGTTATTACAGATAAATCTGTAAAGATAGAACTTAAGTTGTAGAAAACTATTTCCTGTCAATAATAAGACAAGTGATTCTTGTCCATACAAATGCAAATTAATGTTTTGTGAAGATAAAATTGGTTTTCTACCTTTAGAAATATTGACTATAAACATTATAGTGTTATATATGTATTTGGTATTATATTATTGTGTATTAACCAGTTGTGCATTCATTACAAAGTTCATTTCAGCATTCTTGATTGCATGTGTGTACGCATGTGTATGTTTTAATTCTCATTTGAATGGGTTGTAACATCTTATAGATTCCTTTATTAAATAATGGATAAAAATCTTTGACATGCATAAATTCTACTTGCATGAGGGTCATAATATTTCCTGTTTATAAATTATAAGCAGGTAGTTTTTTGGATGTCCAGGATATTGACACTGATACATTCAAAATATAGAATATTTCAATTCCCCCCAAAATCCTTCATCTTGCTCTTCTATAGCCACAACTACTTAAATTGTTGTGTATATGCGAGGTTTACAACATAATGCTATAGAATGCATGTAAATGGTTACTATTGTGAAACAAATGAACATGTCTATTATTTCACGTAGTTACTTTCTTAGGTGACAAGAACAGTTAATATCCCTAACACAATACAATTTTATTTACTATAGTCCTCAAGCTCTACATCAGCTCTCTAAACTTATTTCAGCCTACATATCTGCTACTTTGTATCCTTTCATCTACATTTCCCTATTTCTTCAACCCTGAGAACCACTGTTTCATTCTCTATATCCATATATTTGACCTTTTTTTTCCCCCAGATTATGTCTATAAGGTAGACCAAGCAAGATTTCTGAAAACTACATGCTTCCATTGTAGCATGCAGGGTTTTTTTTTTCTGTCTAATTAATTTCATTTCACTTAATGGTCTCCAGTTCTATCAGTGTTGTGGCAAATGGCAGGGCCTCTTTCTTTTTTTAATACTGAAAGGTATTCCATCTGCATATAGTCACTACATTTTCTTTATTCATTTGTCCATGGGTGAACACTTAGGTTGTTTCCATATTTTGGCTATTGTGAATAATGCTACAATGAACATGGAAGTGCAGATGCCTTTATGCAATGGCAATTTTATCTCCTTTTGGTGTCTACCCTGAAGAGGGATTGCTAGGCTAAATGATAATTCTATTTTCAATTTCTATAGAAAACTTTATACTGTTTTTGATGATACTTACACCAATCTAAATTTTCACCAATCATGTAGCAGAGTTCCCTTTCTTCCACAAGTCACACCCACTTCTAACCTCACCCACCCCTTCCTTAACCCCCACAACCAATAATCTGTTCTCCATGTCTATGCTTTTTTTCAGTTTAAAAATACTATATAAATGGAATCATAGAGTACGTCGTCCCTTACAAATAGCATTATCCATGAAGTATAGTTTTCTGGAGATTTGACCAGGTGGTTGCTGGTATCAATATGCCATTCCTTTTACTACTGACTGTTGGGAAAAACAGCAAAGGAGAAAGGACTTACAGAGTGCCTACATAAATTGGTTATGAGTAACATATAAACAAGGAACAACAAACTGAGGAAGGCCGCAGGAGGCCTCTGAGGAGGAAGGCCTCTCCATGCCTCATGTTCCAGTGCAGGGTGATCTCAGCTCTGTTACCATAAACATTTTGCTAAATGATGTAAAACCCCTCTGTAGCACTGTGACGTAGCCAGACTTGTAGGCTCCTTCTAAGGCCCCTGTTCTATCAGCTGTACATAGATAATAAGCTAGAGATAACCACATGTTCTTGTTTTGTGAGACAAGACAAAGTTATCAAACCGCCACTGTTATCAGTCCTTAGGATGACACACCAGACCTGGCTCACTGATTAACTTCTGGCTCACTGATTCACTCCACCATCACTCTACCCATACCCTATAGATCAAAGTAATTGTAATCAATAAATAGTGTGGTTGATCAGAGTTTGGGGTCTTCACTGACTCCACCAGAGTAACAAAGTGATGGGATCCTGGTCCCACTGTCTCTCTTAATCTGTCTTTTTCTCATTCCTTAATAATGCAAGGTACAAAGGTAAAATAATGCAAGATAAAGTTCTAAAGATTTGCTATATGACATAGTGACTTTAGTTAACAATACATTCATGTGCACTTAAAACTCTATTAAAAGGGTACTTCTCATATTGTGTTTTTAGAACACACAAATAAAAAAAAGACCCAAGAAAATTTTTGGATGTAATGGCTGTATGTTACATTGATTGTGGTGATGGCTCCACAAGTGTATGCTAAGTCCAAACTCACCAAACTGTATGCAATTAATGTGAACATTTTTTTATATCAATCACACATCAACAAAGAAGTTGTGACATTTGTATTTATGACCCCTGTGGGTCTGCAAAACTACTTTAACAGAGTTCTCACTGATTTCTTGCCTGATTTTATGAAATAGAAAGTAGTTATTTTAGTTAAAAATATAATTAATAAGTTTGAATGAGACTATACTAGGAGCCATAATGACAGTGGATTATAACCGTGTGCTTTTAAAAAATATTGGGGAAAGAAGAAGTAGTTTGATCCACAAATAAAGTCTAATTTTTTTCAGAACATGGCAGAGTATAGCATAAAGCACAAAACGTGAGGACAATAAAATTTAATTTTCATAGTTTATATAATATTGAGTCACAAAAAGTCATAAAATAAGCAGTGGAATGTCTTAAAATCTAGTCAAAGTTTTTCAGATTGGGGGAGTTTCCTGATTAAAGTCTCTTCGTTGTATGTAACCTGTCTAGAAAGCAGCAATTCTGTGTACTGCCAGAATAATTTTCTGAATTTATATTAACTTTATTATATTCTTGATTGTTAAAAAATACAAGGGATAAAGCTTCTTTACATATAAAGAATGCAAGCTGCTGTAGTAAAATTCTTTATGTTTCTATGTTTATTTTAAAATAACTTATTATCACTTTGATTAAATAAGTATTATTTCTCAAACACCCATTATACTATCTTAATTATGCACACCTCTTTGGACACCATTTTTAAAAAATATATCTTAAATATAGAAGAACAATTCTAAAAACTGTATCTTAAATTTAGAAAAACTAAAATAACATTTCAGGGTATCTTTTATAGCTAAAGTAAGACCACTGAAAGATAACAAGTATTTATTTCACCATAGATGAGAAATAATTAAATGGTATGTTACTCTTTTTTAAAATTGGTTCCTCATGATTGTCAGAGATATGTGCATAGATATTTAAAATCAGTATAGAAAATCAGTTTCCCTAAATTAAGCTTGTCTAAGTAAAATGAGATTAATGTAAGTATTTCAGAAGGAAGACACTGTGAGAATATCCTGGATATTTACAATTTTCTGAATGTCCATAACATGATTTTACCTTCAGAGGAAAAACTGATCAAACTCTTATGTAATAGCTACCTTATTCTTCTCCATGTTTATATTACTTTTAATGTAATAAATAGTTCACAATCAATTCCTTTTGGGATCTTAAGGTTGTGTTTATTCTATTCTGACACTTGCCTGCCGAGTCTGCTATTATGATACAGTCCAGAATTGGTGTCTCCTACAAAGTAAGACAGTCTCAGAATATCCTGGAAAGGTCTATAACAGGTATTTTAAATTGTTAATATTTTAAAGAATTATGCTTTTATGAATGACATCATGCAGACAAATTTTAGTCCATACTAGTGAACAGAATGAGAATTTTCAGAACTCTTTTAAGGTGGAAATATAAATGAGTTCATGAAAGCAGGCTGTCAATATAAGAACCATTAGGACAAGAAATAATTCCATAGGATGACATTAAAATAAGAGTAATTTTACCAAGCTTTAAAATATATTGTTGATATTATTTTAATAATCTGTTTATTTATGTGTGTATATGTATATGTATGTATGTGTGTGTATATATCTATCATCTATCTATCTATATATATGTATATATATATATACACACACATACATATACATATACACACACATAGATTATTAAAAAAATATATGTGTGTGTGTATATATATATATCCTAAATGTATTAGACTCAAGATTTATAAAGAAAGTGAAATACTATAGCCTCTTGCTGAGTCTCATTACTTCTCGTGGCAAAATTGTTAGGTAGTCTCAAAAATAAACTGTTCTCTTTTTTACCAGGACATAATTGAAAATTTAGCTTGTGACAAAGCCATACCTAGAATAGTATAATAGATAATTATTTTTATTTAATCAGGTATGACAAATTACTATTAAGTAACAAGGATTGACTTTACATAAGGAGCTAATATCTAGAAAACTCTCCCAAGAATATTAGCCTGGTACCTGGCTTACAGGTGCTACGTCGGTTAAGTGGGGAGAAAAATAAATTTTTGAGGATGAGCAACCTTAGCAAATTTTTACAACCTCAAAAAGGGGATGAATTCACACATAGCTATAGGTACTGCTGGTAAAATTTTAAGGAAAGAGTTTTTGGTCTCAATTTTCTAGACTTGGGATCTCAAAATATAGAGGATTCTAAAAGTTCAACCAAAATGCTTTAGGAAAGCTTCTAGAGAGAAGTTGATTTTATAGCCCCAGTGTTTGTTCAAACACTGGGACTATAAAACTTTGCAAAGCAAACTTAAGGAGGATTAATTAAAAGCAGTGTCATTGCTAGTATATAATTAGGTTAATTGAGATATTTATCAAGACATATTATTGCATGTAGGTAAACAATAATATTCCATAACCTAATAAGCATTTACAGACAGACAAGAACAATTAAAAATTAGTAAAGTGACTGAAATTAAAACTGTAAAATATATCCTTCAGTATTTAATAATAATTATGTCGGAAATTAAATGGAAGAGTGGATGTAAATATTTGATAATCATTCAAGAAAATAAATAAAAATGAGACCCAATAAATCCATGTCTTTGTGATATTTCATTACACCTAGAGAAATGAGAGAAACCTAAATACTTCCAGAAATAAAAAATGTTAAATAAAAATGTTAAATAAACATTAAGCATGTCACCTAAAAATTGTTGGAACTTAGAATGTCATCACACTTCTTAAAACAAACACTAGAATTTAGAAGAGAATGGAGCAATGATCTGAAGGAAAAAGAGTTCTAAAATAGAATCCCATATCTTGTCAAAGGATCAATCAAATGTGAAGGTTGAATAAGTAATTTTATCTTATGTATGTTCACAAAGACTTCACTTTCCATGAATTGTTTTTGGAGGCTATTGAAGTAAGTGTTGCATCAAAGTGAGAAAGGCATTTAAACAGTATTAAATAATACTTAGGAAAGATAGAGAATACAGTAAAGATACCAACTACCAAAGAAAGAAATAGAAATTCCGGCATGGTGATGTGTTTTGTGTGGAGAGCGTAAGAGGAGAAGCTAAGGAGGTAACTGTTTTATCATTTCTAGAGAAGAATCCATAGATGAGTCCTAAAACAGTGAAACCAAGGAATCACACACATAAAGTTTAGATTTTAATATGTTGATAATAAAGAACAAGAACTAACCAGTTTTAGGAAAATGACTGCTTTGGGACAGTGGAATACAGTTCTTCAGAATGATTGAGAAGAGAGTTAGTAAGACAATATCACATTTAAAACACTATATAAGCATTACTGTGCTAAAAAAAATAAAATAAAATATACAATTTCCAGGCATCAAAATTCTTGCAATTAAAAGAAAAAGCTCTTATGATTAGTAATGAGAAAAGAATTACCCAAAAGAATAATGAGAAAAGAATATAATCTAGAAACAAGAAACAGGTATGAGTAGTGGATTTTGAATTCTCTGACATGTTTATCATTCATTTAGGTGGGAATATAAATTTGTAGAACTACTGTGGAAGTCAGAAATAACATTTTACTTCTTTTCCATATATACATAGTCATAATCAGAAAAATGCTCAAGTCTATTGAAGAATATTAGTCTCTACTTGATTTTCATAGGAAAGAAACAGTAAAAACATTTATAATTTAAATGAGAGAACACTGGGAAAACCCTTAGAAAATAATCTGGCACATAATAAGCTGTAAATAGGTGTTGGATACTGTTATTGTCATTATAATCATAGAACTAATTATATTATAATCTAAGAGTAAAACAAATTATAGCAATTCAAATAGATATTTATTTATAGTTATAAAAATGGAGGTTTTCCACAACCTATTGAGACTGAAGATTAAAAAGATCTTTCATTATTTCATATTGTGTGTCTTATGTGTGTGTTTACAAACACATTGGTGAAAATTATTACAAAAGGGGATATTTGGAGATACTTTTATATTCCCTCTTAGTTATTTTTCAAATTCTTCAAAGTTTTCCACTGTGACATTTTAACACCTTAAAGGGAACAGTGACAGTGGATGGGAGACAGCCATACAAAATTTAAAAGGTGATAAATAATTTTAAAAACCAAAAAGATTTGCAAGGAATTGCAATTGACTTAATAATGGGGAAGTCGTTTTCTTTTGCAGTATCTAAGCTGTAAGTTAGTTTTGATTATACTCCCAACTTGTTTTCCATGATTGATACTGATTGTGTCATTTTTTTTTTCTGAACATAATCCGTTTATAAACTTGTTTTCAAGCTTAAAAACGCAAGGGGTACATTAGTTTTATGACAGAAAAATCACATAGGAAGAATATTGGAAACCCAATATTTTTCTTTCAGTCTTGATTGTAAAAATAAGTTTAGTGAGACTATTTGTTCTTTAGTGCTATTTAAATGTGAGTACTTCAAAATCCCCCTGCCCCCCCCACACAAAAAAATGGTTATAATGTTGGCAATGAACATGACAATTATTCAGAGTTAGAAAACAAAAACAACTAAGAGTGCTTTGCCACAAACGTATTTTACTGCTTTAAGGGGAAAAAAATATCCCTGCAGTTAAAGAGCACTCTTTTAACAGAAGGGTGTATTTATTTAGATTTTTAAATATCATAACCTTTGAAAAATGACTTGCTACTGAATGTCTTAGTACAGGTGTTCAGGTTTTCTCTATAAACGATTTGTCAAGAGCAATTTGTGGGTTATGTTACCTTAAAATAGGTAGTTATTTCTTTGCTGAATGGAAGAGGAGGGATGTGTGGGTAGTTTCATATTCTCAGTAAGTTAGGTTAAAAAATGCCATCCATAAATGACATAATTTTCTAGTATATTCATAACTCAAATTTTAAATTAAATAGATACTATTATTTAATTTGGCAGTTGTTTCATGAAAATTTTTTTTTAGGTTTTTAAGGTCATGAGAAGGCCCTTACGTGAAATCCAAACTGATATAAAATGAAATAGGAATCTTCCATAGTGACTGCAATTTTTATGTGTCTTTCATTCATTAAATCTAGTTTGCAACTAGAGAAACTATCTAGAACAAAGGTATCTGTTGTGTGTTTGGCAGATTGGTTTGACTTAAGTACATTCTTGTGTACTGGGTCTGTCATTTATAAGCATTTTGTTATCTGCCACGTATGAACCTTACGAATTGGCCTCATATGATTTAAACTCAGAAGACTTCTAAATCGTGTGATAATTTTCTTTCTAATTGTACTTTTTTATTTCAATCTGTAATGGAAATGTGATATAGCGAGATGTTTATTAGAGTGGAACAAATTAAAATTATTATTCTATACTTTACATATTCCCAAAATCAACTCTAATATACAAAATGTTACTATGCACTTGTATTAATTTTTTAATAAAATAAAG
This sequence comes from Cebus imitator, assembly GCF_001604975.1. Classification (NCBI taxonomy): domain Eukaryota; kingdom Metazoa; phylum Chordata; class Mammalia; order Primates; family Cebidae; genus Cebus; species Cebus imitator. Next base: position 2,275,056 of record NW_016107327.1, on the reverse strand, counting down.
CAAGTTATTGAGTTGCATGTGAAAAACAGAAGGTATGAGCTCAACATGCAATAGGCCTATAGATGAGCAAATACTGTACCACCATTTTATTTAGAAACAGTAATGTAAGGTGTGTTCTTGTCAGTATTTTTTCTTTTCTGTAAATTTATTCAGCACAAATTCCACGTCATTGATTGTATTCATGTTCTTATCTGCGGGGGTCTGTCCTGCAGGTACTGACTTACTGACAGATGAGTACATTCACTCAAACACAGAATATAATGAAAGGGTGGGTTAGGGGTGTCCATGGCCTCTCACCCGAAAGAGTTAATGGCAGCTGGCCCTGACTCCCTGGCCTTCCTGGCCTTTATTCAGCGCTCATTAAATGACAAAAGCTTTGAGTCAACATGACTAGAAGGTAAAGATTGAAGGCCAGGTTCTGAGACCTAAAGCAAACACCTTTTGTTGATAATAAACTTTTGCCAACCCCCGAGTAGGAGGCAGTTAAGCACCTTGGTAGAATAAAGGTTAGTCTTAGGACCATATGAGTAAATAAGTTAGTTAGGTAAGCTCTCTACATTCCTTAGTTTCTACTTTAATTTCCTTAACTAAGGGGACAAGGCTGTCTTCAGCCAAGTACTATAGTAAAACCCCTTAGGGCTTCCAAAAGTTTTTGTGCATATTCTATATAACCAAAATTTCTTTCACCAGCCAGATTGAACCCCCATACCTATCTGTATCCTTTTCTCTTCAAATGCTAAAATCAGCCACTAAATTAAATCATCAGTGTCCTGACAGATAAATTCAGTTATAATTACTTAAATTGGAAAATGTGTCTAAAGATTTCTTATATCCATCATATTCATTAACTCCAGTCTCACACATACATATCACATTAATATTAATTATTCGATTATCAGAGCAATGAGAAGTAAATCACTCCATTTACGAATTCATTCAAGAAAAGTATTTCTCTCTTTTCTCCCCTTTCTCTTTTTCATCATCCTTCCACTCTCATTTTCTTTCAACTTGAGACCTTTTGTTCAAATGCAAGATTGTATTTATTTATTTTATTATTTTTGACACAGGGTTGTCCTCTGTTGGCCAGGTCGTAGTGCATTCACATGGTTGGGGCTCACTGCAGTCTCAGCCCCCCAGGCTCAAGAAATCCTCTGCCTCAGCCTCCCAAGTAGCTGGGACCACAGGCACATGCTACCACATCTGGCTAATTTATAAATTATTTGTAATAGGAAGTCTCCTTATGTTACCCAGGTTGGCCTTGAACCTGGGTAGTCCTCCTGCCTTGGTCTCCAAGAACAATTTTCACAGGTGTGAGCACTGTGCCTCGCAGGCTTATTTTTAAAATTACATAAAAATATAAAAATGGAACTGAGATGACCAAAACACACATAGAAGCCAAATCCCTGTCATCTCCCTTTTCTCAACATATTATTGCAAATCTCAGAGAAAGATTTCTTGGGAACGTCTTGAATTCAAATTCACTGATATAGGACTTATCAAAAAAATTAATGAAGAATAGAAAAAAATTAACACATTGTTTCACATTTTATTTTTCTTTCAGAAATTTGGACCCAGCATGGATTTGGAAATAGCATAATTTAAAAACACTTCATTTTAAATATCTATACATTGTGAAGGGTATAAATGCAAAAATATGATTAATGACAAATATAAATTCAGCTCTTTATAAAAATAAATGAATTTTTCTATAATTTCCAAAAATACAAACTGTGCTATTTTCTTCCTAAAAGGAGATGTTTGACCATTTGGAGTAGATTAGTTTCATATATATATAGACAGACATGATTTAATCATTCTACTTAATGAATTTTAGATTTTAGGGTAGTAGGAAGGTGATATGCATTTCTAAAGCTTCTCGAGTCACAACAAGGTTACATTTGGATAAATCCATTGCAATTTAAAAATAAAGTAAATGGAAAATGCACTTCAGACTTATCATATTTTCAACTTATGATAGGTTTATCAGGATGTAACCTTGTTGTAGGTCAAGAAGCATCTGTACAAATATGTATGTGCAGATATTTCTGTACAAATGTATGTATATATTTATATATGGAAGTATATATTAAATAAAATATCTCTAACCAAATATATAAAATATAATTTTTGCTGCCTGTGTTTTAAGTGAATAATCATACATTCTCTTTGTATATTTTATAAGTTGGCCTTTGTCATTATTTATTTTAAATATCTGTATCATCTTTTCCAGATTCATTTCTCACTTTCTGTATTGATTTACATTGAAAATCTCATTGAGGTTTTCATTATCACATTATGTTCATAGTTTTAAAGGTATAGATTAATTGTAACACTGAATGTTTCTAAATAGCAACATAGGATAACATATAGTTACTTAATTTCTGGTATGTCCTTCAGAAAAGTTTAATAAATACATGTTGCACAGTTATTTTCAGATTTACTATAAACAATTTCATATCATCTGAATGTCATTTTTTTCTCCTATTTTCTATATAGTTATTTCTAGTGAGCAGGAAAATTACTGATTTTACTTATTTATCTTGTATCTGACCATCTTGTTGATTTTTCTTGTTATATCTAATAATTTGTTCCTTGATTCTAATGAGTTTCCTATGTATTCGATCATATACACAAACACATCGTCTAAGATTAATGATAGTTACTCTCTTATTTTTTATGTGCATTTAAATTTTGTTTTCAATTTGTATTTTCATCTTTATTGGCTGAAAAGACCAGTACCATACTGAATATAACTGTGGTTAAAAGATATCCTATTTATGTTTTTGACTGATGGTATCGCTTCTAATGCTTTACTTGTTGTGCAATTGTTGTTCTAAGTTTCTTGCCCAGAGTTGTTACTTCCATGAAGCAAATGAAGCATAAGCTTTAGAACCCAGTAGTTAACACTCTTTTCCCAAGGCTTTACTACTAATTTTGTATTCCTAATTCTGTTATTTTGTGTAAAGACATTCTGTTGCTCAGATCATATACGCTTCTGGTTTGTGTGGGATGTATGAGATTGTTCACAAGCGCTTCTTAAATCACACGTCCTTGTAGATTTCAGTTCTGCTTTTTCAATGTATATTTCACAATTTGACCTCATACTACTGTTTCAAGATGATAACTGATCTGACAAATCTTTATTTCTTTTTCCCTTTCTTAAAAACACTGAAAACCCTTCTTCATCGTTGTTTACCCTACTGCTGCTCAAAAAGAAAATATCAAACTTCTATCAAAAGTTTTAGAGTTTTCTGCATTAGAAAATTTAGTTTTTCCATTTATCTATGCATTGCTTCTGGGTTAGTTGTGCTTCTTTTTTTCTAGTCATTCTGTTCTCAGGTGATATATTGGTTTTTTTTTGTTTGTTTTTTTTTCCAATGATGGTGCCTAAATTCTTCAGTTATGATACATTTTCTTCAATTACATTGAATTATTCTCATTATTTAAAGATCTTTTTTATATCAGAAATTCTGAATTTTGTGTCCATGCTTCCTAACTTAAAAAAAAATAATGTTAAGTCCATTGTTGTTTGTGATAAAAATTGAGAGTCTGGGTTTCTGCTGAAATCACTTACTATCTTCTATGGTTGTTCTGGTGAGCCATTCAAAACATGTAGTTTAGCAATTATTTAAAATTTAGAGAGTTGTTACTTATAGCATTGGTGAACAGGGTATGAAACAAAACAAAACAAAACAATAGAATGATACAACCCCTTAAGATACTATAGGTTCTTGGGTCAAAATATGGCATAATATGTTTATCCATTCTCCTGCTGAAGCCATACAGTTTGCTTCCATTTTTTAAAGTTTTACAAGCGACATTGTATTTAACCTTATTTTACATGTCTCCCTGTGAATGAGTACATTCCTTAAAAATATATATCTTAGAGGAAATTGTTGTATCTTATGGAACGTACATTTTGCATTTACTCAGTAAGTCAGATTGTTATTGAAAGTGATTGTTTTAATTAATTCTCCTAATTATAGAAAACAATTGTCCCTACTGCTCTAAAACATTTTCAACGTTTGTCAGATTTTTAAATTTTTTGCTTAACTGATAGGCGGCAAATTATACTTCATTTTGTGTTTAATTTGCATGTTACTATTTATAAGGAAGACTACAAATATGTTTTTGGTTTTTCAGGTTAATTTTTCTCTCAATATACATTAAGGTGCTTGGTTCATTTTTCATTGTTTCTTTTCTTATCAGTATAGAAGAGTCTTATGTTATCTTGTTGCTATGGATTTTTTTAGGTCTACATATGCCAATATATTCTTATAATCTCTGGCTTGTTTTTACTCCTTTAAAGCATTTAAGATAATGTGAATGTACAGAAGTTACAACTTTTATTGTGGTGAAATCAATATTTTCCTTAATAGTTCATGTTTTTTATTTCTTGCTTAAGAAAGTCTTTTTAAGGTATATTTCCTTCTCAAAGCTTTAAAGGGATGACTTTAATTTTCTATAATTGAATTTTGTATGATCTATTAGGATCTAGTTTCATTTTCTCTGTATTTTAAAACCAATTGCTGCAGTAAATTTTTTGCACAGGTCTAATGCCATACCCTNAAAAAAAAAAAAAAAAAAACCCTCACTTCATAACAAGTAAGCGTTTTTATCCATTATATTATTCATCATTTATCTTTGCTTTTGTCAGTGTTTGCTCCTTTACATTTAAGTTAGAATAGCTTGTCCTATTTGCACTAAAATTTCAATGGGAATTTGATTGGAATCTATAATTGTTATTATTATCATTATTATTAGGTGGAGAGACATAGCATGTTTACCATCTTTACTCCTTTTATTGTTGAAGACAGACTTTCTCCATGTATAGCAGACCACTAGAAGGTATCCAAGTCTTAACTGCTGGAACTTATGACTATATTACATGGCAAAAGACACTTTGCAGTTGTGAATAAGTTAAGGTTCTTGGGTTTGGGAGATTACGCTGGATCTTAGTCCATTTGTGCTCTCATATTACACTACCACAGACTGGGTAATTTATAAAGAGTAGAAATTTGTTTCTCAGAGTTCTGGAAGCTGAGAAGTCCAAGGTCAATGTGCTAGCAGCTTAGGGTTCAGTCTCTGCTTCCAAAATGGTGCCTTGAATGCTACATTCTCTAGAGGCAAGGAACACTATGTCCTCACCTGGCCGAAGAGTAGAAGAGAAGGCCCCTGTCCTGCAAATCCTCTTTATGATACCATTAAACATACCACCTCCCAACATTGTTGCAATGAAAATTGTTTTTAACACATGAAGTTTGAAGTACACATTTAAACTATAGCATCCTGAATTATCGAAATGAGCCCAAAGTAATCACAACACTCTTTATAATTGACAAAAGGAGGCAGGGACATGAAAGAAAAAGAGGTGGCCACTGAAACAGAAATCACAATGATGGAATTTCTGATTAGGGACTGTGATACAAGGAATACAAGTAGCCTTTTAAACTAGAAAGGGCATGGAAAACATTCTCCCCCTAGAAGCAACACCATCTGTGGACACCTTGATTTGAAGCCTAATGAAACTCCTTTTATAGACTTACCTTCTGAACTGCAAGAGAAAAAAATTGCTTTGTAAACCACTAAGTTTGTGATAATTGGTGACAGCAGCAATAGGCTTCTAATATAACATTTAATTACATATTCCTACACTTTTAAAATGAAGTTTTATAATTTTCTCTTTAATGTTCAGATAACTATCTCAGATTTATTTTTATGCAATTTATAGAAAGGTAGGCTTTCTCTTTCTGATTATAGCTTTGTAATTGATTTATAACTTAATCTAATATTCAGATTTGTTAAAAGACATTATTAATAATATTACCTATATTCTCATTGGCTTCTGTATAGAAAATGCACTTAAATAATCTTATATTATTTTTGAAAAATGACAGTTTCATTAATTTCTAGTTTTTAACTTTTTTGTCATATTCTATTGGCAAAACCTTCCCGTTAGAGTTGACAAGAAGTAATGATACTGGATGGTCCATGTCTCATTCCTGATCTAGAGTGAAAATGTGATCTATATTATGTATTTTTTAGTGTTCCAGGAGGAAAACAAGTACTTCGTTACTCAGAGTTTAAATGAAGAAGCTTTGGTATAGAGGACTGGTTATTAAAGTGCTGAGATGCGGAAGGAGTAAAATGAAAAACATGTTGTTCAAATGTCTGTAATTGCTTTAGGGTTTGAGGAATAAAAGGAATAAAGTTGTGTTACATAAATTGCCGCAGCTTTTGCTTTTAGAACTGCCACCTGACATCTGAGCACAAATCCAAGAGGTAATATTATTAGTCTTGTCCTTAGCGATAGAAAGGAGAAGGTAGAAGGGGAAACTTGGAACTTGGGACTGAGAACCAACAGGCAAATCACTGGTACTCTCCACATTTGGGCCTACTAAGCAATCTTATGCATGATACCACTTATATTTGCATACAGTAGTACTAGAGACATTTTGCTTTTGTCTCACATGATGCAATCATTCCTCAGGTAAAAAAATGCTCTAATTCATCTACCAAGTTAGATTAACTAAGGGCACATCAGTCACTGCATCCGGCTCTAAGTGATATTAGTTCCTTTCTTATCCAGATATCTAAATATTCATTCTACGACCTAAAAAATAAACTGTTAACCATAACTAACACTTTTTCTGTAAACTAGTAGAAAAGTAGCAAATAAAAAATGATTATGACATACAAATAAATGTGAAAAGGGAAGAAAGCCAAAATGCATGCCTTCCACAAGTCCTCATTTCTGTAACTAGAAACTAGTAAGCAAGTTGATTCTTACAGCTGTTTGCAACAATACCACTGTTTCCGTCTTCCCTTTATGCTGGGAGAGTACTTAAAGTTGGTCATAGTTTTTGACCTGTTGAGGTTATCTAAATCTGCACTTTGAAAAATCTAAATTTTTAGTGGTCTTGATTTTTTAGTTTGATGTCATCTTTCAACTACTTTTCACTGAACATGAAAACCGTAAGACAATTCCCAGGAAATTCTTAAAGCTTCAGGTGTAGAGTTTTTTGTCTCCACTGTGTTGAAGGAAACCGATTTCTTCATGACTTTTGAATTAAGCTCCTCAGCCAGTACAGTGAACCTTTTCTGTGGGTCTTTGTCCATAACTGTATGGAGCCTAATATAACCAGTTGGTAGCTTTAGCTTCCATCCCAAGGGAACTGTTGTTGTGCACCTGCAGGAAGCAGTGGTATAGAAGACCACTGAACCATCAGACCAGGATTAAAGTGTTGTGAACCAAATATTCTGAGTACCTTATAAGGTGTAAGAAGTAAGGCATTGCCACTTTATTTCACTTAAGTAGCTAGGATACTGGGGAAACAATAAAACCCCAAATGTAAATGTTTTAAAACAACACATGCTCATTTCTCTCTCATTTGCAAGAACCATCTTAGAGTGGCTTGAGGCTCTCCTCCATGCAGATTTCCTTCTGGTATCCATGCTGGCAGAGCAGTTTCTCCCTGTTATATTAATACATGCCATGGCCAAGGGAAAGAAGATAAAACTATGCTAAGACTGATTCTTAAATATTCTTCCTGGAAGTGACAATATGTAACTTCTGCTCATATTTTACAGACCAAAGTAAATTATATACTATTCCTAAAGAGTCAGGAATGTATAATCCTACTGCATAAATAAGAGCTGAACTAGAAATATGGGGTGAACAGAACCAGGACGATCACAGTCTGCCCTCCTGATAACCAAATATTGGATTTCTTTTTCCTTCTACATGCAAGATACACTTTATTTATTCCCCAAATAAAACAACCACAAATTCTTATTTGTGCAAATAAGAGCTGGCATTATTGAACAATTTTAAATAGTCTTTCTATCAAAAATATCTCTGTACCAGATTTTTATCAGATTACCTTTGGGACTCAGAGAACTAAAAAGACAAGCTACTTTCCAACACATGGTCTTTACGGAGAACAAGGATATGGACTCCCATGAGGAGCGTTGAAGAAGGTCCTACATATTGTTTATGTGTGTGTGTCTGTATTTATTTATTTACATATACATTTATAAATATATTATGTCTGGGCCAGATACAGTGGCTCACACTTGCAATGCCAGCAGTTTGGGGGGCCAAGGCAGGAGAATTACTTGAGGCTGGGAGACCGAGATGAGCCTAGGCAACATAGCAAGACCCTGTCTCTATAAAAATAAATTTTTAATTTAGTCTGGCATGGTGGCACACAACTGTAATCTTAGGTACTTGAGAGGCTAAGGCAGGTGGACTGCTTGAGCCCAGGAGTTAAAGGCTACAGTGAGCTATGGTCATGCTTCTGCTCTCTAGTTTGGGCAATAGCAGAAGACCCTGACTCTAAAAAAACAATAAATAATAAATAAATAAATAAATAAAATGTGGGGGGCAATACCTATGTGTTGTTACAATGTGTTTTAATTTCTTGGGATGACCTAGGTCATGATGTGGTATAAACTCATACATTTCACTTTCTTCATACCATGTCTTTTTCCGGTGTTGAGCTGACATCTCATTTCTCTTCCTGCTTGAGAAGGCTGTTAGCCCATGCTTGTGCTAAGTCTCAAGTGTTGCTGTGTCTTATAGTCTAGGGTGGTGGGGGCTTTGGCAGTCAAAAATTTTATTAGCCTCATATATTTATTTTATTGTAGTCAGCTCCATGTGCCAATAACCATGGTCACATTCTTTTCCAGTTAAATTTCTTACTCTTGCTGTTCAATTAATTAATTTAATTTTTGTTTCTTTTTCTTGATTTAATTCCAGACACACCTATCCTTTCAGGTTTTGGTGGGAGAACAGCATCTTTAATCGCTTTTTAAAGACATTTTGTCCAATTTAATGAATGTAATTGGTGGTTTACTCTTAGTAAGATCTTTATCTGGGATACATTAATACATCACATACTCACATCCTCTTGATTTGAACCTTGCCATGAGGTTTAGTTTCAACTTGCCTTTGAAACTAAAGGCTTTCTTAGGTTTAATGCTTAGAAGTTGACATTGAAAAAAGAATTCTCTTCTAGAAGTACAGGTTTCAAAATTTCTGAACTTTCTCTATTCCAATTTATTCCTGCTTGTATACTACCAGGAATTTCTGAGTTCATCTCTCTTTTGTACTACATTTTCAAGTTCAGGTAACTGCCGTACCCGAATTTGTACTACCATTCTGTTATATGACTTTTTGCCTTAGAGTATAACTTACTATGTACATGATTGAATTTCAAAATTATCAAAGCAATATTTTCAAATGATTCACAGCTGCATTAATAGGGACACCATCCTTTCAGTTACTGAAACTGTTTACTTGCTGCCAAACAAACAAGAACGATAGTGTCGTAAATTGTATATGTCTGTGTATATACATATATAAACATATATAATTATACAAAACAAACATATTGGCAATTTTATATATATATATATATATATATATATATATATATATATGCTACATATGTTCTCTCTCTCTCTCTTTCTATCTCTCTCTCTCTCTCTCTTTTTCTCAGTGCCTACTCACTGCCACAATGTATTTTAATCTCTCAGATGATCCAGGTTATAATGTGGTACAAACTTGTAAATCTCAGTTGCTCAGTGGTTTAAAACAACAAAGGTTTCCTTGTCACTCCTTTTACATGTCTGTCACTGATTGGCTGAAGCTCTGTTCTCTTTTCATCGCCCTGGGAAACAGACTCAGGGGGCGGCCATCATTTCAATTACTGCTGATGATAACACAAAACTGAAAGAGTGCTATGACAACTTGGCTCTTAAATATCAACTTGGAACTAATATATATCATTTCAATTTTTATTTTATTGTGAATGCAACATGGCCCTTCCAAAGATCAAAAGTAGTAGAATGCACAATCTGACCATGTGCCCAAATTCATGATGCACAGCAGTGATATTTTTCATATATACCAACCACTTGATTTCTAGACCTCTGTATTCTGGCAACAACAACAACAACAACAACAAACAGAACCAAAATGTTGTCAATGTTTCAGAACCCACATACCATCTTATGGAAGATTATTCCAAACCTACAGGCCAGTCTCCTAGCTAGAACCTAAACTGAGTATTGAATAGGCAATTCCAACATTTTATGAAGGCCAACAGCTTTTAGATAATGAAATATATCTTAAAGTCAATAAATTATATAAGTTTCAGGCCACCAATACAGTATTTTCATGAAAACTAATTTTCTTGGACAGAAGCAATACTTTTTCTATGATATCATAATAGTAAACACATGCTAGAAGTCCATACATGGTGACTGATACAGCATTCCAGGAAGGAAGCTGTTCAGAGTGAGTATCTTTTCCATTTGGGAAAAAAACACTGTCTATGATGCAAAAGGTCAAATATAAGCAATCTGCCTCTTGGTGACTTACTGGTGTCTGTGGTAAACTGTGCCATAGCATAGACTTAATCTCTGCTCTTGGCAAAATAGATACACATTGAAGTGATGGTCATGCCAGTGATAGGGAATACCTTATTCCACTTGTGCTGTTGTAACAAAATACCTGAGACTGGATAATTTATAAAAACACAGAAATTTATTTCTCACAGTTCTAGGGGCTGGGAAGTCCAAGCTCAATGCACTCGCACATCCTGTCTGCTGAGGCCTTTCTGCCTCATCTTTACATAGCAGAAGGCAGAAGTGTGAACTAAGTGGACACTGCGAGAAGTACCCTTTAAAATAGCCTTCATGGCAGTAAGGCAGATGCTGCCCTTATGGCCTAATCACCTCTCATGAAGGTTCCTCCTCTTCATACTATCACATGGGCGACATCATAATTTTGGAGAGTATGCATTCAAACCAAAGAAGGAACTCCTAAATTTTGAATACATATGCCACCTCCATGCCTACTATCATTTTTTTTAATATGGCTGTGTTGAACAAGGCTTGTCATGCTAGATAAAGAAACTGAATAACAGCCACATGGTGGGTCATAATGTACTCCTGATTATTTCTAATTTTCTTTCTAGCACTTTGCAAGCATTTCTGTTATGCATAAATATTTACACACTCTATACCCATTCCAAGAAGTCAGCTTACATTACACTTGTCCATTTATTTATGCAAACAGGAATAAAAAAACCAAAAAACTTTTATTTTTGATCTTTTCAAGTTCCTGACTACTGATTACAGGGTTGGTCACTATCGACAAATTAATGCAGGATCTTTGCTCATAACTCCCATCAAGTTGGAGTGAAAAACAAATGTACTCTATAAACTAGATGTAGGCTTTTTCTTTTGTTTGGTTACTTATTTCTTCAAACAACTAATTACAAGGAAGAATTCACATGGCTCGGCGCTATGGCTCATGCCTGTAATCCCAGCACTTTTGGATGCCAAGGTGTGCAAATCACTTGACACCAGAAGTTTAAGACTAGCCTGGACACCATGATGAAACCCCATCTCTACTAAAAATGCAAACATTAGCCGGGCATGGTGGCACATGCCTGTAGTCCCAGCTACTGGGGAGGCTGAGGCAGGAGAATTGCTTGAAACTGGGAGATGGAGGTCACAGTGAACTGATACGGCACCACTGCACTTCAGCCTGGGCAACAGAGTGAGAGTCAATTTCAAAAGAAAAAAAGAAGAAGGCTAGAGATGCAGGATATATATTTAAATAATCTTAAGAAATGGCCATGTGAAAGGTGAGAATTCAAAATTGGTGACCTAATAGTATTGTAAAAGAAAGCATGAGAATTAAACATTTAAAATTCCTAGAAACACTTACTATATGAGATTGCCAAAGTGCAAGAATCTAAGAATGTATTATGTTTGAAAGGTAAGAAATAATAAATCAAAAGAATAAAAAAAGCAACACAAAAGCAAACTGTGACATAAGTAAGAGGCACAAATCACACAGGGTGAAACTGAACAACTATAATACCTTAGATTGGAAGATGAATCACACTTATTTTTCAAAATACAAAATGTTCAGTATAAAAAAGAAAATACTTTATCAGCATATGACTTAATTTGGTAAAAATATCTTTCTTAAATTCAGTTATCTTCTACTGACTTTCACAGGAATAATAATTAAGAAGAAAGAACTGCTCCCTGCTGGGTTTGTTATTGTGTGCTTGCTAGTTTCCTGTAACTGTTAAATTGGAGCTTTATTAAAACATCAAATTGCACTATAATCTCTTCAGCAAAAATAGTAATATGACAGGCAAAATATTAAAATATTATTTTAAGTATGTATTTGGCATTTCTGATAGGGAAAATTATACGTTTTAAGTGGCCTGTATTATTTTTGATAAAAAATACTTAAAATCCAGTGCAGGCTTTTCACAGGATTGGGAGCTGGTCTTCCTAGTTACCTTTGCCATTTACTAACTGTTTGTCATTGCCAAGTGTCATTACTTCTCTATGTCGCAGTTCTTCATTTGAAAATGTAGACCATTTTATAGAAATATAGAAATTATTATTATCTACCTTTTAAAATGATCATTATTATACTCACTGTCAATAGACTGATTAGAGAATCACTGATGTTTTTCATGGGAAGTTTTATCATTTATATTTTATGGCATATAATCTGTCACAATGGTTTTTACTAAATATAATAGAATCTTCTTATTTCACATTATTTCCCTTTCTAGGAAAAGAAACTAATAACTAGTATCCTAATATTCTTTTCTCTTCCACAAACAAAAATAGAGTCTATATATTCCCACATGGTCAAGAATTCTCGCTTTGTCAAATAAGTGCACTTTCGTTTTCAGTGGTTTTGAGAACAGGCTTTCTCAGCTCACAGATATTATTGAGTTGATTATTTAGCAATTTGATTTTATTTGTTGATAAATAAAACAATATAATCAGCAACAATATCTGCAGTAAGACTATCCATTATTTAACAAGCAAATAGCAGATCCCAAAACAGTTCTAAGAACCTAAATAATTCTGGGTCCAATTATAAAATCTTTATTCAGGCAATTTGCATTTTTTAATGTTATCTCAATTGCAAATGAAAATAGTTGTTTTATTTAGGTCTGTCATTATTTAAGACGACAAAAGCCTTGGCCTAAGATTAGTATGTATTTTACATTTTACTATTTATTTGATAGAGCATCTGCATACTCAATTGTGCAGAGAAAATCTCGGACAATATTTCCTAAATATCTGAAATTGGCAAATAAGTACTTCACTATCTATTGTGTAAATAATAGTTGAAGGCAGCTATTTTACTGAATTAAAATCATCTTAGTTCTATAAAATATATGCAAGTCTTTGTTATACTCAGCATTAACAATTCTTGTGTCATGTTCACCAATACAGGAAGATCTGGCTAATGGAATCATAATTTGTGTTTATATAATGCACACTTCAGATTTTGTGATAATATAATAAAAGATTATTTGTACCAGGTTTCCAATTTTAAATACATAATTGTTTCTTCTGTTCCTCCTAAGCAGGCAATTTTTTAAAGCATTTCTTTATGAGAAAGTATTTCAATTGATATAATTATTTTGAGACTTAGTATAGAATTCAAATGTGGTTGTGATGAACATACTCTAGGTTGGTCTCTATTGGAGATAAATTTGTATTTTACATTTATATTTCTCCATAATATTCTTCAATGCTATACCAAATCATTGACTATCAATTTAATTTGATATGAAGAGCCAAATTTTTTCTGAGATTTAGATGCAGCATAATATTTTGCACCTGCATTTTTACAGACATGGAATTTAATTGCTCCTTTATTTGGCTAATTATTTTTATATTTGGTCATTTTCGCCATTACCCTGAAATTCAATTATGCACTTATTGATGCCCTTGGGAAATTTTGCCCCATACTGACAATTTATAGTCGTAATTTAATTGCAGAAACTGTGTGGAAAAAAGTGCCTACTAAATCTATTGAGAAGGGTGAAGACATACAATTAGATGTCGAAATAAATGTTCAGAATGAGAACTGCTATTGGCAAGTACTTTCAAACCATGGCACAATTACATTTTTAGAGACACCTATTTGATTATGTTCCATTTTTAATTTTGTGCAGACTTTTGCTTTCTGGGAGAAGTACACATTGTATATAAATGCATTTAACTTCATATACACCATTGTTGTACATTAATTGTAACTCACCTGTTTCTTCATAGACCAAATGTTTTATTCAAAAATATGTGAGTAAATTTTAATTTGCCTTTATGTTTTCAAAGATATATGGGAAATAAAGGGATGTCGATGTAACTCTAATTTTTTTTTTTTTTTAGGAATTCTGTCTTACTCTAAGAGCTCATCAATGTGCATTGTACTTTCTCCTGTTTCTTAAAGTAGACCAAAGTAAAGCCATTTGACATTGTCAAGTATAGGGAAAAGTAACAACATAACAGAGGGCAGGATAAATGGTTTTAATTTTAAAATAAGATAATTTGCTTTAGTTTAAGAGACAAATTATTACTTGTATAAGTACTTGAAACTCTGAAACCAAGCATCAAATCAAGATATCGAGTGCTTTCATGCGCTTCCAATCTAAACCTATTTTTAAACCTTTATCAATGTAATATATATATGTAACGAAACATCAAAATTTTGGGTCTTATACTGAAACAACTCTTAACTTCACATCTCATTTTCAGCGACACTTCCTAGAGATAAACATTTTAATTCTTTCTCATTGTAGTTATATTGACAGTTACCTCTTTAATTATAAAAGAAAACTTATTATATAATTAATTTTCAAATTCCTATATGGATGTTCAGTTTGGAAAGGTAAAGCTTTAATTCCCACTCTTCAACCTCCACTTCCCTCAATTCCTTCTGAAAAATTTGTTTGTATAATTGATTTTAATTATTCTATTACTTTTACATGTGACTTTTTATTTCACACACACATATATATATATATATATATATATATATATATATTTTTTTTTTTTTTAAATTGAGACAAAGTCACACTGTTTCCCAGGCCAGAGTGCAGTGATGTGATCTCAGCTCACTGTAACCTCTGCCTCCCCGTTCAAGATTCTTGTGACTCAGTTTCCCGAGTAGCTGGGACTACAGGCATGCACCACCACGTCTGACTCTGTGTGTGTGTGTGTGTGTGTGTTTGTGTGTGTGTGTGTGTGTGTGTTTAGTAGAGATGGGGTTTTACCTTGTTGGCCAGGTTGGTTTCAAATTCCTGACCTCAGGTGATCCGCCCACTTTGGCGTCCCAAAGTGCTGGGATTACGGGCATGAGCCATGGCACCCAGCCATAACTTTAGATAATATTCCTAAATCACCATTTTCCATCAGCTTTGATTCCCACACATAAAGTGAACATGTTAATGTCTAAAACTTTTTCTTAGATTCTATTCTGCCACCTCCCAGTTTTTTCAGCTGTACCTTTGCCTGTATGTTTTGCCTATGTGCTACCTGTAGTTTGAGTCTAAAAGTTAAAACCAATGAACATCTTTGTATTTTTATGAGTATGTAAACTACTGTTTAAACAAAGGCACCTAGTTTTATATAATGTTTTCCTTACTTCCAATATTAAAATTTCAGTTACATTTCACGGTTAATTTGAACCTATGGATTTACATTTAAAAAATTGCTCATATGTATGTTATCATTTAGTTTTTAGTTAACTTCATATTTTAAACATGGCTTTTTTTTTTTTACTTTGGAAATTTTGAATATTAAATTATTTCTCCTGTCCTTTCTTCTTTTTTCTTTCTTTTCTTCTTGTGGTCTTTGAAAAAAAAATGTATGCCTTCTTTACTATATTCCTAATATACTGTCAATTTTTAGCTATTTCTACATGTTACAGTAAAATCCCTCCATTTTTTGTGCCCCCAGAAGTTTTTGGAGCCAATTGTCTGTTCAAATTGGGATCAATTGATGCCTTATTACTATCTACTTTCATTAACCCTACTGGTTTACTTCCACCACTTCTTATATCCCGCACGTTAACTTTTTTTCTTTTTGTCTTTCTTTCTTTTTTTTTTTTTTTTGAGACGGGGTCTTATTCTGTCTTCCAGGCTGGAGTGCAGTAGCACAATCTCAGCTCACTGCAGCCTCCGCCTTCTAATCTCAAGCAATCTTCCTGCCTCAGCCTCCCAACTAGCTGGGATTACAAGTGCCCACCACTATGCCTGGCTAAGTTTTTGTATTTTTGGTAGAGACAGGATTTTACTAAGTTGCCAGGCTGGGCTTGAACTTCTGAGCTTAAGCCGTCCACCCGGCTTAGTCTCCCAAAGTGCTGGGATTACAAGTGTAAACCACCACTCCAGGCCTTCATATACTTCTTTATTAAAATAAAGTGTCAGGTAATTTTCTCAAATAGAGTCTGGAGACTCACTCCATGTAGTACAATGGAAATCTTTTTATTTTCTTATAATGTATTTAGGTGTAAAATTCTTGTTGAAAATAAGTTTTCCTTCAGATATGAAGGCATTGACTTACTGAATCCTTTATCTTTTGTTGCCAATGAAAAGATTGCTGCTGCCTTGATTTTTTCCTTTTGCTTACTTGGTTTTGCGTTTTCTTTCTAATGATTTATCTTCTCATTATTCTTGGTTATCTAATAAATTTTCCCCTATCATTTATTTTACAATTAATTCCCACCACTTTCTGACTTTCTTTCTCGCCCCAAACCTTGTTTTAGTTCAATACTGGATATCTTACAATAGACCCTTTTTTTAACATTCTATTTTTATCTCTATCAAAAGTTTATGTTTTGCCATTATTCCATGTGGATTAAACACTTTTTCCCTTTTTATGGGTCACAATCCCATGTATATCTTCCTATGCACTGTTTCACATTATAACTTTAGCTGTGATTTTCTTCTGATAGTTGAAGTTATAATGTACACAAATTGCTGATCTGCAGTTAGTAGTCACATTATAGCAGTAATAGTACTGGTTTATAGCAATGCCCACTTTGATTGGTGGTGTTTATTGGTCTGGCCCAGTGGCATTTTGTTTGTTAAATATTTTCAATATTTCCCATGCATAAACATATGATAGTACTTAATAAATATAGAATTGTACAAAAAACAAAGCTAGAAGATAAAAATTACCTTAAAAAATAGATTCATTAACAATAACATGTGTATATTCTTCTAACATTAGTATCTATTTGCTTACAAAATAAAAACTAAATTACAGTTGACCTTCGAACAATGTGGAGGTTAAGAGTACTGACCCCCTCACAGTTGTAATACTGCACATAATTTTTGATTTCCCCAGAACTTAACTACCAATAGCCTACAGTTGACCAAATCCTTACCAATAACATAAACAGTGGATTAACACATAGTTTGCACATTTTATGAATTGCATACTGTTTTCTTATAATAAATTAAGTCAGAGAAAAGAAAATTTTATTACAAAAATCATAAGGGAGATAAAATCTATTTACTATTCATTAAGGGGAAGCGGATAACCAGAAAAGTTTTTATCTTTAGTGGATTGTCTTTGAGTAAACTGAGGAGAGGGAGGGAAAGGAGGGTTTTATTTTAATGTTTCATGGGTGAAAGAGGCAAAAGAGGTAGAGGAAATGGAAGGGAATCAGGAGAGACAGGCACAAGCAGTGTAAGTTTTATTTTAAAACATCTGCATATAAGTGGACTTGCACAGTTCAAAACAGTGTTGTTCAACAGTCAACTGTATTGCTAAGATGTATACCTAATTTTTATTTTATAATTTATGACCACTATTTTCTATCATTGTAAATATTCTTCACTGGAATTTTTAGAGGATGAGCAGTAAATTATCTTTCTGAAAATGCTATAATTTATTTATCTAAACTTATTTTTGAGGAACAAAATCTCCATAATTTTTTCAGAAAAATTTTATTATTTTATTCAAGGCAAAAAAATTTACAAAAAGAAGATGTTTATTAGCAGACGACATGATTGTATATTTAGAAGACCCCATCGTCTCAGTCCAAAATCTCCTGAAACTGATAAGCAACTTCAGCAAAGTCTCAGGATACAAAATCAATGTGCAAAAATCACATGCATTCCTATACACCAAAAACAGACTTAAAGAGAGCCAAGTCAAGAATGAACTGCCGTTCACAATTGCTACAAAGAGAGTAAAATACCTAGGAATACAGCTAACAAAGAATGTAAAGGACCTCTTCAAGGAGAACTAAAAACCACTGCTCAACGAAATAAGAGACGACACAAACAGATGGAGAAACATCCCATGCTCATGGTTAGGAAGAATCAATATCATGAAAATGACCGTGCTGTCCAAAGTAATTTACAGATTCAACACTATTCCCATCAAGCTACCAATGCCTTCTTCACAGAACTGGAAAAAAACACCTTAAACTTCACATGGAACCAAAAGAGAGCCCACATAGCCAAGTCAATTCTAAGCAAAAAGAACAAAGCTGGAGGCATCATACTATCTGACTTCAAACTATACTACAAAGCTACAGTAATCAAAACAGCATGGTACTTGTTCCAAAACAAAGATATAGACCAGTGGAACAGAACAGAGGCCTCGGAGGCAACACTACACATCTACAACCATCTGATCTTTGACAAACCTGACAAAAACAAGCAATGGGTAAAGGATTCCCTGTTTAATAAATATTGTTGGGAAAACTGGCTAGTCATGTGCAGAAAGCAGAAACTGGACCTCTTTCTGACATCATACACTAAAATTAACTCCAGATGGATTAAAGACTTAAACATAAGACCTAACACCATAAAAACCCTGGAAGAAAACCTAGGCAAAACCATTCAGGACATAGGCATAGGCAAGGACTTCATGACTAAAACATCAAAAGCATTGGCAACGAAAGCCAAAATAGACAAATGGGACCTAATCAAACTCCACAGCTTCCGTACAGCAAAAGAAACGGTCATTAGAGTGAATCAGCAACCAACAGAATGGGAAAAAATTTTTGCAATCTACCCATCTCACAAAGGGCTAATATCCAGAATCAACAAAGAACTAAAACAGATTTACAAGAAAAAAACAAACAAGCCCATTCAAAAGTAGGCGAAGGATATGAACAGACACTTTACAAAAGAAGACATACATGAGGCCAACAAACATATGAAAAAATGCTCATCATCACTGGTCATTAGAGAAATGCAAATCAAAACTACCTTGAGATACCATCTCACACCAATTAGAATGGTGATCATTAAAAAATCTGGAAACAAAAGATGCTAGAGAGGATGTGGAAAAATAGGAACACTTTTACACTGTTGGTGGGAGTGTAAATTAGTTCAACCATTGTGGAAGACAGTGTGATTCCTCAAGGACTTAGAAATAGAAATTCCATTTGACCCAGCAATCCCATTACTGGGTATATATCCAAAGGATTATAAATCGTTCTATTATTAAGACACGTGCACACATATGTTCATTGCAGCACTGTTTACAATAGCAAAGACTTGGAACCAACCCAATTACCCATTGATGATAGACTGGACAGGGAAAATGTGGCACATATACACCATGGAATACTATGCAGCCATAAAAAACAATGAGTTTGTGTCCTTTGTAGGGACATGGATGAACCTGGAAACCATCATTCTTAGCAAACTGACACAAAAACAGAAAATCAAACACTCATGTTCTCACTCATAGGCGGGTGTTGAACAGTGAGAACACATGGACACAGGGAGGTGAGCATCACACACTGGGGACTGTTGGGGGGAACTAGGGGAGGGACAGCAAGGAGTGGGAAGTTGGGGAGGGAAACATGGGGAGAAATGCGAGAGGTAGGTGATGGGGATGGAGGTAGCAAACCACACTGCATGTATGTACCTATGCAACAATTCTGCATGTTCTTCACATGTTCCCCAAAACCTAAAATGCAATATATATGTGTGTGTGTGTATATATATATACATAAAACACATCATAAAAAAAAGATGTTGGCATATGATGTCAAACTACTATCAAGAAGGTTACACCATTTTAATTTCCCACCAACTTTTTTCTTATATTGCTGTTTCTCACTCTCTTCCTAGTCATAGAAATACAAATATCTTCTATAATTCTGCAAAGTTCAAACCTAAAGTTGAGCCAAATTTTGTTTTGTGTTTCTTTGATTGCTAATAAGGGTACACGTTTTCTAACATAACCATATGTGCAAAATCTAATAATGTTTTCATTTTAAGTCTAACTAATTTCAACTGGTTTTATGCTTAAAAAAGTGTTTCCCATAACAAAGCTAAAATACATTTTTCTAAAATTTATTCTACTTATTTAAAACATTAATTTATTCTAAATTAATTTTGATATGTCCTTTTTTATTATTTTATTTTTTTAATTAATAGAGATGAGCTCTCACGATGTTACCCAGGCTGATCTCAAACTTCTGAGCTCAAAGGACCCTCCCACTTTGGCCTCTCAAATTGCTGGGATTACAGGTGTGACCCACTATCCCCTACTAATTTTGGTATGTCTTATCATGTAAAAATATAGCTTATATTTTATGAAAAAACAGTTAAAATTGTGGTTGGACAAATTATTCAACATTACAGGATAATTCTTTCTTCCTCCACTCTTCTAAAACCTATCTTAATTATGTATAAATTTCTTACATTTGGGACAATTTACTTGTGGGCTTTCATTTTATTCCCTGCGCAATCTGCCTACTATGTAAAAACACTAAATTCATTTGATTATTGTAGCATTTTAGTGCATTTTATAATTTGTGGAGTCAGTTTTACTGAAAAATTTTCATTAAAAAATTTTTGAAATTTGTTCATGAGTTGTTCTCAGGTGATGTTGCTATTCACTCGGGGTGGCTGGCAAAATATTAAAGATATTAATTATTAGGAAAAAATATAGATTTTAATAACAAATCTTTTGGAAGGCCAAAAGGTTTTACTGAGGCAGGCTGAAGGCAGCTGCCTCATTAACATTAGCATAGGAAAGAGATAGAGACTGATCAAATGCCTTACCCCACATCCCTTTATCTCCGCTCTGTTTACTCATGTTAATTTTGTGGGGGATGGCCCTCTCTGCGGAAGATCAAAAGGGAATTACCTGTTAATAGTATTTACTCTGGGCCCCTGGAACCTAAAGTTTTTTCCAGTCTTAAAACCATTCTCCTAACCATGTAAATTATCCACAAGTGTGTTACTTAGAACCTCTGTTAGGGATACTTATGTGGAAGAACAAGGAGTCTGGGTCAGCCAATGGCCATCCCTAGCCCACTTAAAACCCTGAAATGGTGTGAGAGAGCATTCATTCATCTGTTGTTGAGTCAAGGTCAGCAGGTTAGACTTCCCCAGGCAGTAATTCATGTCTCAGGTGGTAACCGTGAGACGATCGAGGTACACAAGGTGAAATACAGACTAACTCATCATTCAAAAAAAGATGTATGAATAAATAAAAGCCTGGTAAGAATTTGAAATTTCAATAAACCGCTTAAGATATTTGTTGGGAACTATAGCATAGTCTTTAAGAGTATAATCTTTATAATCAAAAAGATCTAGGCTTAAAGTATATTTCCCCTGTTTACTAAGTATGGAATAATCAGTAGACTGTATATTAATTTCCAGGTCTGATATTTTTCAGATATAACAGGAGGATAATAATATAGACCTCATAGGAATGTGGTGAATTTTAAAGAGATAATTATTTTAAATGCGTATCTGAGAACCTGGCACTAAGTAATCATTGAGTAAATGGTTGCAGTATTAATCTAATTTTGTCAGAGTACTGATTTGGGAATGACATGGAGTGATTTACTGATCACCCTTAAACACTTTCTCGTTGATAATATAAGACGATTTCATCTCTGAAGTGTTTCAGAAAGTTAAAACCATAAACTCAGCCTTCTTTGTTAGAGCAAGAAGATTTCTTAATCTAGGAAAACTAATATAATATGAACGTCATCATTAAATGTAATGATGACTAAGCCTGTTAGGAAAATTCCTGGTTTAGCCTTATGTTATATTAAAGACCTCCAATGAATTATGTATCCCTGGTTCCATGACCCTTTTCATCATGACTTTGACATTGTTCTCATCAAAAAGTGAAGTTTATTTATCCTCCTCCCTGACTCTATGCTTTACTTATAATTTGCTTTGACAATTAGAATGTGAATAAAATGACATACAAAGCCTACAATCTAAGTTTTAAGAAGCCATATTTCCTCTCCTACCCTTTGAGAACACCATGTTGTGAAAACCCACTCTAGCTTACTGGAGGCTGAGAACAGAATCAAGGTGCTCAGCTGACGTCTTACACCAACTGGAAGCAAAGCACCTAAGGTTACTTTGAATCCTCCAGTGCTGGTGGAAGACTGCAGCCATACGAGTGATTCCAGAAAGATTAGCAAAGAACTGCCTATATTGTCAAACACAGAATTTTAAAAAACAAGTCACTAAGTTTCAGGGTCATGTCTTTCACAGTAATAGAAAAATGCAGCAAAAAAAAGCAATCATGCTGTGCATGCTGAATGCCCTGTCCCTCTAATCAGTCGTTCGGCACATAAACTGCCTTTTCTGAAGGTGCAATCTGAATATAAAGTAGATAGCGCTTTCTGTCTCAACAAGATAGACCAAAGACAAAAACTTCTCAAAGCTTAATTCAAAATGAATTTCTTTCAAGTTCATTTTTTATGTAGGTCTAACCTGTAATTTAAAATGTTTAATCTTATAGACATCTGGGTAAATATAGTTAAAACTCAATGTTCCTCTCTTCTCTGTAACCATACTGTAAATAAAATGCAGTAAGATATTTTTAAAAACCTCTATTTACCATACACTTGGAAACAAACCAAAGTTCAAGCCATGATTTTTGCAAAATCGCTCTCAAATGTAGTGACAAATGAAAAAATAGGAAGAATGTGACAATAGTGAACATATTTTGTCACAGATTTTAAACAATATCCAAACCAAATCTATGTCCAGAAGAGAAAATTTAGAAGTAATAAAAGTTAATATAGTAAATAATTTTTTCATTTCAGGATGAAAAAGTCCTTTGCTAAGCATAAAAACAACAGAAAACTATTATATTGGCACTTGCCACTTGATTTCAAAAACTTCTAATACAAACATACAAAAAGAAAACTATGAAAATTAAAAGGAAAATGATAAATTGGGAAATATTTATAATGTTTATGACATATGGACATGCACAGAAACTTACAAATATATATCATTAAAATAAAAGATCAAGAAAACTAATGATAACAGGAAAGAGAAAATATAAACATCTAATAAAAACTTTAAGAAATTTGCGACCATGTTATTAAGCAAATAAAAATAAGTAAACAAAACAAGAAAGTACATGTGAACTCTGTATTTAATAAAAATGATGGAGAGTTAGAGAAGATGGGGATCAATGTGATCTCACGGGTTCATCATTTTCTTTTTGATAAAGCAATCTGTGGCATGTAAAATGGGATGTAAAATGGAGTAACAGCTCCGGAAAACAGTATGGTGGCAAGACAGGGATCATGAGGGTGACAATTACATTGTCATGTGTACATGACAATTACATGGATACAGATCTAGACCAAGGAAGATATATGGCATTATCATAACATGAACAATTTATAGTCCACACAGCTTCATGCAAAGTTTCTTGATAACTTAGGAGTAAAAAAATCCAATTGGCTGAGAGCACAATATGAACACTATGTAACTTGAGAGCATGTATCCTGGGATACTATATCTAAATCCAAGTTCTTCTTTTGTCCAATGTCTAAACACTCCCGCCTTTTATTTCTTATTAAATGGTCAGTATATAAAATGAACCTTAAAAAGGGGACAATGATAATTAGAAATGAACCAGTGTAGGGCCAATAATATAGATACTCAACTTATTTTTTTAATGGGAAAGGACCATTGTATATTCAGACAAACACATATGTGTCTGTACACATGCACACGTTGTGAATGCCAAGAAACTGGAATTTCAATAAATTAAATATTTTTAAAGCATAAGATAAAACTAAGAAGGATCTGACATGATAAATCCTCAAAAATAGAATAAAAATAAAATATTGGTCTTGTAAGACCAAACAAAAAGCAAGAAATAAAATAAAATAAAATAAAATATTGTAAGTACCAGAGAGAATAAACACTGTAAAAAGAACACACAGAAACTGCCAACAAGTATATTAAATGACGCTAAATATCATTGTCAGGGAAATGCAAATCAAAAGTACAATGAGATTATCACCTCACAACTGTTAGGATGACTTTTAACAAAAAAAGCACAAAGTATGTTGACAAAGGTGGAGAAATTAGAAATTTTTCACACTATTGAAAATTTAAATGGTACAGCAGCTTAGGAAAACAGTATGGGCTTCCTCAGATAATTAAAATTAGAACCACCATGTACTCTATCACTCTTCTGGGTATATATTCAAAAGAATTGATAACAGTCTTGAATTGATATCTTTTTTTTTTTGAGATGGGGTCTCTCTCTGTTACCAGGCTGGAGTGCAGTGGCATGATCTCAGCTCACTGCAACCTCTTCCTCTCAGTTTCAAGTGATTCTCCTGCCTCAGCCTCCCAAGTAGCTGGGACTATGGGTGCACACCACCATGCCCAGCTAATTTTTGTGTTTTTAGTAGAGACGGGATTTCACCATGTTGGCAAGGATGTTCTCAATCTCTTGACCTCATGATCTGCCCACCTCGGCCTCCCAAAGTGCTGAGATTACAGGTGTGAGCCACTGTTCCCGTCCTTGAATTGATATCTTGAAGAAATACTTCCACTCTCATGTTCATTGCAAATATTATTCACAATAGCCAAGATATGAGAATAATTTATGTGTCCATATCTTAGCTATTGTGAATAATATTTGCAATAAACATGCATAAGTAAAACATGGTCTATACAGACAATGGAATATCACTCAGTCTTAAATAGGAAGGAAGTCCTACCATTGTGACAAAATGGATGAAGCTTGTGGACATTTTGTGAAGTGAAATAAGTCAGTCACAGAACAAATGTCATATGATCCCACTTATATGCAGCATCTAAAATAGTCAAAGTTATAGAAGCAGGGAATACTATAGTGGTTGTCAGGGACATTGAGGGAGGTGAAGGAAATAGGCAGCTCTTATTCAATGGAGTCTACTGAATGTTGTTCAATGAAACTTTATAGTTTTAATTTTGCTAGATAAATAAGTTCTAGAGACCTGCTCTATAATGCAGTGACTAGGGTTAACAATATGATATTGTGCTCTTCAAAATTTGTTAGAAGAGTAGATATGATGGTAGGCATTCTTATCACAAACAAATAAAATCAATGGGATGCAAAGAAACCGTAGGAGGTGTTGCTGTCTGTTACCTTCATGCTGGTACCTACCTACCTACCATTGTGGTATCGTGGTATCGTGGGGGTTTGCATATGCCCAAATTCATCTAATATAGACATTAAATATGTGCAGTTCATTGTATGTTAATTATTCCTCAATAAAATTCAAAACATTCTGAAGACTTAAAAAATGCAATCATGCATATAAAAGGCATATGCAAGAAAGGGAAGCACAAAATCCTGAAAAAAGGCAAAGAGTTTTGAATTATTAAATTAAAGCTAATATTTACAGAGGGCTAAGGCGGCCAAATATCTAAATGACAGAAGTAATCAAAGTAGAGAAAATAAGGCAAAATATTATTAAAACATTTTTGTTATTTTACATTTGATGTAAAAAGAGACCATTTCAACCTGTGCCAAATGCAGTATTTTGTAATAAGAGTTTCCCTTTACTTCTTAATGATTTGACAAAAAAAAAAAGAAGCACATTTTATTTATAGATATATACATATATATGTATATATATATATATTTTTTTAATTGTACTTTAGGTTCTGGGGTACATGTGAACATCATGCAGGATTGTTACATAGGTACATACATGGCAATGTGGTTTGCTGCCTCCATCCCTGCGTCACCTATATCTGGCATTTCTCCCCATGTTATTATCCCTCCCCAACGTCCCTACCTCCTGCTGTCCCTCCCCTAGTACCTCCCAACAGACCCCAGTTTGTGATGCTCCCCTCACTGTGTCCATGTGTTCTCATTGTTCAACACCTGCCTATGAGTGAGAAAATGCAGTGTTTGATTTTTCTGTTCTTGTGTCAGTTTGCTGAGAATGTTGGTTTCCAGATTAATCCATGTCCCTACAAAGGACATGAACTCATCATTTTTTTATGGCTGCATAGTATTTATGGTGTACATGTGCCACGTTTTCCTTGTCCAGTCTATCATCGATGGGCATTTGGGTTGGTTCCAAGTCTTTGCTATTGTAAACAGTGCTGCAATGAACATATGTGTGCATGTGTCGTAATAATAGAACGATTTATAATCCTTTGGATATATACCCAGTAATGGGATTGTCTTTTTTTGAGATGGAGTCTTGCTGTGTCACCAGGCTGGAGTGCAGTGGTGCAACCTCGCCTCCTGGGTACAAGTGATTCTTGTGCCTCAGCCTCCCAGGTAGCAGGAATTACAGGCATGTGCCACCACACCCAGCTAATTTTTGTATTTTTAGTAGAGACAGGGTATCACCATGTTGGCCAGGATGATCTCAATCTCCTGGCCTTGTGATCCGCCTGCCTTGGCCTCCCAAAGTGCTGGAATTATAGGCATGAGTCACTGTGCTGGCCACAAGGGCACATTTTCTGAAACTTTATGTCTTTGCTCTCGTACCATTACTTGTACATTCCCTTACTGTGATTTGATTTCCTTTCTAAATTCCCTGTATTTCTGGCTGCTGCTACAAAGACAATTAACACATCATCTTAATCACTTCAAAATATGACTCAATTCTGATGTAATAATTTGATGATAGAAATTCCTTTGTGCTCCTTATTCCCTAATTAAAGATATTGCTTATCAAGATGTCTTTTGTTTTGTGCTGCACCTGTTTTCAATGCAGCCAATCACATTTATTTTTTCAGTTTCCTTCTTATATAGCACTATCAATTTTCAATTTTGATATTTATGAGTGTGTTAGATAATTAAGATCTCTTTGTCTCAGATTTTTTGTTCATACATACAAAAATAATTCTTATACTACCAGACTGTTATGAAAATTAAAATAAATAATAATGTACATGCAATGGCATATATAACAAGTGCTTGAAAGAAATTTGCTATCATTTATTATGAATCTGAGATTTATAGAAAAGTTATTTGAGATACAGAGTTTATGTTATCATTTTCAACTTTCTGCATCAGACAGCACAGAAATTCAAGGGTCACATATCTGTCAATCCCGGGTAGAGAGAGAAGCTGGATTTCCCTGAATACAGTATATTGTTTAGATTTGACTAGGTAATACAAAAATATTTTAAACAATATAAAACAATTTGTATAAATTGTTTTCAAGAAGCAAGGTCTACAAATCTAAACAAAATAAACTGTCTTAATTATACAGGCACACACAAAAATGAGATGATACAATGTTTGAAATTTGTTTCAAAATCCAGAGTAATACAGTGATGGTGGAAAGGTATAGTGAAAAGGTGATATAACAAACAGAATTAGCCCTGAGTTGATAACTACCATATTTATACACTTGCATAGTCACATAAGTGGTAATTATGTAATGAAAATGCAATACTTGGTGTTCCTTTTTTATCCTTTCAAAAACAGTGGTACTCATATGACCTTCCTATGTTCTTGATAGTTTTCTTGATTATGTTGCATTGTATCAACAGCATTTTAAATTTATTTTTTAATAGATCAGCATTTATGGTCAGTCTCTCCTGCTGCCTTTCCTTGTTTTTCTTTTTTTCTGTGTCTTTCAGAAATAGTTCATTACATTATGAAGCTTTATTTTGTCACCTCATGGATAATCTATTTTCTGCATTTCTGTTTCTGAGTGATAGCTTTCTTAGTAGCTCCTGTGTTGAACAAGTCCTTTTTATTCTGGTTTATAATTGGCTCCCCAGCCACATAGTTTACCTCCAGAGTATTTTCCAAAGTGTTGTGAATTTCTTAGCTTCTTTCTGGAGTGTTATCACACTTTTCCTTTTTTATCCTTTCTGCTTACTGTCTTTATGAAATAAAGTTATGAAAGAAAGACATCCCTCCAGGCATTACAATGTTTTTACCCTGAGTACAATGCTTATGTAGGCTGTGATTATTTTTTTTAAGCAAAAGGTGGGTCTCATGACCATTCTGAATTCCTGATAGATTTTTATTTGCTTCATGAGAGATCTAATTTAAACTGTACTTCTGCATACACATTTATGGCTCAGAATTTTAACATATGTATATATTGCATCAAAATCTATAATTTTCATGATCTATACAATTCAAGAGAAATCATGGAAGGGTCATGTTCATTTTCACAAGTACCAGTGAATAGTGTACACATATCTTTTGTTTCATTCTTATGTCCAGAATCTTGCAGGCTATAGAAAATACTTTTTTTCTTTTTTGCATACACAGAGTCTCACTCTGCCACCCAGGCTATGTGCAGTGATAAAATCTCAGCTCATTGCACATACCAGGTTCAAAGGAGTCTCTTGCCTCAGCCTCCCAAGTAGTTGGGATCACAGGCATGCACAACCACATCTAGCAAATTTTTGTATTTTTAGTTGAGATGGGATTTCTCCATGTTGACCAAGCTGGTCTTGAACTTCCAGTCTCAAGTGATCCACCTGCCTTGGTCTCTCAAAGCGCTGTGATCACTGGTGTGAGCCGCTGAGCCCAGCCTAAAATACTTCACTTTTAAAAACAACTTTCCATAAATTTTTTGTTCTCACTTAACTAAATGTTGCCCCAGTCACAGAGCATCTGATACCCCATTTAAAATGGGAAAATATTATAATTTATAAATGAGAAATTTGAACCACATGTTATTTGAAGATGAACACAAACATCCTCCTATTACCTATTGCAACCTTGATAATGCTTGAATACATTATTAACATGTGAGCTTTCAGGGAAAACAGTTCCAAACTAGGGTGAAAATATCATCTAGATATTGTGCCCAGTCTTAAGCCTCATACAGTTGAAGGAATGTCTGCAGGGAATGGAGGTCAGAAAT
>NW_016107327.1:2216991-2245545 GCF_001604975.1 Cebus imitator | reverse complement strand
CTCGGCTCACTGCAACCTCCGCCTCCTGGGTTCAGGCAATTCTCCTGCCTCAGCCTCCTGAGTAGCTGGGATTACAGGCACGCGCCACCATGCCCAGCTGAATTTTTGTATTTTTAATAGAGACGGAGTTTCACCATGTTGACCAGGATAGTCTCGATCTCTTGACCTCGTGATCCACCCACCTCGGCCTCCCAAAGTGCTGGGATTACAGGCTTGAGCCACCGCGCCCGGCCTTAATCAATATTTTTAATAAAAACACATTCATATGGTTTAAATGTAAGGTTATACAATTATATAAAGTGAATATTCTCCCTATTACTACTGCTTCCTGTCTTCACTGACCTCCTTAGTATCTGCAGATAGTAGGTTGCCACTGCCAACAGTTTCTTATATTTACTTCCAAAAACTTAATATGGTGGGTATATGCATATAAATATATACTATTTAATGATTTGTTTTTACGTATTTGTTTACTGTATACATTATTCAAAATTTCACTAATGGGTTGAATACACGTGTTTGTTTTCTTCCCAAAAAACTGATTGTCATCTGTAATATTAGGATTTTACATTTTGTTCCTGATTTACAAAAAAAGTAGGCTCTTACATGTTTAGAGAATGTGTTGTTTCCTTTATATTAATCTTGCACATTCCTTTTCTTCAGCTTGCTCATTTCCTGTACTTTGATTTTTATCAGAGTGCTAATCTTGTGATTTGTATAAATTCTTTGCCAAATAAAAATAATAAATTATATTTGTCACGTGATTTGTTTAATGCAAAATATCAATACTGCATTTAATTTTTTAAAATAATTTTCTTGATATCAATTAACTTTTATTTTTTGTGACATGTAGCTGATTAGTTATTAGGCTTATGGTAAACAGTTACATGCACATAGTAGTATGCTAGTAAATGTTTAAAAACCAGCTCTCTGGAGAAATAAGAAAACTCTGACATACACATTTGACAATTGTTATAGTGTAAAACACTATAAAAACTACACATTGTCCATATGAAACCCACGTTAAGTTACTAGCATGATATTTAACAGCTCATCAAATTGTGATTTTTTGTTTCACTCAGCTCTTACCTACCACAAAGTACATGCTAAATAAGTGTTTCTTCTTATATTGTTGCTTGTATTTTCTAATAATTTTATGGCTATATTATTTTACTTAAGTTTTTTATTCCATTTGGAATTCATTTTGACTTGAGTGATGAGTTTCTAAATAGTTTTCATAATTTCCAGAAACAAAACGAAATGTTTTAGTTCATTTTAGTAAAAAAGACACTCATTCTCCCTTGGTTTATGATCATGGATTATTTTTCACTTCTTAGCAATCATACTAAGATTTTCAACAAAATCTATGAAAACTATTGGGAATCATTTTAATTATGAATATATCAAATCAGATTAGTCCAAAGACTATTCACCACTTAAAATTGGAAAGTTATATATATATATATATGTAAAATTGGAAAGTTACATATATATGAATATATACATATATATGTATATATATATACAAAATTACATATATATGACTGTTCCTTTCCAATTTATAATTCACATATATTATATATATGTATATAAAATTCACATATATATATTATATATATGTGAATTATATATCCTCATAATTCACATATATATGAACTGTTCCTTTCCAGTTTTAAGTGGTGAATTGTCTTTGGACTAATAATCTGATTTGATATATTTTATATCTATCTATCTATCTATCTATCTATCATCTATCTATCTATCTGAAGCGTTCCTTTACAATTTTAAGTGGTGAATAGTCTTTGGCAGGAGAATAGGGTCTGGTGGCAGAGAATTTCAGGCTAATTTTATATAATATATATGTGATTTCAACTTTTAGAGTCAGCAGGTACATGTGATTTGCAGGAGTGTTACATGGGTATATTGTGTACTGATGAAGTTTCGGGTACGATTGATCTTCTCTTCTATTACTGAGCATATTTCCCAGTAGTTAGTTTTTGAAACCTTGCTCCCTTCCTTTCTCGCCCTTCTAGTGGCCTACTCTTGCCTTCTTTATGTCCCTGAGTACCCACTTTTTAGCTCTGACATAATTATAAGTGAGGACAGGCAGTGTTGGGATTTCTGTTCCTGGGTTAATTTGCTTAGGATAATGGCCTCCAGTGGCACTCATGTTGCTACAAAGGACATGATTTCATTCCTTTATATGGCTGTGTACTATTCCATGGTGTACAGTTAAGGAGAATAGGGTCTGGAGGCAGAGAATTTCAGGCTAATTTGTGCTGACTTCCTAAAGCCAAATTAAAAGGAAAACACCAAGCTATGCAGGCAGGTAATCTAAGTCAAAATCGTGATAATTTCCTAAAGCTGGATCAAAAGGGAAACACCTGGGTCTGGGGGCAGGGAACCCAAGGCCAATTAACACCAACTTCCTAAAGCCGAACCAAAAGAAAAACCTCATCTCTCCAGACCCAAGTAACAAAAGATCAAAGGATTCTCTCCCTAAAATCCTCCTGCTTCCAACAAATCTCAGATGGAAAGGGAAAAATACCTTGAATTGGCCCTGGGCCAAGCAAGAGCTGTCCCTTCTGCATAGGGCACCAATCTACTCAGATCCTGTTGATCCCGGCCAATTCACCTCAGTCTTTAATTAGCCACGGGGCAAGTCCTTCATCCAGATAAGGAATAGCCAATAGGGACCCCAGAAAACTTTGTAACTGGGCCCTTGAGCTGCTTGCTGGGGCCCACTGTCACTCTGTGCAGGGCTTTCTTGCTTTAATAAATCTCAGCATTCACTGCTTTCTTCCTTTGTTTTGTTACTTTGTTACTTTGTGTGGTTTGCCAATTCTTTGTTCAAAACACCAAGGACTTGGACAACTCACATTAAAGGCCTTCCTTCCAGTGACATGTATCCCATTTTCTTTATCCAGTCCACCACATCTTTGCTATTATGAATAGTGCTTGCGTCTTTATGGTAGAACAATTTATACTCCTTTGGGTATATAACCAGTAATGGGATTGCTCTGATGAATGGAAGTGCTATTTTAAGTTCTCTGAGAAATCTTCAAACTGCTTTCCGCAGCAGCTGAACTAATTTACATTCTTACCAACAGTGTGTAAGTATTCCCTTTTCCCTGCAGCCTTGTCAGCATCTGTTATTTTTTTGACTTAATAATGGCCATTCTTATTGATGTAAGATGATATCTCATTTTGATTTTGATTTGCATTTCTGTAATGATTAGTGAAGTTGAGCATTTCTTCATATGTTCTTTGGCCACTTGTATGTCTTCTTTTGAGAAGTGTCTGTTCATGTCCTTTGCCCACATTTTAAAGGGGATATTTGTTTTTGTTTTGGATGTTGAATTTTAAGTTCCTTACAGTTTATGGATGTTAGAAGTTTGTCGGATGCATAGTTTGAAGACATTTTCTCTCCTTCTGTAGGTTGTCTGTTGACAGTTGTTTCTTTTTCTGTGCAGCTCTTTAGTTTAATTAGATTAGATGGCTGTAGGTTTGCAGGTTCATTTATGGGTTCTCTATTCTGTTCATTTGGTCTGTGTGTCTCTTTTCGTACCAGTACCATGCTGTTTGGGTTTCTATAGCCTTGTAACATAGTTTGAAGTCAGTAATGTGATGCCTCCAGCTTTGTTCATTTGGTTCTGATTGCTTTGGCTATTTGGGATCTTTTTTGGTGCCATATGAATTTCATAATAGCTTTCTCTATTTATATGAAAAATGTTGTTGGTAGTTTGAAAGGAATAACACTGAATCTATAAATTGCTTTGGGCATTATGACCATTTTAAAGATATGGATTCTTCCCATCCATCAGCCTGGAATGTTATTACTTTTGTTTGTGTCATCTCTGATTTCTTTCAGCCAGTTATAGTTACAGTTATAGTTATAGTTATAGTTCTCTGTTATAGTACTTGCAAAGATCTTTCACTTTTTTATTTAGATGTATTCCTACATAATTTGTGTGTGTGTGTGTGTGTGTGTGTGTTTTTGTGTTTGTGTCTATTGTAAATGAGACTGCATTCTTGATTTGGCTCTAAGCTTGAACGTTATTTAGAAATACTGCTAATTTTTGTACATTGATTTTGTGTTGTGAAATTTTACTGACATTGTCAATTTCAATGCCGCTTAGTGAAGTCTTTAGGGTTTTCTCAATATGAAATCATATTGTTAGTGAAGAGAAATAATGTGACCTCTTATTTTCCTATTTGAGTGTCTTTTATTTCTTTCTCTTGATTGCTTGCTCTGGCTAGGACTTCCAGTACTATTATATTATATGTTGAATAGAAGAAGTGAGAGTGGGCATCCTTATCATGTTCCAGTCCTCTAAAAGAACGCTTCCAGCTTTTGCCTATTCAGTATGATGTTGAGTGTGGGTCTGTCATAGATGGCTCCTATTATTTTGAGGTGTATTCCTTCAATGTCTAAAAACTCGTGAGAGTTTTTATCAATAAGGTATGTTGAATTTTATTGAAAGTTTTTTTTTGCTTCTATTGAGACTGTCATGTGGTTTTTATTTTTAATACTCTATATGTAGTGAATCATATTTATTGGCTTGCTTATATTGAACCAACCTTGAATCCCAGCAATGAATCCTACTTGATTGTGGTAAATTAACTTTTTCACGTGCTGTTGGATTTGGTTTGCCAGTAGTTTGTTGAGGAACTTTGTGTTTATGTTCATCAGGGAAATTGGCCTGTAGTTTTATTTTTTTTTCATTTTCTCTTTAAAAATGTCTTAATGATTCCTTATTATACAAACTCATTTACTAACGAGAAGACTGAGAACAATATACTTTACCTATCTTGAAAAAGAAACTACAACTACTTAAACAGTAATATACTGAGTTATTTGGTTCCCAGTATAGCACTTTCCACCTATACCCTTGTTTACTCTGTGAATTTGGGGCTAAATCACATGTGTAATAACAGAATTTATGATGATTTAATAGGTATGCAGCTGACGAAAATAACTTTATGTATAATTTAAAAAATATGTTTTATGCATACTAATAGATTTCAATGAATATGTTAAAACTATTCAATTCATTCTTACATTGCATCTGCCTTCTATTGAAGAAGATATGACTTCCAACGATTGAAAATTCCAGATTTAAGAAATGTAGAAGCCTTATGGTGACTAATTATCAGTCCAAAACTTGAACTTTACTAGTCTTCGCTTAGAATTAACATCTCCTCTGTCTTTTATTTTGTTATGCTTACTATCTGTTCATTAGGTCCAGATGGTATTACATAAATATTCAGGTAGGCAGCTACTTGGAAACATGAATAGTATCATAAAGTCAGCATAAATATGTTAATATTAAAAGCTTACTTTTTAAAAGTTTTTTACTGAGGACATCTAATTCAGGTAAAATTAATGGCATGATTGTTGGTGATACAGTTATTCTGGGAGAATATAGTGAGTGTGATTTACAAAAAAAAATTGTTCTTAATACACAGCTTCATTATATTAGAGACATGATTCTTAAGCTATGCCTCATAATTATTAACTGGTGCTTATATGAAGCCACTATGTTGGCTAATTGATTAGAGATTGATTTGTTAATCTTCCTAAACTTATTACTAGTACTGCCATTTAACATTACAAAATTGTGATAATAAATGAGTTTAACTAAATATTGTTCTATTGGTTAAAGTATCTATCATTGGAGAGATCATTTGTAATGAATAGATTAAGCCTTTGAATATCCATTATCCATCAGGCAATTTAAGAATTCCTAGGAGATGATAGAATCATCTCTTGGAAAAAATTCTTAGATAATGTAAAGGTCAGAAAACTAATATTTTGCCTCAAGATATATGTGGGATAAATATGCTTTAAGAAAAGTCTATATTAGTATTGAATAAATAATTTTTTGTTTACAGATGAGCACAAGCTATTAAGAGAGATCTGAGTGTATGACACCACACAGAATGCTTTTTCAAAGTTTTTTGGCTTTATAATTTTATGTACATATGGTGTTTATAATATGGTTGTAATAAGTATAGACATATAACTAAACAATATAAAATAATGTACTTAAATGTTTACGTAAAATATTATGTCACAAGCATAAACATTGTGAAATGATTATTCAATGTTTATTAGAAGTATTTAATTATAAAATAACCAAAGAAACAAAATTTAAAGTTATAGCTATGTTTTATGTATTGGGCAAATACTGATGCTACTTATGTATTCAAGTAAACAAAAAAGTTGAATATACACAAATAGGGATAAAGTTAGTAAATTGAGTAAAGAATTACTTCCCTCCCCCATAAATCACATGTTAGCATTGTTTTTTTACACATAAGAAGAGTATTTTTATTATATAAAATGCTCAGGAAAAGAGAAAGAAGTATTTACATTATATGAAGCTAGTGTGAACTTGAAACAAATGTATGACAAATAGCCAAAAGCCCATCCACTTATGAGTATAAAAGGATTAATAGAAGAGATGTAATGAATATATAAAAGAAAATAGACCATGGCCAAATGCTTATTAAAAAAACAAGGGTGTTTTAACATTGTAAAAGAAAATGGTATACGTCATCACTTGATGAGCTCAAAGAAAGAAACTATTTGAACATTTCAATATAAGTCAAAATGTCAATCCTGTTTAAACAATAATTCTTAATTAAAAAATAATTTTACTGCCTCCTTTACAGGGATTAGCTTTATTAGCTTGGAGCTGTACACATACATGCACGTACTGCCAAGTTTACTTATTATATATGGTATATAAATACATGAATATATATTATACATAAGTACATATTTACATAGGCATATGTGAACACATTTATACTTATATATATTTTGACTGGATACATTTATGTGTATTTTGACTGAAGATAAAGAAAATATAGGCTTAAGTTCTTAGTATTTCCTACTAGTGTTTGAGATGTTTATATCATTGCAATAAAAATTGGAGTATAAATATGAAACACAAATATGCAAAAATAGAACATTATTATTTACATAAATAATCAAAATGCTATTCGAACTAATAATTCAAATATGAGTTAATGCAGAGGAATTATGCAAAAATATTATATAGAAGTCCTTACTAATTTGCTTTTAAATTTTTATAAGTTTCACATTATTCACAATTGTTGCTAAATTGATAAACAAATAGAGCAAATCTAATAATACATGCATGAGACTTATGTTAACACTTTAATTTTTATTAATGTTTGTATAAAATTGACTTTCACCCCTTTGAATAAATGGAAATATGTTTATGATTCTAGATGGGAGAACCAAGTGCTGATCAGCCATACCACATCTGACATACAAAATACCAGTCTTTTCCTAACATTATCAGTCTTTAAAGGATACCAATCTTTTTGAAAAGTTGTTTCTAACGAATTCTTACATGGATTTTGTGACCTATTTATAGATTTAACTCTCTTAGGGCCAAAATAGCATATTTGATTACAAGACTTTACTATAGGCCTTGTACAAACTTCGTGTAGTATTGATTCCATATTAATGGAATCAATTTATACTTCTCAAAGTATAAAAATGTCTGAGTTTTGCAACACGTCTGGTCCCACAAAGTTTTGGATAAGAGAGTTTAAAGACATCTTTCTTCTGTAAATTGGTTTACAAATTTAAATTCAGTGGAAAATCACAATTCCAAATAGATTTTTTGGAGTATGTGCCAGTATACAAAAGTTCTTCATGCTCAAGAATTCACAGACAAGAATAATATTTTAGAAAAACTGATTATTAAGGAGGAACGTACTGTGTCAGATATTAAAACCATTAAAATATTGTTTCTTAATAGAAAAGAGGCCCCTACAGGGGAGGAGAATAATGCAATGAAACCACATTTCAAGCTGGTTTCCAAGTGTTTGTGGAGTCTCGGCTTTTCACAGGTAAACATAGCTATTTGTAGCATCAAAGATTCTAGGTGCCAAATTTCCTTTACATTGCTTTCCAAATATCTGAGATATTTTTATCTTTTCTTGTCAAAAAACATTTTATTGCAGGCAAAGAAAAAAATAATTTCAGTTAGAATAGAAGCTTAAACATTATAAAGGTGTTGATGACAATATAAATAAGTATAGTGTGTGGGCATTCCAATGAATAGACAGTGAACAGCAAGTGAGACTGAGAAAATGGTGCAGCATGGACATTTGGTGAAAAAAAAATCATAACAGGGACATTCTTGAAAGCATAACTCTGAGAAAGGTATCATAATTGCTTCTAAGCAGAATTTTCTTTCCATACGATCTATTTATTAATGAGATATCTTAGGCCAACTTAGTGGAATTCTCAAAATTGAGGCATGTTATTACCTCAAAATTGTGTGATCTTCCAAAACCTGTTTGGAACAGTTTCAGAGCCAGGTTACTTGTATATATTAGGATTATGTGGGCAAAAAATTCCAGTAAAATTAACTGGGAGTTTCAGCCTTGTTATTGGCAGGTTGGGGAATCTTCCTGGTATCAGATATGTGGCTGCATAAATGAGCTATGCCTGGATAAAAGTGCTTCATCAATCTATAAGCAAACCTCCTTTCCTTGCCTGAAACTGTTCATTTTACCAGATTCGTAGGTATCATTGCATTTGGCCAACTATTTTGATGTTTTCTTTACCTTACTTTCTGGAAAGGTCTCAATGCTGCTGCCAAGAGGAGGTATGGCCAGACAGGCAAATTTGCTCCTAACTTCGATGTTTATCAGATAATCCCATGATGCTTGCAGCCTAGAGCACTTCATCATAAAGCTAACCTCAAAATACCATCCTCCTACTGCCCCGAAATGAAGGATCCTCTAAGCTCAACTACTAAGATAGCTTATAGGACTCTGGGATATGTTGGCTGAGCATATTAAATAATCAAAATGAGATTCTAACAATAGTGAATGTTAGAATTATGGAGAAAATTATGTGATTGTACTGTTCAATATGCTCTGACGGTAGGGCTACTTGAAGCATTGCCTTTTAAGTCTTTCCTTATGTAGGAAACTGC
Source organism: Cebus imitator (assembly GCF_001604975.1). Lineage (NCBI taxonomy): Eukaryota > Metazoa > Chordata > Mammalia > Primates > Cebidae > Cebus > Cebus imitator. Next base: position 2,236,555 of record NW_016107327.1, on the reverse strand, counting down.
TATTGATATGTATATAAGTAATGCAAAAGGATACATTCCGAAGATTTTAATGAATATGTTCTGATTTTCTTCATAAGGGAGAGGGGGTACAAAATCACCTACACATAAGCAACTTTAGGCAATAAAGAGATTGGAGATTTCAAGGTAGGCAAATTCAAATGTATTTCTGACTTTTGGACAGACAAGTAGATATCTACTCTCAGACTCTGCTTATCTTTTGCCACTTTATATTCCCAAGATCCATGGTCTAGAGAATAATGAGGACTGTATCCATCTTGCTAAGGTAGTAAAAGAGGGACATCTGGAACAATTTGGTCAGATATCTATTTATAACTATATCTATATTTACCTGTGTATGTATAATAACCACCTCATTGATTTTGTGTTAGGCATGGATTCCTAAGAGCTCAATGGTTATATAACATTAGAAGCTGAAAACAAATTAGGAATGAATAGAGGATTGCAGGCTCAAACCATCAAAATATCAAGGTTCTTCAATATATCAATATTTGCAAACACTTAAAGATCTAAGATGTTGTAAGTCCCAAGTTTTCATATCAACCTAGCATGGAGATCAAAATAAGAACAGACCAAGTTAAAAATGCTTATATGGAAAACACTCAGAGTACAAATATCACACCTCTCTCATGAGTATGGGTATGCTGGGCTGGTTTAAAGGTCAAGGGACATAAGACAGAATCAGTGTTCATGACTTTCATCCAGAACCAAGCACATCAATCCATCATCTTTGCTCTAGACTGCCCTCTCAATTTATCAGTCAGACTAGGTTCTGCTATAGATCTTCCAGGTTTGGCATTTCTGTTGACCTAAATTTCCAGCTCTTGAACTCTTGTTTATTCTTTGCTTTACAATGTGTGTTCCCCTGGGTATGATATTTTTAGACTGCCTTCTTAGTAACTGACCTTCTAACCTAGGCCTAGAAATACCTCTCTGCTATAGTTCCAGAAAGACATTCTCAAATATAGAGAGCAGTGCAATGAAATATCCTTGACAGCAACATCAGACAGCATTTAAAATTACAGATGTACCAACTATGTATGTTTTGTATATCACACCTGAGAAAAGTTAAGGGACAAGTATTAATTTGCAGCTCATAAAAGTAACTCTTCTGAGGCCTGGGTGTTATGGACCAGGTATATGGCTTTATATTAATCTGACCTAGTACAAGTATAAACCTGGAATAATGTTGCTTATAAGTTATATTGTCGTTTCCCTCAGAATATTCCTGCCAAATATCAGTTTTCACAGGTGCACTACAGAAGCAGTATATCGAAAAGTAAAGATTTAGTTTGATATTAAGGAACTCAAATTTGCTTCATTCTTTTGAGAAACGATCTATATGCTCTCAGTCCCAGATGTAGATATAGATAGAAATAAACTGCTTTTAATAACTAAATATAGGCAGGAATCAAGTAACTATCATTGAAGAGAGAGAAATATATAAACACAGTGAAACTGGCAGGTTGTTGGAATTAAAATTTTCTCCAAATACTACCACTGAAATATCACCACAGCTTAAATGCTTAAATGCCTATATGAGTGTTTATGTGTGTGTGTGTGTATATATATATTATATATATATAAATATATATATTTTTATATATATAATATATATATAAAATATATATATTTTTTATATATATAATATATATTATATATATATTATGTATATAATATATATTATATATATATATTATATATATATATATCCATAAATGACTCTGAATACAATTCTCCAATTTAAACTTTACAAGCCTTTGAGGCGACATTAATGAGAATCTTGGTATTACTGGTAGTGACTGTGATAACGTTTCTACAACATTAAACAATGACACAGTCCTCTTATTTGCATTTTCTTTTGTATTTGTCAAAGTCACCCAAAGATACTTCTATTGGTTTTGAAAGTTGCCACTTTCACTGAATAAATAAGCAAATTCTCAGTGTGCATATATATATATATATATATATATATCCTTTGTTATTGCATGTGGATAAGGGAACCTACATAAATGCATAATGATGATCTTTATCCCTTGGTTATTCACAATATAGAAAAATATGAGTCTGTATTTTCCCTAAATATGCAGATATTAAAAAATCCTACATCTCCTCTCCTCTAGACCACTGTATTCCTATACATGAAAATTTTCTACTCTGAAATTATTTCTACTTTCTTTATAGGCTACATTTTAAAATTTCTGTTTCTAACAGTATTTTAAGACATATACCTACTTCAATTTGCTCTCTCTGCTTTTCTCTGACTTCTTTAGTTCTTTAATGCTTCATACGAAATTTCTAAAGTATCATGAGACATCTTTCTCTGTTTACTTCTGCATTTTTGTTCATCTCTAGTTTTGAAAATTTGTATTCCTTCTTGTTTCCTTACCACAGCCTGAAATCCATTTTACTGTCATTTTTTTCTATATTTTCCTGAAGTCTCATGTTTATGTTTTTCCATTTATGTTTTCATGACAGGAAACTATCCTGAATTCTCTTGAGTGTGGACGTGGTTTCTATTTTACTCCTCGAATAAGAAGCCAAAATACTTTTATTAAAAAGACATCTGTTGAACTGGAAATGAGAAGAAAATATGAATAAGAATATATTTTCTAATTTGGACTCCAAATTTATTTCTGTCTTGGGATGTTTTAATGTTTATGACATTTTCTTCATCTATTTACTCTATAACATACTATACATGTCTTCGCATTTCTCCTCAAATCTCTAACACCTCTCCCTCCCTACAGTCCTCAACCAATAATCATGCTCACTATTTTATTGAATAATATAAGCAATTACATAAAAATATATTTGCTTCCCCACACTCCCTTTCAACTCACATGCATTTTAATGTATTGCTTTCACTGCTATGGATGGCATTCAGCAGTCCCATTCAAAGCCAACCTATTCTTATGTTCACTAGATTTCATTATCTCCTTTCCATTCAGGAATCTTGCTACAGAAATCTTTCTGTATTTCTCTTAGAAATACAGAAGTTTTCATACTATTGTAGATTGATTCTATGAGGTTATAGTTCTCATCTTTAAAAATTAGATTTTCTTCACTCAACATTTCCCTTTCATTTCTGCCTATTTCTCTGCTACCCAGTGGAGCAAAATGCTCAAGATAATTGCTCACATTTGATAATATTCTCTCCTCCCATACTTCCCTGAGTCCACCATGCTACTGAAGCAGCTTTTATTAGGGCTATCGGTTACCTCAATGCTGCTAAACCAAAGGTTGATTCCCATTCTTCTTATTTGATTACCACAACTTCTTGATCAATAACTTCCCGAAACACTTCTTTTTTCCCATTTTGCCTTGTGGTGCATGAGTCCCTCCATTCTCCTTGCTCTCTGGTAAATCCTTTGTAGTCTCTTTTGCTGGCTTTTCCTCCTCCCCCTGCTTTCAAAGTCAGAATACCTCAAGGGCTCAGCATTCTGACCTTGTTTCTCCCTTCCCCTTAGTTGTTCTCATTCATCACATAGATCATCAAAAGTAAGCAGAAAACCAATACCTGTGCTGTATGCTGACAATTACCAAATGTCTATTGCTTGCTTTGTTCTTTGCCCTGAATTCCAAACTGCCAAATACAACACTGATTCGACATTTCTGCTTGGATGTATAAAACACATCTCCAACTTGACATGCACAAAACAACTTTAGATACACATACGCACACACACAACACACAGACACACACACACCTGCTTTTCTTACAGTCTTCTCCATCTTAATATTTATAATTTTATTATTCTAGTTGTTCAGATTGACTATCTTAGAGCTAGCTTTGTACCTATATTTCTCTCTAAGACAGCATCGAAACATCAGCAAATTCTGTGAACTATGTCATAGAATCAGATTAAACCTGTTCTTGTGACTCCTACCACTACATTCTTCAAGTTACCAGCATCTCTTGCCTAGTTTTTTAAAATATCCCTCTCACTGGTTTCTGGCTTCAGAACTTTCTCCTCTATATTTTATCCTCCGCAAGCATTAAAATATCCTGTCTGCCTTACCCTATAATATCCTGTCCTATCCTAAAATATCCTTAACTCTTTTATCCCTCAAAGAGCTGTTCATGATCTGACATAAAAGATACGAACTTCTTCCTCTTGATTATGAAAAGCTAAGTGAGACAGACTTGTCCTGTTGACCTCTGAATCCATGAGAATAAATATGTATGTTTTTGTGTATACACATACATGTAACATGAATTTATGTCAATAAATATGCTGTTTGAATGAATGAATTGTTAAATGAATGAATTATCCCTGTGTTATATAGCCTTTGGAGGATGTGCTACTCCACATTTACATTTGTTACCAAGTAAAAAACCTTCTCCTGGTTTACTTAGCACAATAGTGACAAGCCCAGGTAATTTTTTAAAGGATATAAATGACTCTGAATACAATTTTCCAATTTAAACTTTACAAATCTTTGAGGTGACATTAATGAGACTCTTGGTATTGCTGGTAGTGACTGTGATGAAGTTTCTACAACATTAAACAATTACATAGTCCTCTTATTTGTATTTTCTTTTGTATTTATCAAAGTCACCCAAAGATACTTCTATTGGTTTTGAAAGTTGCCACTTTCACTGAATAAATAAGCAAATTCTATTATAATTTTATGATTAAATGATACTTAGGTAGAGGATGGAAAGACTAAAATATGAAACTGAGTTTTATAAACTGGTAAGCATTCTTAACAGAAAAAAAATGGAGCAAACATTTCACGTTATGGATCAGAATCTCTGTAATAGCAGAGTTTTTCTTCTTCATCTTCTTTTTGAGACTGTGTTTCACTCTGTCTCTCAGGCTGGAGTGCAGTGGTACAATCTCAGCTCACTGCAACCTCCATCTCCTAGGTTCGAGATTCTCCTGCCTTGGCCTCCCATGTAGCTGGGATTACAGGTGTCCACCACCATGTCCAGCTAATTTTTTTAATATTTTTAGTAGAGTTGGAGTTTCACCATGTTGGCCAGGCTGGTCTTGGTCTCCTGATCTCAAGTGATCCACCCACCTTGGCCTCCCAAACTGTTGGGATTGCAGGCGTGAGCTGCTGTGTCCAGGTGCAGACTTCTTAATGAAGTCTCCATACTCAGTTATTTTATGAGATACTTTTAGAATATATATTGGTATATTTGGGATTCTCATCTATGTTTGATTTAATAATTTGCTTAAAATGATTTTCAAACTCCTATCCAAATTTCACACTTTAATTCCTGGTCCACCAGAGGACCAGTTGATGGGGATCGTGGGGATAGTGTGTGGCATTTTAAAAATCAGTTTTTATGGTGACACCAATATATGAACCAATGTAAGTTCCATATATCAAAACTCATCAGAGATTTTTCCATTGTTAATTGAATTAAGCATAAGTTTTACACTATTTAGTATATAATACCATTTGATCTGATTTCTGGTGGCTGCCTACCTCAGCTCTCCCCAGTCCTTTGCTCACAATGTATTCTGTAACAAAACAGAACCACCTGAGTTCTAAGAATACATGACTGTGTTTTTGCTTCTATACCTTCATTCAAATGATTTTCTCTAAACTGAATCCTTTTCTCCCACTTAATTTATATCCTCCGAGGATCAAGTAATATCTGATTGGTGCTAAAGAAGACTTAGTCTTCTTGAAATCCGCTCTTTTTCACTCCCACTCAACACTTTTTATACCATATTAAACATTTATATGGAAATGAATAGACATGATTCTTAACTAATTGTGATATTGAGGGAGTATGTTAACTTCTCTTCCCGGGTCCACAAGGGGTGTGGTTTCAAAGGCAAGAACTTCCCAGCACCATGCCTCCATCCACCTCCCCATCTGGGAACCTAGAGTTCTTTAACTTTCCTGGGCACAGGCTAGGTAAAATTTCAGGTATGCTCCTTCGTTTAAAAAAGCACACAAAAAGCTCTGGGAGGAAGGGCCTCTGTTCTGGGCTGGACAGCCAATCTAGTATCAGAGTCAAAGATCAATCACTCCTGAAGAAGTTTGAAAGAACTCCTCTCATTGGACAAGAACATGAATGGGGCAGGAATAACTTGAAAGTTAAAACTCCACTGCACCTTACCTACATGGATTTCCCTCTCTGAAATCCCCTCCCACAGCAGCATGGGAGCTGTCTTTCCCTCTCTTCCTGTGCAGATATCCCCTTCAGATTCCTCTCTGACGGCAGCATAGGAGCGCTCTGTTTCTCTTTCTTTGCCTAATAAATTGCTTTCTGCTAAACTCTTTGGGTCTGATATTTATTTGAACTGTAAGCTTACCACACCACCAGGACCCCTTCTTGGAGTAAAGAGAGGCCAAGAACCTTGTGCACATCAAATGAGGGGTTACTGAGTTCCATCCCATCCCAAGACCTGGTTACATCTTTGGCAAGCCGGCAGTTAAAAGTGGTAGGAATTAACTCACGGATTCATCGCATTTGGCTAAAGCCTTTGACATCTCCTGAAGAAAATCATAAGCCTCCACTCCACAGCCTAAAGTTCCAGGAAACAACCCTTCAAACACCTGCCAGCCATTAGAGGATCCATGTTGGCTCTTCCGACGAGATCCCCAGGAAAGTAACTACTCACTCGTAAGTCCAACTTACATCCTGGCATTAACAGGACTATCACTCTTAACTTTGTTATCTGAAACCAAACTCTCAGATCCCCATTATTCATTTCATAGTGGTGGGGGGCCAGAAAAATAGGAGAACTCGGCACTGGCATTAGAAATGTTACTACCTCTACTGATTTACTATAAGCTATCTCAGGAGTTAAATAACAACATGGAAAAGGTTGCTAATTCTCTCTGCAAAGGCAGCTCACTCTGGAGAAACAGTTTAACTCTTTAGCTGCCACAGCTCTTCAAAGTAGAAAGGCCCTAAATCTGCTAACAGCAGAAAGAACCTGTCTCTAGGAAAAGAATGCCGCTACTTTATAAACCAATTGAGCGTTATCTTAAACAAAGCTAAAGAACTCAGGGACCAAATCCAACACAGGGCTAAAGACCTTCATGAAACAGAATTGTGGGGATTAACAACTGGCTGTCCTGGCTCTACCCTCTCCTAGGCCTGTTCATAACCATTCTATCATTGCTGGCCTCTGAGCTTCTCATCTTTAACCTTCTTGTCAAATTCATTTCTTCTAGAATTAAAGTCATAAGGCCACAAATGATCCTGAAACTGGAACCCCAGATGTCCTTGGCTCATGAGTTCTATCGTGGACCTCTGAATCAACCTGCACTCCTGGAAGACTCCTTTCTAGACAAAACCTCATCTTCAGGGCCCCTTTTATACCCCAATTCAGGAGGAAGTAGCTAAATAGGGATTGAGGCTTGTTTCCCAACAGCAGTTGGACTTTCCTGTTCAGAGAGGGTACTGAGGAACTATGTTAACTTCTCTTCCCAGGTTCACAAGGGGCGTGGTTTCAAAAGCAAGAGCTTCCCAGTGCCATAACTCCATCCACCTCCCCATCCAGGAACCTAGAGTTCTTTGTCTAACTTTCCGGCGCATGGGCTAAGTAAAATTTCAGGTGTGGTCCTTTGTTTAAAAGAGCCTGCGGAAAAACTTTGGGAGCATGGGCCTCTGTTTTGGGCCAGACAGCCAATTCAGCATCAGAGTCAAAGATCAATCACTCCAGAGGAAGTCTGAAAGAACTCCTCTCATTGGACAAGAACATGAATTGGGTGGGAATAACTTCAAAGGTAAAACTCCACTGCACATTACCTACCTGGATTTCCCTTTCTGGGATCCCCTCCTACAACAACATGGGAGTTGTCTTTCCCTCTCTACCTGTGCAGATATGCCCTTTGGATTTCCCTCCCATGGCAGCGTGGGAGCATTCTCTCTTTCTCTCTCTCTCTGCCTAATAAATCACTTTCTGCTAAACTCTTTGGGTCCAATATTTACTTGAACTGTAAGCTCACTGCACCACCAGAGCCCCTTCTCAATTCTTGGTGCAAAGAGAGGCCAAGAACCTTGGACACATCAAATGGGGGGTGGGAGCTGAGCCTCAACACGTCGCACAACTCGGTTACAATATTTTCTTTGAAAGCTTGTCCATTCTTCAGGATCTATTTCCTCATCACTTACTGACATTGACAGGATTAGGATTGACAGGATTAGGGGAGAACATGGGACATTTAAATTACTTCTCAGGTGTTTCTGAGAAACATTCACTGATGGAAGATGACAGACAAGATCTTGAATTCTTAGAGACTAAAATTTTATAAATTTATTTTCTATTAAAAATAGCAATAAGTAGAAACATACGCTTATAATAATTTTATTTTTAAAACTCAATGGATTTCATTGTTTTTCAATTATGACACTAATCACCAATCTCCCCACACCCCCATCCCACCACCCTTTGAATCACTATAATTTATCCAAACAGGAAGAGGTTATGAGACACGTGTGTGTCTGACAACCTAAGACCTTTCAATTATTTTTGCTCTGATAGACATTACATTTACACTCATAATTAACACAAAGAAGGATCTCACTTTTTAAGAACTTTCCATAAAGTATATTCAAAAGAATGGTGCTACTTCTATTTGAAGCTTCTGCAATATATAAGCATTTTCTTATACAGCAACCATAAAATTCCTGTAAGACAAATGTAGTATCAGAGGAGTTTCCTTCTGGGTTACCTGACTTTCACTGCAGGCAATTTCAGTAAGCATATCTGTACTTTCCTGTCTCTTTTCAGGACATACCTTTAAACTTCCCTGTCAACAATTTCTTATGCAAAGACATCATTGTGTTCCCATTGTCCACAGCCAAACCTAGGCAGCTTTTGAGGGAAGAACAGGAGGAAAACCCCTTCAGGTTAAGATATATTATATCTAGTTAAGAGAGAAGCAAGAAGCTTCCCAGTTGGTATTTCCATGTGGAATGATCTAGACAATGACTTCTAATTGGTTTTCCAGGTAAAACAAGTAGAAGGCAGATAATAGCCACTCCTATATAGTTGAATCTCTTATTGTCAAAAACCTGTGGATTTCCCAAAGATGAATTGAGATTTCATTTGGAATTAATGTTTATGACATTAAAATGGGGAAATTGGCTGGGTTCAGTGGCTCACGTCCACAATCCCAGCACTTTGGGAGGCTGAGGTGTGCAGATCACGAGGTCAGGAGTTCAAGACCAGCCTGGCCAAGATGTTGAAACCCTGTCTCTACTAAAAATACAACAATTAACCAGGTACAGTGGCAGGTGCCTGTAATCCCAGCTACTTGGGAGGCTGAGGCAGGAGACTTATTTGAACCCAAGGGGTGGAGGTGGGAATGAGCTGAGATCCTGCCACTGCACTCCAACCTGGGTGACAAAGTGAGACTCCATCTCAAATAAATAAAATAAAATAAAATAGGGAAATTATATTGGAATATCTAGGTAGGCCCAGTGTAAATCACAAGCATTCTTAAAAGTAGAAGAAAAGACAAAGAAGTGTTACAGCGTGATGTAGCTATAGAAGAATTGTTACAGAGATGCAATACTGCTGGCTTTGGAAATGAAGGAAGGGGCCCCGAGCCAGGGAATGCAGGTGGCTTCTAATATTGGAAAAGGCAAAACAACCAATTTTTCTCATAGAGCCTCCAGAAAGAAAGCAGCCCAGCCAACAACATGATTTTATTCCAGTGAGACCCATGTTGGACTTCTAATCTAGAGAATTGCAAGATAAAAAATTTGTATTATTTTAAGCCACTAGGTTTAGGATAATGTGATACAGCACCAACAGGAAACTAATACATAATACATTAGAGTATCCTTTTATAATATTATGAGTGTACATGAATGATTTGTTACTTATTTCCTAAATAAAGTATAAGAGAGATTCTGAAATCTTCAATAATGGTCTAACAGAGAGGTCCTTGATTTTTTTTTTTTAATAATTATGCCTGTCGTGGCTTTTTATATTCATAAACTATATTTTTACTTCTATGTCACATTTCAAAATGAATTAAATATATGGACTTAAGTCAGAGCAAAGAATAAAGATGATGTTTTGCACTTAAATCTCCTTTTATATCTAAAGTTTGACTGAATCACACTCTAAGGGTCCTCCTGGCTCTGACATTCCATTCTCCGCTATTATACCAGCATTAATATGTAAAAATATAGGAGGTGATTTTGTTAAGTAAATAGGTAAATTTAACATAATTGTTGCTTACTCTCATAGGTTTTTCTAATACAGGTAATACATTTATCGATGTGAAGAAAGGAGCCATTTCAGTAGCTCCTGAGCTATCTTTAGAGATGGTTTATTATTCACTTAAGGGAGAATTTTAAACAGAAGTGCTGTTCAATTCTCAACACAGTTGAGAATTATTTATTCTCACAGTTATTTTTAAGTATGGATTTCTCAATCTTCCCAAGAAAAAAGGACTAAGAGAGGTGGGCCAGCATCTTGTCAATAGAAAATCCAAGTACTAAAATGGCCTCCAAGAGAAGGAGAAATACATCTAGCCTTCATTGTGTAGGGACATAGTCCATCCAGCATATTCTTCTGTTAATGTTTACTAATCATAGTAGATAAATACAACAAAAACATATTGTACATATGAACAAATATCAATATTTGTTATTTAGAGTAAACAAATTAGCAAAATTACATTTCTATATATGCACTAAAATTCTTATATGGTAGCATGTGTTGGTGAAGGCTAAATATGATTGAATGTTTAGAATAAAAGAAACTAAAATCAAGAAAAAAGATCAAGTTTTTGAAATGATAATGTGTATCTCCCAAAACATGGTTATATGATTATTTCATTCATGTTGGATTCGTAGCCCATATTATAATGAGATTGCTATGGGCAGAACTTCTGTGAGTCCTTGGAACTTGGTAATAAAAGAGAGGGTGTGCATTTTAGACTGTGTTCCTAATAGACTCCATCTTAGATGTGAGCCAGACAAACTCCATCTTAGCCTCTCCTTCCCTGTCACTTATCTTTTGGGTATACAGCTCAGTCACTCTGTACTCAGAAACTTGTAACCTTTGTAACTACATCCTGCTTGGCGAGTCTACCTGCTATTGTGAATACCCTATCCCCCTTGGTGATTGATTATATGGAAAATCCCCTGTGCTACCCGCTTTGGTGACCAACAATCCTGGGAAACTCCTGCCTCTTGGTTACCAGCTGCCTCCTACGAACTTGCTTGTTGTGCTTCTGTAAAATTCCACTTTGCCACTCACCTTCTCTAAGCAAGGTATAAAAAGGAATCAAGCCCCTTCTTTGGGGCCAAGAGATTTTGAGCATGAGCTGACTCTCGGTCACCAGCAATAAAGGACTCTCAATTGGAACTCAGAGCGTGGCGCTTTCCTTCTAACTCCCTCTAGTATAACAAGACCAGATCATTGCAGTCTTCATTTTATAACTAAGAAATGGAGAGGACACATGCTACAATTAACGCATAGTAAAGTTCTAGCTTGATGCAGATATAACTTCAGACAAAAATAAAATAGCACCATGTCTGTTCCTGGTCACACCTATCCACCTCCATCATTAAGAACATACTGGGTTTTGTTTCAACACTTGGTGGCTCTGGGTCAATTCCACTACAGTAAATAGCTATTTACTGTGCTTTTCTATTGTTCAAATAATTTAGTTATCTGCTTAAAGCTGATTATTACCATAGCTGCTCTTCAGTGATGAACTGAAATTTCAGATAAGTTCTGTATGTGCCATTTTTTTAACTTTTTTTTCTCCCTAGGGAAATCAGACTGCATCAGAGAAAAATTGGCATACAAAATGTGTCTTAATTTCTTTAAAGTAGTTAATGTGGTAGAGTTAGAAACATGTTTGAAACAGAATGAACAATAGAAACTACAACAGAAAAGTTGGGGAAATGTAGCTAGACATTTGTTTAAATAACTTTATTTAAATAAATCTAAAATTAGTTTTCCTTTCCATATGTCACTTTCCTAGCATGTATTCCTGTGTATATGTGTGTGCATGTATGTGCTGGTGGCAGAAAGGGAGAAGGGAGTAGCAGTGGAAGGGAAGAGAGAACAGTACACTAACTGGAATGAAAGCTGTGATTGCTAAGATGGGGTTTGAGAAATGCACTCATCCATTCATTAATTCTTAGATATGGTTTTAGAAATGCACTCATCTATCCATCCATTAATTCAGTAGCTATTTAATGAGAGCCTAGTATGTTACCCAAAGTAGTTTAGGAGCTGACAAAATAATGGTGAAACATAGCTATGTCATATATATCTGGTGTATTTGTGGGATTGCACAGAGTAAACAGATTTGACCAACTCAATTTATATGAGATGATTTATTTCCAAAAAGGGTTTTGGAGACAGAGTGAGTGGGGATATGTTTGGAATGATGGGATAAGAGAAGGTGGCATGTTATCTGTTTTAGACATTAGTCACTTGATCCAGCTTCCTAGAAACATTCCTGGGACTTAAGGAGAGAGGATCTGTAATTAGAAGCCAGAGGAAACGCTTTCATGTTGGAACTTATGCCCACTTAGGTCCAGATAACAAAGTGTGACACAGAGACAGGGAGAGGTACATTTTAGTTCTTTTGCAAAGAAGAACCTTGGCTATGGCATTTGGAATGTAGTGATACCTTAGTCACTTGAAGTTTTGTAGCTCTGGAGTGCTAGGAGACAAAACCCTTGACATAAACATCAGTTACATCTGGGCTGACAAGAAAAGGCTATCTCAAATGGTAGAATAAGTGCTAGGATGCTAGGAGTAGGCATCCTAAAAGACTTTCTGGAAGAGATGGGTGAGATTTTGTGAGGAATTTAAATTTAGAGTTGCTAAGAGATGTCTGTTTATCTTTAGCTGACTAGCTCTAACTTTTGAAATTTCAAAAAAATCTTTTAACCTAAATTTTACTTTTATGATCTCTAAAATGAGATTACAGTAGCCACTGTAAGGGATCATTGTGAGAATTACATTAAAGCAGATAAAGTGGAGTTTTTAGACTATATATTTATTTTTAATTTTGTACTGATACATAATAGTTGTTCATATTTTGGGGGTACATATGATTTTTGATACATGCCTACAATGTGAAATGATCAAATCAGGCTTTAATTGATTTTGTATTGCATACAAAAATAAATGAACTCTGGAATAATAGATTTGTGTTTTGGTTATAATTACAAAGTAAATATTAAGAAAAAAGTTAAGAATTTTTGCAGCAACAAATTTAAATGCTTTGAGATTGGAATCTTTTGGAGCCAAAAAGTTTAAGTTTATTATGACTATAAAACTTTACCCTCTTCCCCCACAATGGGAAACCAGTAATTGTTAACTTCAGCAAAATAATTTTCTTCTAAAGGATTGCTTTTGGAGTTAATGATAATATATAAGTAGTTTAGTTCTCTCATTAAAATGATATCCTTGTGGGAACCAGAGAATGGTTTGAAACCAGGCACTAGAAGGGCTAATATAACTTAACTAACTCCTATTGATTTTTCTTAATCCTGAGAATTTTGGACACAAACCAGTGACTTTACCTTAGTAACAGATGTCAGTTTTTAAGGTCTAGCTGTCCCCAAAGAAGAGAACATGTTGCTGATTTTAAAGTTAATAATAAAGCAGAATCTAGCCTCTGTCTCACCACCCTGTCATTATTCAGAGCTTCAAGAAAAGTAATTAACATGGTGATGGGAATAGTGTCAATGCCCCAAAACTAAAATTTTTCATTATTACAGAACATTATTAAAATACATATGCATTAAAAATGTTAGGGTCAAATATTATGTTTATAGAGTTATATTAAACAAAGTGATTAAGAAACATAAGGCACTAGAAGATTATATTGAATATAATTTACATATTTATTCAATAAGTTAATATATTAAAGGTATAAATATTAACATTAACCCTTCTCTTTTTTAAAAAAACTTTATTGGAGCAACAGACAAATCAAATAATATTTATAATGCATTGTGATTAATTCCATGGTAAAGGTATATATAGAATAATTTTTTTAAAGTGTACTAGAGAATCAGCAAATTCTCATAAATATCACAGATTCTGCTAAGTACTGAAGGCAAGATTGGACTGAACCAGACAAAAGAACGTTATAATAAGAGTGGTCCTGGCAGAGAAGACAACACTTGGGGAATAAGGAAGCATGAATATGATAATATAATCAGGGTCCTCCAAGGAAGCTGGCTCACCTGGGGTAGGAGATGGGGCAAGGGAGGTATGAGGGGACAGACAATGACTCCATTTTGTTCAGACTCTATCGTGGCCCATAAGTATAAAGAACTTTGATGAATGGAGTATTGCCTGGGTGTGAAATGGTTTGCTATTTAGATTTTATAATACATACTTGTTATAGTAGTATTCAGGGTTCCCTAATTCCTGTTTAGGATGCAGAAATAACATTGATCATCTGTTGGGAGTTCTGCAAAACGAGAACTAAAGTCAGTAAGTACCAATGTATGTACTTTCAGCCCAACAGTTAAGCAAATGTGTATTTATGAGTGTTCTAATTTAGGAAATTGTTAAATATTAATCTTCACTTTTACTGTGCTCTTTGGTCAGTCTGACTCATCCATTAGCACAGCAATTTTATGATCCAGTGAAGATTAGCAGAGTTTTGTTTCCTAGCCAGATTTCTCAGAAATTCTCTGACTTTGTAAAACATATGTAAACTGGACTATTAGCTGGTAAATTTAATCAATGTAGAGAGTATATATGAATAATTTATAAGCAGAAAATTACTATTTCGAACAACAGCAACATCTTTGCCTTACAAATTTACACATATTTTTCAATTTCTTATTAAAGAATGCTATTGATATATCTTTTTCATATTAGTTTTATTTATAGATTTCAAGTTATGGATCTTCACATTTAAACTTATCCTACTGGAAATTCAATAACTCACATATATATGAATGTTATTTATTTTGCTGACCCTGGAAAACAGATTCTCAGGGTCAGCAAAATAAACAACACTTAAAAGTTTTTAAAAATTATTGAAGTATTGCTTGACTATTATAAGGGCTAAATATAAAGTTTTCAAAATGACACCTATGATATTCTATTTATTATGAACAATGGTTTCATTTAATCTACTTTACTGAAAAATACCCCTTAATATTTAATGATTGCATGAGTTACAAACATTACCACTGGGAATTAGATAAACATAAAACCCATCACAGAGAATTAGCTATAGATGTACAACACAACTTATTGTTCAGTTTTCTTGTTAAAGACCAAAGTCTTGAACTAGTTATCATATTTACAAAAGAAAACTTGTCATAAAGTATTTTATAAAATCAAGAATGCAATCCCATTAATAATAACCACAAAAGTAACAAAATACTTAAAATTATAGCTAATCAGGGAAGTGAAAGATCTCTACAATGAGAATTACAAAACATTGCTCAAATAAATCACAGATGACACAAACAAATGGAAAACCATTCCATGCTCAAGGATAGGAAGGAAGAATCACTATTTTTAAAATGGCCACTGCCCAAATCTATTTATAGATTTAATGCTGTTTCTTTCAAATCTCCAATGACATTCTTCACAGAATTAGACATTTTTTTCTTTAATTTATATAGATCCAAAACTAGAGCCAGAATAGCCAACACAATTCTAAGCTAAAAGAACAAAGGTGGAAGCATCATGTTACCCAACTTCAAACTATACTATAAAACTACAGTAACCAAAACAGCATGGTACCGGTACAAAACAGACACATAGACCAATGGAACAGCCCCAAAATAATGACACATCTGATATTTGACAAGGCAAACAAAAACAAGCAATGGGGGAAAAAACTCCCTATTCAATACATGGTGCTGAGATAACTGACTAGCCTTATGCGGAAGACTGAAATTGGACCCTTTCCTTATACCACACACAAAAATTAACTTAAGATGGATTCAAGACTTAAATGTAAAACCTAAAATGATAAAAACCCTGGAATATAACCTAGAAGACACCATAGGACCTAGCAAAGATTTTATGAGAAAGTCGCTAAAAGCAATTGCAGGAGAAACAAATATTGACAAATGGGGCCAAATTAAACTAAAGGGCTTCTGCACAGGAAAACAACCACAACAACATCAAAAAACTATCAACAGAGTAAACAGACAACCTACAGAGTCAGAGAAAATATTTTGAAACTATGCAATTTTTTTTTTCCTACTAAGGTCTAATATCCAGAATCTGTAAGGAACTTAAACACATTTACAAGCAAAAGTAAAATATCCCTGTTAAAAAGTGGGCAGTGGGCAAAAGACATGAATAGATGCTTTTCATAAGAAGACATACATGTGGCCAAGAAGCATTGAAAAAAATGCTCATCATCACTAATCAATAGAGAAATGCAAATCAAAATCATAATGAGATACTATCTCATACCAGTCAGAATGGCTATTATTAAAACATTTAAAATTAACATACTGGCATGGTTGTGGCAAAAAGGGAACACTTATATGCTCTTGGTGGGAATGTAAATTAGTTCAACTATTGTGGAAAGCAGTGTGGTGATTCCTGAAAACACTTAAAACAGTATTCCCATTCCACGCAGCAATCCCATTACTGGGTTTATTCACAAATAAATGTAAATAATTCTACCATAAAGATGCATGCATGTATGTTTATTTTAGCACTATTTACAATTGCAAAGTCATGGAATCAGCCTTGATGTCCATTAATAATGGGCTGAATAAAGAGAATGTGGTAAATATACAGCACAGAATACTACACAGTCATAAAGAAGAATGAGCTCATGTCCTTTACAGAAACGTGGATGGAGCTAGATGACATTATCCTAACAAAACTAACACAGGAACAGGAAACCAAATACCACAGCTCTCACTTATAAGTGGGAGTTAACCAATGAGGACACGGACACAAAGAGGGAAACAGACACTACTAGATCCTCCTTGAGGGTGAATGGTGGGAGAAATGAGAGGATCAAAAAACTACTTATAGGGTACTATCTTTATTAGTTGGGTGACAAGGTGATCTGTATACCAAACCCCCGTGACACGTAGTTTATCTATATGACAAACCTGCATGTGTACCCCTCAATCTAAAATAAATGTTAAAAAAGAACACCAAATTACATATACTGTATAGTTAATATTTTATCCTATTTTAATGGCAGTAGTACCACTATTTATTTGTTGTTTTCCTTTCAATTTTAAGACTGTTGAAAAAGACAAGAGAGACTATGAAATATTTGAATATCTGTCTTGATCAAGGGAGACAAGTGATAATTTATTATGGGAGGTTACCACAAAACTGTGAATTTTACAGCTTTGGCTTATTTTTAAATTTCTCTTAAAAATTGAAATGGGAAGTTTAAAACATCTTGTATTCAGAATATGACCTTAGAAATTGTCTTGGGAGGTTTCCTTTCAGTAAACTCTTAATACTCAATTCATTTCATGGGCTGCTTAGGAATTGCTTCCTTAATTAGAATACATATTTTACAATAGTTTCTAATTAACCAATATTCTTAAAAAATTAAATTCTGGAAGACTCAGAGTAAGGTAATTTAATATATACTCTGGGTTTTATATAGGACAAGTTTTATTATTTTTGTTAAGGTGTAGTATGGCCTACGGTTCTTTTGAATCACAAACAGAAGTCATTTATATCTTGGTTCACATGTATTTTCACTTAAGGAGTACATCAAGAACCAACTTGTAGTATCTTCTTTGAGGTTTTAAGGAGGATCTAATGCTGACAAAAAGTGCCAATTTTCTCCATTTGGGACAATAATTTTACTCACATAACCTCCTTTTCATTACCACTTTCTAATATTCACTGAAGTAACTAATGTTTCATAAATATTAAATCTAAAATGTTAATTTATTAAAAGAAAATAAATAGAAGAAGAAATTATGAATGGAAATATTGAACAAACTTTACGATAACCCAAAATTTATAAATAGGTTTCAAATAAAGTAGATATATAAATAAAGATGTAATTATTTTTATAACACTCTCTACATGTAAATGAATATTTACAATATTTTTGCAACATGGAGTAAAGGAGTATACTCAGAAGCAATTATACACAAAAACATGTTGTTAAATTGGTCTAATTATAAGGTCTAATATTCTCAAACACAGATGAGCAGTCAGTACAGGCTACTGGGTTTCTGAGGGCTTATATATTTACAGAATGATATTTTTTATATTTAGACAAATGCTAAAAAGGCACAAATAGTTCTCATGTCTTCAAGCTGCCAAGGTATCCTCAATTTTGTAAAATCCTGCCACCCCTGTAGACATGTAAGGAAATACCCAGGTAACCATGAGGAACATGGTCTTCTCTACAGCCTTGCTGGGAGTGTGAGGGAATAGCAGATATGTAACACACAGAGGAATTATAAATAGATCCAGGACTTATAAGATAATCTGCTCTTATTTTAACTCAAACTCTTATTTACAGATTCTAGGAGGATTAAATTCTGCCGGGTATGTTTAAAAGTTTGATTATTCTTACTCTTGTTTATGTTTGGTGAAAATATTCTCTCTGAGAGCTAAGAGGAATAGAAAGGGAGTTGATATGTGTGGAATGGATTGTTTTCTGTCATCACTGATAATTTTGCATTTCTTGAAATGAAAAAGGACCATCAAATGAAAGGTAACACTGTTAATAGTATTATATTTGTCATGAGCCACATCACATATACATGCCGTCTATATATTATTTCAATTGTCTTTGCTTAATAATAGATTGAAATGGCATATGTTAGATGTAAATTTTAGTATTATTCATAATAGAAAACAAAAATATCTGTCATGCTATAATGGTATATACAAGTTTTATATATATATTATGCTATAATGACACGTTATTTTTATTGTTATTGTTAAATTAGATTAAAAATAGCATATTATTCAATGGAAATAGCTCAGGTCAGTATAACCTTGAAGGTTTAAAAAAAAATTTTTATGTATTTATCTTGCTGTAGGAAAGCTAAGCTGCAGTCTTCGATATTTAGCTATAGAAAAGGACACAATAGTTTCTGGATTTGGGGTCTGTATTGAAATGCTAATATGTGGATGTAAAGTCTCATAAGTTCCGAGGCAGGAGACGGAAGCCTTAGCCAGTTCCTGTTTAATAAATAGTATACAGAAAAAAAGAATTTAGTTAGGAATAAGTGTCATGAGTGATTAGATATTAGTCTTATTGAATATTAAGTATCATGAGTGATTACATATGTCTTATTGAATATTGAGCCTTGATTAAAGCCTCCTTGTACTTTATGCATAATTATCTAGGAACTTCCGGTTGCTGTGGTCAGGGACTGATAAGGGACACTGTGGAATGTGGCCACGAGGCAAGAGTATTAATACCTGTGGATTAATACTGGTGGCGATCAGCAGGGACAACCTGTTGAATGCCGAACCCAAGCCCTCTGTCACACCTGCATAAGGGTTGCTGGAGGGCATCTAAAATCTCTGCAGTACTTCCTCCTTTCCTATTTGAATGCCCTTTATTTCTTTTTCTTGCCTGATTGCTCTGGCTAGAACTTCTAATACTATATTGAATAGCAGTGGTGAGAGCGGGCATCCTT
>NW_016107327.1:2183435-2215746 GCF_001604975.1 Cebus imitator | reverse complement strand
CAAACACCGCATGTTCTCACTCATAGGCGGGTGTTGAACAATGAGAACACACGGACACAGGGAGGGGAGCACTACACACTGGGGTCAGTTGGGGGGAAATAGGGGAGGGATGGTGGGGGGTGGAGAGATAGCAAGGGGAGAGATGCCAGATGTAGGTGATGGGGAGGAAGGCAACAAATCACACTGCCACGTGTGTACCTATGCAACAATCTTGCATGTTCTTCACATGTACCCCAAAGCCTAAAATGCAATAAAATAAATAAACGGGGAAAAAAAATCGCTGCAGTAAAGCCAGTGCTTGGGGAAGCACCCGCTACTGAGCAGACCTGGGAAGGGAACATCCCCTGACCTTGGGTGGGTCGGAGAACACTCCACTCCCCCTCGCTCTTGGCTCTTGTGGAAGGACTGATACTAGTCAGCCCAACCCGCAGCTACCCGGGGGAATAATTGTCTCTATGTGGTGCTGTGCTATATTGGTTGCAACCTGTGTCTGCTTTCCCTCCCTACTTCTGCACCTGGTTCCTCTTTTGAAAATAGTAAGAAACAGCATAATTTTTGAAGCCTTTGTTTTAACTTGGCAAGTATAACATAAAGTGCTGATGCATCTTGCTGCCCACTGCTTTGGCTACTTGAAAGTCCTGGGCCCCTTGTTCCTTAGACACGTGACCTGTTTGAAGATTCACCCTACTTACCCTTCCCCCCTGTTTTGTACCTAACACAAGTCCAAGTGTCCAGGCACTCTGGGCCACTACTGGTCTCTGAGTACTGGTGGTAGTGGTCCCCTGGGCCCAAACTCTTTTTCTCTCGATCTTAGTGTATTGTGTCTTTATTTCTACACTCTCTTGTCTCCGCAGCTGTAGAGAATACCCTCTAGACCCAGCAGGGCTGAACCCTGCACTAATATGTTTAAGAATATAGAATTCAGATATTCATCCAGGTAGTTGGATATCTACTGTATGTATTCAGAGGTTTTTGTGACAAATTCCACTAGAAAACTGAGCAACAAAAAACTAAATCAGTTTTCTTCCAGTTATTCTAAATAACATTTTTGGCATCATTTAAGACTACTATTTGATTTCACCAACATTTTTGCATATAGTTAAGTCCTGCCCGACTTGCATCTCTAGTTTCTCTCGCAAATTTTTTCTCTGTTTAATCCTTGCTGGGCACTAGTCCATGGCTTTCTCTTGATACAAGTTACTGATCTGTCCTCCTGACCAATTTCTCATTTGTCTTTCTGTGTTCTTCTGTTGTCTGTCACCATTCCAAATGCCCACTATAATCTCATATGACCTTATTCATATGCATCTTGTGACAACATGAAGCTAAGTGACTTGCTTTATGAGAGATTTCTGATTTTTCCTCCTACATGTTTCTTTTTGCATAGTCATGCCTCCCACTTGGCATTTCCATAGTCTTTCAGTCTACCCAGAACAGTTCCTCTCATTTATGAAGAGGAACAGTTCCTCTCATTTATAAATAATTTTTTGAGTAGCTCTTTCTTTCCCTCCTACCTCAAGGTAATCATATCCTCCTACACATAGCTATAATATCCTGAAGTTTATTTATGTTCATTTTACCTAGTACCATATACTTATACTTGTGTCTTACCTCTTTAGGAGGGAAGATCTTTCATCTAACTATATGAAAAAAATCATAATTTATTTTGTACTGTACTTTACACAGGGTAGTTTTTGGTCATTGTCTGGCATAACTAAAGGAGGAATGAAGAGTATTGCTTAATAGGACCTCTAAAAATTGAGAAAAAATATTCACATAATCCAACTGCTATATGTTGAGAAGGAACCACCAAAGATTGACAAAGTATGATGTGTATGACTTGGACATAGCAAATTATTCTATATAATTATCACTGAAGAGCTAACTCATGAATTTTTTTCTTTCCTTCCTTCCTTCTTTCCTTTTTCTTTCTTCCTTCCTTTCCCTTTCTTCCTTCCTTTCATCCCTCCCTCCCTTCCTTCCTTCCTATTTGTTTTTGAGACAGCATCTTGCTCTGTCACCTAGGCTGGAAGGCAGTGGCATGATCACAACTCACTGCACCCTCGAATTCCAGGACTCAAGAGTTTCTCTCATCTCAGCCTCCTGACTAGCTGGGATGACAGATGCATGCCACTGCACTAAGCTAATGTATTTATTTATTTATTTATTTTGTAGAGACAGTGTCTTGCCATGCTGCTCAGGCTGGTCTTAAACTCCTGAGCTCAAGCAATCCTCCTGCCTAAGCCTCCCAGTTGCTGTGATTACGGGTGTGAGTTAAAGTGCCCAGCCATCTTGTTGTTAAAAATACGAATCCAACCAAGGACTAAATGGTAGAAAAGGAAGATACAAAGAGTCACTTTCTTACCTTCTTCCCCCAACAAAAAAAAGGCTGCATTCACAACCTAATTTTTAAAAAACTTTCAGAATTTTGTTTTTTTGAGACATAGTCTCACTTTGTCTCCCAGGCTGGAGACCAGTGGCACGATCTTGGTTCACTGCAACCTTCACCTCCTGGGTTCAAGTGATTTTCCTACCTCAGCCTCTTGAGTAGCTGAGACTACAGGTGCCCACCACCATGCTCAGCTAATTTTTGTATTTCTAGTGGAGGCATGGTTTTAATTTTTATGTTTGTAGCATTTTAATGATGTTTTTATTCATAGAAATTGAAAGGAGAAATAAATCATTTTTGTACTTCATGTTTGTGTCTACTGACCACTTTAAAGAAAAATGCTTATTATATCATTTGAAAGGATATGATTGGTATGCTTTCCTACTCTACTAGCATTCTGTCACTTTTAACAAGGTACGTAACAGGCTATACCACTATGAAGGCATATATAAATGGCAGAAGTATTTGTCATAAGAAAAAATATGAAAAAAACCCACAAAAAATTGAAAGTGGGTTTTGAATACGTGTTCCATTTTGAGCAGAAGGGCACAGTTTAATTTATAAAAGCTAGTAGGCTAATAAATCAGAATAAATTCATGTAGTTTAGTGTATTTTAAAATTAATACTTCTTTCTAAAGGCAATGCTTAATTTTAATATTTAATACTTTATTGGAAACTCAAAATAGATGTATTAACTTTCCCAGTATACAATTTTTTGTCACCTAGATTTCACCATCTTGTAGAGAATGTAGAGTTGATTTGGCCACTGATGATCAATTTTTCCTTTGAATACTTATTGCTGTAATTGTAATAAAATGAAGACTCTCATATGTATTGAATATCTTTTGTGTCCTAGGCTTTCTTCCTTTGTATATATTATCTCATTTAATTTCACAAAATTCTGATGGGGTTGTTATTGTCACCATTTTTCATATGAACATATGAAGTTTGTAGTTTAACTTGTCCAGGATTATGCAGCTACATGACCAAGATGGGTGCAAAACCCGATCTTTGGATGCCAAAGTCAATGGTTTTCTTTATTTCATGCTGATATTTGGGTCCATTTGTAAGTAGACTTTAGAGTTAAAACCTACAGTTTTTTTTTTTACAGGGGAGACATCCCTTATTGATAAAGCAACCTTTTAAGATATAATTTATGGTCACCATATATATGTGTTTGTATATACATATCTCCTACATATATATATATATATATATATATATAGACACATATATGTATAAACACACACACACACACACACACGCACACACACACACACACACACACACACACGGAGAATATATTTATATCAACATTGAGAAGTCCTGGGTATTATAATGCTTTAGAAAGTTTCTTACAAACCTTAGCCAGTCACCTGTTTCAAAAGAAATGGCTCCAAGCAAAAGAAACAATTATTATTAAATTATTATTAGGAATTAACTGTGTGTTCAGAAACTCTAAGAAGTTTATAAACATTAAATCATTCAATCATTGTAAGAATATGTTAACTTAGTGATATCACCTTATTCCTTTAGATGTAAATAATTTTAGAGAGGACTGATACTTGTTTAAGCTTATACAACTAGCAAATAGCAAAGCAAAGACAGGACGTTGATTTAACTACTTCTTAATGCTTCCAACAATATACAGTTGTCCCTTGAACAACACTTCTGAGTGGCATAAGTTCACTTATATGCTTTTTTTCAACAATTATATTAGAAATTTTTTTGAGATTGTGACAATTTGAAAAAACTCATATAAATTGCATAGACTAGAAATTTTTTAAAAATTAACAGAAAGTTAGATATGGCATGAATGCACAAAGTGTATGTAGACAGTAGTCTATTTTATCATTTACTACCATAAAATATACACAAATCTATGATAAAAAGTTGAAATTTATCAAAACCAACACACCAACACTTACAGACTGTACATAGCACTGTTCACAGGTAAGAGAAATATAAACAAACACAAGGAATAAGTATTAAATAACAATTGCATAAAATTAGCAGTAGTCATTTTGTACCACTGCTATTTTTGCAGTCACCTTCTATTGCTATTGCAGTGAGATTAATTGTTGTGAGTATCCATTTAAAGTGTTCTGTGATGCTAATAATTTCTCTGTGAGCAGTTCATCTTTCTAGTAAATTGAATATGATGGTTAAAAAAAAAAAAAAAGATCTCTTGTGGTTCTTGCATCATTTTCATCCTGTTTAGTGCAATATTAAAAACCCTGAATAACACCATAGGACCCATATGAATTGCCACAAGTGATGCCGTATGCTTTCAAAAAGCAGAGAAAAGTCACAACATTACAGGAAAATGTTGAGTTGCTTAATATGTATCACAGAGGTCTGTAGTTGCAGTTCCCGATAATTTCAAGACAAATGAATCCAGTTAAAGTTATTGCAAAATAATAAAATTTGTGAAGCTATCACTACAACTATCCCTGCAGGAGCTAAAACCTTGCACTTTTTGTGAAATACCTTTTTATATTGTATTGAAAATGCAGATTTTATGTAGGTGCAGGATTTTTGTAAGAAAGACATAACTATGGAGTCTAATATGATCTGAGTAAAAGCTAAGTTACTACAATAAAGAAAAAAAAAAAAGGGGGAAAGTATCTTAAGTTGTGGAATTCCATGTCAGCAAAGGATGGTTTGATAATTTTAGAAAGAAGTTTGGCTTTTAAAATATCAAGATAATGGATAAAACAGCTTCATGTAACCAAGAGGCAGTAGATGTGTTCCCCAAATATCATTAAGAAAATCACTTAAAAAACAAAAGGGATATCTGCCTGGATGGTTTTTGAATACAGATGAAAGTGCTCTATTCTGAAAAAAACAAAAAACAAACCAAACAACAACAACAACAACAAAAAACACTAAGGATATTTATTAGTAAGGAAGAGAAGTTCATACCAAAATTTAAGGCAGGAATAGCAAAGCTAACTCTACTGTTTTGTACAAACGCAGTTGGACGATCAGGACTGCCCTTATTGATAAACGTGCTAACTCTTGAGCCTTGAAGTGCTCCACCTGCTGCCAGTGTTTTGGATGTACAACAAGAGGACCTGGACAGGGAGAATTCTTCTTCTGCACTGGTTCCATCAATGCTTTGTCCCTGATGTCAGAGAAAACCTTGCCAGTGAGAGATTGCCTTTTAAAGTTCTTTTGATATTGGGCAATGCTCCTGGCCAGCCAGAACCCTCTGTGGCCACATTTCACATTAAAGGTGTCAAAATGATCCACTTGTCCCCAAATACATGTTTTTCACTAAGCCTCTAAATCAAGGAGTCACAAGGCCCTTTAAAGCTCATTACCAATGATATTCTATGGAAAGGATTATCAATGCTATGCAAGAGAACTCCAACAGGGAGAATATCATGAAAGTCTTGAAGGCCATTGAAAATGCTATCGTTATAGAAAAAGCCAAGGAAGTCATCAAGCATGGAACAACAAGTTCTTGATGTAGAAAACTGTATCAAGACGTTGTGTATAACTTCACAGGATTTATGACAGGTCCAATAAAGAAAATCATGAAAGAAATTGTGGATATGGGAAAAAAGATGAGTAGGGGTAAAGAGTTTCAAGGTATGAATCTTGGAAAAATACAAGAGGTGATAGACACCATACCAAAGGAATTAACAGAGGACAACTTGGGGGGGATTGCTTGAGTGCTTCTGAACCAATGCCAGATGAAAAGGAAGTCGATTTAGAATAAGCAGTGCCAGAAAATAACCAGACATTAGACAACCCAGCAAAAGGGCTCTGGTTAAGCAAGACTGATTTTGGCTTCTTTTATGACATAAACTCTTCTATGATAGGGGAACTCAAAGTAAAGCAGATTGTGGAACAGGAATTGGTACTATATACAAACAATTTAAGAGAAATGAAGTAGAAAAACAGACAGAAATTACAAAGTATTTCTGTGAAGTTACACCAAGTAACTTATAAGTATACCCTGCTCTCCTGCCTCCACTTCCATCCTTCACCACTTACACCTCTGCCACCCCTGCCTGAGCCAGCAAGACTAACCCATCCTCTTTTTCCCTCTCCTCAGCCTACACAAAGTAAAGATAACAAAGTAGACTTTTGTGATGATCAATGTTTACTTAATAAATAGTAAATATATTTTCTCTTTCTCATAATTATTAATAGTATATTCTTTTCTCTAGCATACTTTATTATAAGAACACAGCATATAATACATATAAAATACAAAATATGTGTTAATCAATGGTTTACATTCTCTGTAAGTCTTCTGGTGAATAGCAGGCTACTAGCAGTTAAGCTTTTGGAGTCAAGATAGATGTGCAGGCAGTTGGAACCCCTAATCCCCATATTCAAGAGTCAACTGTAATTTTAAAATCCACTTTTCAATCAAATGTGATGCTGAAGCCTGTTGCCCTTTTATTACTCTCGTAATCTCATTAAGAATAGATGTGTTTCCTCATCTACCATTAACTTCACACTTAATTTTGTTCTAAGAAGAATTCATACCCATTACCAATTGCTTTGCTATCACACAGACACTATTTTGCAGCTGGATAGCCCTTTAGCAGGTACATGTTCCCCTGTGGTCTTTGTACAGGTCTTGTTGTACATTCATGTACTTTCTATTTTTGGATGTTTATTTTTCCATAGGGCATTTGTGCTTTGTTTGGTCTGTTTGGATATAATTGAAATCAGTAAGAAAAGTAGTGGCTGCAAGAAGTCTAATTTGCTCACTGATGGCTAGAAAAGTTTCCTGGGAATTTATAATAATCTATATCTTTCTCATTCTATTCAACTCAATTTGTAGAAGAAACAAGCATTTTCAGGACAATCTCTGACAAGTAGCATCTAAAGAAAAGTAAAGCAGTCATTTAATTTTCATCAATGTTAAATTTTCTGTGCTAAATTCAAATGTAAACTGAATAATAACATTTTTAGTATTGTTAATTATATCATCTTTTTTTCCCCCAGTGACCTTTGTGTTAGATTGTTCTTAGTCATGTAAGAAACATAGAGTATAAAGAATGGAAATTATTTTGGAGTAAACATTCCCTTGCCTAGTACATTATATCCCTTAAATTTGAAACAACAACAACAACAACAAAAGCAAAACCTCTATGGGTTTCTATTGCTTGCATTACAATAGATTTAATAGGATGGCTGAAAGCATTTTTGTAGTTCAGTAATAGCAGTGGAGTCAATCTCCTCATTTGAAACATAAGACATAACTCTGAAAGAGGCAGCACATTATCAAAACACACAAGATGTGAGGAGAATATCACAAAGTTACTTGTCGAGCTTGTTTGACTCTTAGGTTTATATTCAAGTTTTCAGATGGCTCTAAGCTACTGCCAAGGAGTTTTAGATGAATACAAAACCAGTAAAAGGAGCAAGATGTTGCTGTGAGGAAGCCACCTTGAATGCTATTAGAGAAGACATGAATATTATTTCTGGGAGAGTGAAGGTAACAATCTAAATCACTAACTTTTAAGGTGACTCATATTTAGGTTCCTGATTAGTAAAATATTTTAATAAATGAGAATCTTTTTATAAGACACTGTGGCTTAAACTTCTCCTGCAATTAGAATAAAAGTAGTTCACTTTGCTCTACATGAGTTCAAACATTAGTTCATTTATTTGTTCCACATGTGGTAGGCCCTGTTCTAGCAACTGGGATATAGTGGTGAACAGGACAGAGAAAATAATTAATCATATAAAATTTACTTTCTATCTACCTTACAGTTAAAGATTTACAAGCCATCTCTAAGAACTTTTAAAGACCAGAATACTGTGCATTATTTTATTCCTGAAATCATACGGGAAAAGCATGATCTGTGGAAAATTCAAATAAATCACAAAACAATGGGAAAGTATAAAAAAAAGGTCTTATTGTTTATTAGACATTAAAGAAAACATCATAGTATGTTTTTAGATGAGGATTAACATCAGTATTTACCAGAGAAGTCCTGCATAAGATATTGAAAATTCTGTTATTTTGAATTGTTATTGAATTCCAAGAATAACTAGCATCATAAAACATGTTGTTAAGGGAGATGGCTATCTGTTAAGACAAATGCTTTTATCCTTACAGCAACAGCCAAGAGTAACTGTGAAAAGATAAAAATGGTCTGGGACATGAATTTTGATTTTTTTTTTTTCTAATTTGAAATCACTACTTACTTGAAAGCAGACTGAACTTTAATCATTTTATTATTAATATTTTATTAAACTTTCTCTTTGTAAAGAATAATGTGTGTCTTTCTGTACCCATATAAAAACATGATTACGATTCTGGCAAAATAACCATTTGAAATAACCTTTTCTCAGCTGGTAGATGTATGTTGTTGACTAAAATCATGAAACAGATATCTGGTAAGAATTTGAAGAATCCAGCATACGGCTTTTTGATCTAATGTCAAGAAAACTTTATAATTATTTTCTCTCTTTAAAAAATGAACAATATTGATGTTACAAGATCAACATTATTTCTTGTCTTTGGATCAACCAGAATTTCTTTTAAGTTGAAACTTTTATTGGGCAATATGATGTACAACTTTGAGTCAGAAGTATGTTAAAATACCAGATGTTGCCAAGAAAAATTATTTTGTATTTTGTTCTTTTCATATTGATGATTCTTTGTTAAACTTGTAACTTTTACCTCCCCCAACCCCCTCACCAAATACTTTTTTTTTTTTCTCAGACACCCAGGCTGGAGTGTAGTGATGCGATCTTTGCTTATTGCAGCTTCTGCCTCCTGGGTTCAAGGGATTCCAGCCTCCCTAGTAGCTGGAATAACAAGCACACACCACCACACCCAGCTAATTTTTGTATTTTTAGTAGAGGCAGAGTTTCAACATATTGGCCAGGCTGGTCTCAAACTCCTGATCTCAAGTGATCTGCCTGCTTCAGCCTCTCAAAGTGCTGGGATTACAGTTGTAGGACCTTTTGCCTCTTTCTTAACTGATAATGGCTTTCTGATTTCTCATACATTTTATCATAGATAATGTATTATTCACATAGTTAAGCCAATTTGACTACAACTTACATGAAAAAATAGTTCAGGTTTAAGCTATTGCCTTACCATAATTATTTAAGAATTTGTACTCATAAAACTAATGCTTTTGCATAGTTGTGCCCACCCACCTAAATCTCCCTACATGTACCTTATATTTAGGTGATTTTTTGACATACCTTGTATCTAAAAATATCAAATATATTTTTACAAGAAAGTAGAGTAGGAAGGAGTCTATGATGAATATAATGTATTGACAGGTTATTACTAAGTTAAATAAAGGCTCAAAAATTGCAAGTCCTTGCTCTTTTTATTATCTTTTGTGACTTATATAGATTTTGGTGAATTTTAAATTTTATTTGCTTAGTTTCAAAAAAAGAGGCAAATAAACAACTGCAAAGCAGTAAAACAAGGCATTTATTTGCGTCTTAGAAATTGCAATTTGGGAGACAGATTCATCAACAAGCCAAATTGTGTTCTGAAGACAGAGAGGGGAAGAGGGGTTTTTAAAAGGAAGCTAAGGTTGGTTACAGAAGTTGTTTTGAAAAAATTAGCATTAGTAGAAGCGACCAGCTTAGAACAGAAGTTCATAGCTTATTAGTTGTTGCTGTTCAGGAGTTGTACTGCTAGCAAGATTCAGTTTTTTTCAAGAACGTTGTGAGTGTGGCTGTTTGGCCCAATTCAAAAGTTCAAGAGAAGTTCCTTGGGTTTTTGTTTTGTTTTTTAAGGATGCAGGTCATGTTCATTTCAGAAATCTGAACCAGAGTGACACAATTTTGTATATGACATTTCACAATAGTAAGAAATAGTATGGAAAAGCGGCTCAGCAATTAGTGCAAGTTAGCCATGTAGCTCTGGAACTATTGTGTTCCATTCATTAAGAAGTTATTTAAAATATAAAGGCATTATGTAATCTAGACACTAATAACACAAAGATAAATAAGATTAGCCCTTAATTTCTAAAATCACAGAGTCTAGCATGGAATATAAATAAATAATTGAAATATTATTCAAAATTTCTACTAGTATGTGAGTAATGTATGGATATGATAGTTCTCCCTACGCTTCAGATGGGGAACGTGCCATATGATTTTGACATTGAAGAAAAGTTTCAGTTCACTGTGAAGAGAGAAAATAGATGACCAACCCAAGCATCAGAAATGACATTTACAGAGGTACTGATGTGGAATAAAGAATCCTAAATGCATGTTCAGTAACTGAAGCTGATTTTTGCAAATGTAGAATGGCTTTGTATGACATGCTGATTTATTTAAACTTTGAAAATAAAATGCCAACTTGATAGAATTAGGGTATCTGGAGAGAAAGTTGGGACATTGAACAACAAAATGCAATGTAGACTGATACTGGCAAATTGTAAACCTGTAATAAATTTCCCATTCAATCTTCAGAATTTAAATACAAACGTATTTAAATATTTACAAATAATACTAACCATCATAGCCCAAACACTACACTTGTAGCATTAGTTTTAGTGTCGATTGTTGTGGTGTAAAAAAATATAATAATATAGATAAGAGTTTTTCCCAAAACAGACAAGATACAAAAAGTATTAGCCATAACAAAATAAATTTGTCTTCATCAGAATTAAAAAATTATTGATCAAAAGTAATCATGAAAATGAATAGGCAAGATATTAATTGGGGAAAAATGTTTCTGGTACATGTACCTGACAATGTACTTGCATCCATTTTTTTTTTAAATAAGGCTGTTCCATAAATCAACAATATAAAGATAAACTCAGTATTCAATAGAACAACTTAAAAATACATAAGAGACTGAACACACAGGTAGCACAACAACAAAAAGCTAAGTGGCTAGTAAGCACATGAAAATGTTGCTATAGTTTGATTCTATACCCCAAAAAGCATGTGTTGGGAACTTAAGGCCTAATGCAACAGTGTTTGAAGGTGTGGCCCAATGGAAAGTGTTTACATCATGAGAGCTCCACCCTCATGCATGGATAACGCCCATTGTAAAAAGTCTTGAGGCTGAGAGTTCCATTTTTCTTTCTTTCTTCCCCTCTCTTTGCCCTTCTGTTGTCCCTTCTGTCATGGGACAACACAGCTGGAAGGCCTCTACCAGATGCTGGCCCCTTAAACTTGGACTTCTCCACCTCCAGAAATGTAAGCTAATAAATTTCTGTTCATTTGAAATTATCCAAACTCAGATACTCTGTTATAGCAGCACAAAACATGCTAAGACACATTTCACTGGTCTATCAAGAAGGCACAAATTAAAAGCCAAATGAAACACCATCTTACAGTCACTAGAATGACTCAAATAAAAAGAGTGACAGCACTAAATATTGGCATAAATATAGAACAACTGGAGCTTTTCACACATTGCTGATGGAGTGTAAAATTATACAACTGCATTAGAGAAAAGTATGGCAGTTGCTTTAAAAGTAAGACGTACATCTAACTGTACTCTAAGGTAGTCTCCCTAACCCCCAGGGCATGGACTGGTACCAGTCTGTGCCTTGTTAGAGACTAGGCTGCAACAGCAGCAGGTAAGCAAGCATATAGCCTGAATTCCACCTCCTATCATATCTGAGGCAGTGTTAGGTGCTCATAGGAGAGGGAACCCTATTATAAACTGTGCATATGAGAAATCTAGATTGTGGGGATTTTTATGCAAATCTAATGATAAATGTAATGCACTTGAATCACCCCAAAACCATCCCCACCACCCATCATGCATGAAAAATGGTCTTACATGAAACCATTCCCTTGTGCCAAAAACATAGGGACTGCTGCTCTAAGGTATTTACCTGAGAGAAAAGAAAACAAAAAGAAAACTCATGTCTATTAAAAAAAGGAGTCCAGGATATCAAGATGCTCATGGAAGCTTTATCCATGTGTTATAGCCTGCTATGGCTGCCATAACAAAATACCAAGCCTGCGTGACTTAAACAACAGGAATTTAGTTTCCTCACAGTTCTGGAGGCTGGAAGTCCAAGATAAAGGTGTTGCTGGGTTTGGTTTCTTCTGAGATTTCTCTTCCCAGCTTTGGATGCCTGCCTTGCTGCCATGTCATCACATGATATTTCCTTTGCCTTTGTTATCTCTTTTGTGTCTGAACTTCTTTTTATAAGCACACCATTGTAAGTTATTAGGTGTGTTAATAATTTAACTATTGAATTAGGGCCCACTCTAATCCCCACATGTATGACAACATGGATGAATTTCACAAAAACACTGTGTTAAGTAAAAGAAACGCATACTGTATGCTTCTATTTTAATGACCTAAGAGTAGATTAAACTAATATTTGATGTTGGAAGTTAAAATGTGGTTGCTTCTGCAGTTTTGAAAACTGACTGGAAAGAGATATCAAGAGAACTTTCTATATCTCTTTTTGGGTTGTGGTTACATGGATGTATAAAATTTTCAAAATTTATTAAAATAAAAAATTAGGCTGGGTGAAGCGGCTCAGGCCTGTAATTCTAGCACTGTGGGAGGTAGAGGCAAGATGTTTGCTTGAGCCCAGGAGTTTGAGACAAGCGTGACCAAGATGGTGAAACCCTACCTCTTAGAAAAAATACAAAAAGTAGCCAGGCATTGTGCTGTGTGCCTGTTGATCCATCTACTTAGGAGTCGTAGGTGGGAGGATCACTTGGGCCTAGGAGGTGGAGCCTAGGCTGAGGTCATGCCACTGCCCTCTAGTCTGAGTGACACAGCAAGATCCTTTCTCAAAGGAAAAAAAAAAAAAAAAAAGGAAAGAAAAATTAGCATTTTGTTATTTCATTGTATATAAATTATACTCAATAAAATTTTTGATTAAAAAGTCAAAAAGGTGGATTTTAAATCAAATATTCCAATGATAATTAAAGTTAATACATTTAAAACTGTTAGACTCAAGTATCGTAGAAATAAAAAACAATTGATAGTTTTAGAAAATCAAGTATTTACATAATGGATATGCATTTAAAAGAAATTGACTCAGACTTTTCAAGTAAAAAAGCCAAACACTTAGCTAATGAAAACAGGAGGTAACATACTAAGAGAAAATAACAGGAATTAGAAATTTGTTTCTTGTTATGTCGTGTGTTTTTNAAAAAAAAAACCTACAGTAGAGACTTAAAAAGTTTTTTAAAAGCAGAAACTAGTGAATTGATAAGATAGAAAACACTAGATGTAAGAAATAATTATAAATCATAGATTAAATATGAAAGTCAGAAAGTAGAAATATTCAGTAAGTCAGAAAGTAGAAGTTTCAATAATGAAAGAAATTAATTTGTCTTTTGAGAAATAATTTCACACAAAGCAAGACAAATATACTTGAAAATAAGTGAAATAGAAAAGTTTTTAGGAATATATGTTATTAAGATTGATTCAAAAAAGAGCTATAAATCCTTAAATAGAAGAATTATCATTAAAGACAGAGAATGTTGATGAAGAGTGTTCTTCTCCAAAATGTCATACCACATGATTTCTCAAGTGAACTATTTCAAATTAATTGAAAAAATAATTCCAATGCAATTTACTGCAGAAAGAAAATGAAAGGTCCCTAATTCCCCTTACAAAGTCAACATGATTATAATAAGAAAAACTGTATCAGAAATATACCATATGTACAGCTCCTCAGATTTTGAACTGCACTGCTTTGAGAATATTTTCAATATACTTGGTTGGCCTGGAATACAAGTTGAAGTTGTAGGTCTTCTGGACAGCAGGCCCCACACTCTGAATTTATTCATGTGACTGACTCCTTAAGTTTTTCCATGTGAAATGGCATTATTTGGGAGAGCTAGGTTCCTATGGGATGAATCTTGGTCAATGGAAAATAAGGGGGGTTGAGCAAAAATAGATCCTCTTCCATTTTCCCTCTGTGGAATGTTCAGAAATGAAATTTATTTTTCATGGTGTCATGAGCTGACTTGTTTCTACTTAAATATGTTGAAGTCCTGACCTCTAGCATCTCAGAATGTAACTCTGGAGATAGGGTCTTTAAAGAGGTAATTGAGAAAATGAGGTTGTTAGGATGGGTCATAATCCAACCTGATTGATGTACTTGTAAAAATCGAAAATTTGAACTCACAAAGAGACACCAGGAATACACATATACAGAGGAAAGACCATGTGAAGACACAAGAAAGTGGACATCTGCACACCAAGGAGAGAGGTCTCTGAAGAAACCAAACCTGCCAGTACCTAGATCATGGACTACTCTCCTCCGGAACTGTGAGAAAATACTTGTTAGTTGTTAAGCAACTGGATCCATGGTATTTGGTTATGACAACTCTAGCAAAGTGATATACATGGCCAGAGAACATATTTCCTGAGTTCCCTGCCATGTCTCTACCTGGCTTATCATCAAGTAATGACCAACAATAACCCATCATTATGGCCTTTCCAATTTTCCTTGCCTTTTTATCCTCGTTTTCTTATTTTTACTGGACTTGAACATCCCAATTAATGTGTCAACACTTTAATATTTTGTTCAGACTCTGCTTCTTAGAGAGTCTAGGCTAATATAGCAACCAGGCAAAGATAAATTTTAAAAACACCACCACCACTAAGACCAAGATTAGTTATGAATAGTAATGCAAAGTATCTATTATAAATATGAATAAATAGAATCTCTGATTAAAATAATATACAGCAAATAAAATATAATATTAAGACATTTATTTATATTAACTTATTAAATATTTATATAGAAATAATAAGGCTTAATTCCTGATCAAAGTGGAAATATATCATAAATGCAAACACACACACACATATGTTAGCAAAGCCTTTGTCTAGTTTAATAATGGAGTACTTGATACATTTCTATCATAATCAACAAAGTAAACGAGGAAAAAAAAACATGTCCTTAAATTGATATAATTTACCTTGCTCAAAAGAACTTCACCAATTAATTCAAAACAACACCCTCCAAAACATACATATTAGAAAGCAAAAGGCAAAGTTATCACTCTTTTCTAAAGATTTGTTTTTCATTTGGAAGACCCAATTCAGTCAACTGAAAAACTATTAATAAATATATTTTGTTAATTCTCAGATAGCAATAACAAGGCAGAGGCATTTTTACATAAATACAATAACAATTTAGAAAATACAATGGGAAGAAGGAAGTACAGAATCAGAGGAATAGCCAATAGAGCATAAAATACTGCAAAGAAACACCATTCCTTTTTTTTCTGTACTGATTCAATACTTCTGATATCAGATTGTTGTTGTTTTTCTCACATCAACCAATTCTCTGATACCAGCTGGGAGTACTACAATTCAATTATGACACTAACCTGAGGTTCGTGCAGTCCTCACAGGTTAAGGGCTCAGTTCCACAACTCAACACCCCGTAGCAATGTGAATTGCAAGTAGTGAGTCCCTACTTACTATTTACACAGCTAATGTGGTTATAAATTAGGGATTCTCACAAGCCCCTCCTCAGGTTCAAATTCGCAATGAACGTTCACAGAACTTAGGAAACTGCTCTTACTTACGTTTACTGGTTTATCATAAAGGGGATGGCCAAAGGTGCAGATGACCAGCCAGATAAAGAGGTATGCAGCTGAGATCCAGAAGCACAGGAGCTGTAATTGAACGAGAGATGACATGCACCACCCTTCCAGCAGGTGGACGTGATCACTTACCTAGAAGCTGTCTGAACACTATATTTTAGGAAATCTTTAATGGAGACATTATCAAATAGAAATGATTATTAACTCAGTCTTCAGACTCTTTCTATTTCCTGGAGGAAATGGGTTGGGGGAGCAGCAAGTTCCAAGCCTCTAGCCATGGCTTGGTCTTTCTGGTGACCAGTCCCCATCCTGAAGCTACCCATTATAAGTCACCTTATTAAAACAAAAAAGGTTCTCATCACCTAGGAAATTCCAAGAGATTTAGGAGCTCTGTGTCAGAAACCAGGGTCAAAGACCAAAAATAAGAACAAAAGATATTCCTAACATTCCTGACACTCTGAAAATTACAGGTGTTCTAGCAACTGTTTCAGAAACTGGGGTGTAGAGAACAAATGTATATTTCCTACTATGTAACGAACACTTGAAAATAAACTTAATAAGTATATTCTACTTACATTATGAAAATATTAAAATTCTACCAAGGAACATATAAAAAGATTTAAGCAATTAGAAAGAGATTTTATGTTACTGGACAGTTTTAAAAATAACATTTTAAACAATTACAAAACTAACCAAAAAAATACAAAATCTGGAAAATGGCCAGCTGATTAACACTTAAAAGTAGATTTCCAAGAAAACAACATGATACTTAATATATGCTAAAGTGATCATTATAATCAGTGAAGAAAATGCAAATTATTAAGTACATTATATTGGGAAAACTGGGTTTCTACTAGAATAAAATAGTATCTTCACCATTCTCCTTACAATAAAATAAATTTCAAATGCATAAAATATGTGGTTGTGCAGATACATTTTTATGAGAGCCAAAAGTGAATAAAATTGTAGTCATCGAGAAAAAAGAGTTTCAAGGCATAAAACACAATTGAGAATTATAAAAAGATACATTTTACTACATAAAAATTGCAGCTTCATTTTTAGCAAAAATATAGTAAAACACTTCAAGGGGTTAATTTATAGAACAGGGAAATATTTGCCACACATAGGATCTTAAAGTACTGATTCTCCTGTATACTGTACAGAGATTTTTTTTGACACAATATGAACAGAAAGTGAACAAATGATACTGAAGGCAGTTTTGTGAAGAATTAATTCTTTTCACCCTGTCTTACGGTGCTGAGTGAAGAATTACGTGTCAAAGAAACATGTGGGAAGTTATTTATTCTCATTCACTGCTTAGGGGGCATTTCTGGTGATCTGCCATTGTGACAAGCTCAGCAGACGAGTAGTGGCTTGTAGAGAAATGGCAGGAGAGAAAGAGAACAGCAGGAAGTACCCTCTTTCCCACTCTTTGGCATGACATTAATGCTCTACGTGTAGCTGCGTGGATCAAGTGGACACTACAGAGTATGGCTAGGCTTGCAGTAAGGTATTTTCTGGTATGTCAAGAAAAATGGCTCCCTGCCAATCAAGTATATTTTGACAAGTACAGTTTCAAAAATGCACCTAAGTTGGCAAGAGCTGAAAGAAGTCAAGCTGACCCTTGATAACACATAAAACATGCATCAGTGAATAATGCAGTAGGAATAGTCCACAGGACCTACTGACTCCCATCCCCAATGCTGAAAACAAAACAAAACAACACAACCCTCCCCCTGAGTCCCAAGATGCCTGCCACATAGAAGTGTCAGTGTTATCCAAAAGTTAGCAGCAACTGAAAGAGAATTGCAGTTGCTTCCCAGTCAAGAAGAAAGCATATGCACCGCCTTCCCTAGTCTTGGCAAAATTAGAAATAGATGAAAGAAGGGCTTAAGAAAATAATGAACAATCTTCAGACCATATCTTCTACCCTGGTACAAAACCCCAGTCAAAGGCTAATTCTGAAGCAAGGTTAGGGAACAGATAGATGGGTTTAGAGTTGATTTGGTACTCCTCTGATGATCAAAAGTGAGTTAGAGTCTACTGGATTTGTCCAATCTATCATTAAGGGAAGGAAAGAGAAGTGTCATATTTTCTCTTCTTGGAGTTACTCTTTTAGAAATGCCTATCCTCACATTCAACCTTTACATAATTAATATGATTTTGGAATTAGGTTTTGAATTGTTGAATTCACTTGATTTGGTGGTTCTATGACTGGAATGAGCTCTTCTATATTTCATATGTTAAAACTCTAATTCCAATTGTGACCATGTTCAGAGATGTGGTATTTAAATGCTAATTAGGTCATGAGAGTGAAGACCTCATGATAGGGTTCGTGTCCCTATAAGTAAAGAAAGGGTGCTCTTTTCCTTCCCCTCCCCTTCCTGTATCCCTTCTGTCTCTCCCTTCCCCTCCCTGTCTCCCTCTATTCCACTGGATGACTTAACAAGAAGATGGCCATCTGCAAACCAGGAAGCAGGGATTCACCAGAATCCTACTCTGCTGGCACTCTGATTTTGGATGTCCCAGGCTTCAGAACTGTGAGAAATATGTTTTTGTTTTTAAGCCACTCAGTCTATAGTATTTTGTTTTAGCACCTTTGTTGACTAAGAAAGGTGTCATGTGTCCTCAAGTAGGCCAATCAGACTCAAACACAAACATCTAACAGCAGCAGGCTACAGAGATGTCCCGAGCTCCTCCTATGGAGATCCCCTTAAGTCCGATACTCATTTTTTAATTGCTTCCATTTTGAAGAAGTCTAAATCATTAAGACATCAGTTCTAGAAATTATTTTGCTGGAAATATGCTCTCTCAGAGAAATTGGCATTAGAAAATGGTTATTAGACTAAGACTTGGCGAAAGACAGTGTGATTTACATTTCAATTAGTAAAGTAGAAGCCATGGGCAGTTCTGGAGAAACTCATCAAGATCCCACATCACCTGGTAATGTGCCCACAGATGGTGAAACTCAGGCAGTTGGGGACATTTTGTTATAGCTTTCTTTAATAATGGATAAATAATGAGGAGACTGTGGGAAAGTTTTCTTGATAACAATAAAATATTAATTAACTACATATAAATAATTAGGTGATTATAACAGCCAGTATTACATTTTTTTCCTTTTTGGTCTTATTTGAAAAGCCATGGTATAAAATCCTACTGTACATGGTATTTCGGGGCCTATAACATGTAAAAATGTAATATACATGTAATAAATATGTGCCAATGCAGCCAAAGCCGTGGCTAGGAGCAGAGATGTAATGGGCTAAGGAAATGATGACAGATGAAAAAGTAGTAATTATAATGATGTATTGGTGAGTTTTTAACATTAATAAATTTAATGTAACATTATTGAGAGAGATTGGGCAGGATGCACACTGGTATGATAAAATCACACCAAGATATTTTTCTTATATGCAAGGAAGATCCTAATAGCAAAAAAAAAAATGACACTAATTTAGAAAGAAACAAAAAAGCTTAATTTCTGAGACTTGGAGACCCTAAGGAAATAAGGCAACAAACATTCATTACAATGCCTATTGCATCTCTCTAGCCTGGAGAAGCTCTGGTAGCCATCATTCAAACTTAACCTTGCTGGGAGTGCAGAAAGAGGCAGGGTAGGGAGAGAAAGCAGAATCAGAAGAATGCAACTGGGAGAATAAACTTGCAATATACACTGATTCAAGCCGAATTAATCAAGAATGATATCCACAGAACATGCATTCAACTTTCTCATTGAGGGAGTTGGCCATTCTAACACTTCATTTCATGAACTAATTTAATATTAGCTTACATTATATGACACATGAAAGGGTGATGTTTCTTGGCATAACAAAGATTTTAAATTGGCAGAATTAAATGAGTCTAAACTGAAACACTGAATAAAGGCTTGCTGATAGCACATCTAATTGCTCCCTATGTTCCTTACAAGGATTAAAAATTCTTATGGCCCTGAGCAAAGAATAACTGTTCTCTTCAGACCAGAAATGCTGAAGACAAAGTTTCACTTCCTGATTTCATTGACATTGAAAGAAACAGCATGACCAAGTTCATAGGGCCCGCTCCTCTGACCACAGGGGTAATAATAGATATCAAACTAGGCCAACAAACTCTCTGAACTGAAAATTTAAATACTGAGTCGAGACCATAGGAATAGAAGGACACTAGAACTGAGGAACTGAATGATGTTGTCCCATAAAACACTATGAGGCCACGTCCCAGGAAAAAATGCCATGATAATAGGTTCTTATTCTTTTCTAAGCTTGGTAATTCTGTTTTTCATTTGCTTATGTGAACTAATAAATTTCTTTTATTGAAGTTTGGCAGAGTTGGTTTCTTTGCTTTTTTTCAAAAAGTACTTTAGTAAACTAATTTAAATATAATCACTATATTTTTTGTAATTGCTATGCTTTTCTCCCCAGTACAATTCAATAAGAAAAACATTTAAACTTATACTGATAAATGTGTAATATCTGCCTTTCTGTAATTATAACAATTTGCACTTCATCAAGGTTAGTCAAATTATGTGCAATAAATGTCTGCCTGAATTATCTTTGTCTTTGAATTATATAGTGACTTTAAATGGTAGTTCCCCATTTACTCTTTACATGGGAGTATCAATAAGAAAAGAGAAAAATGCCTGAATTATTTACACACATAAGTGGCAGTTTAATCGCTCTTGGGTAGTCTCTTGAAAGAATGAATGCTTATAATTTAGTGTCTTGGAATAACTAACATTTATCATTTAACATTTATTGTTTCACATTTATCTTAGTTTAAGTCAAGCCCAAAATCCAACATAAACATATGGTAAAGAACATAATTTATGTGTCAGTAAAGTATAACATGACTCTAAGCTCTCAGGAGACTGTGATGAGTTACATGAGTGTAAAATAATGTTCAATCACAAGAACAATGATTCAAATGTTTTATATCTAAATAGTTGGTAGATATTTGATCACTTATTCATAAAGTAGCATCTTCGAAGAAGTTAGAAAAAGTATTATAAGTTTAAACATTAAGCAATGAAAACCATATATTATAATTGCATGCAATTCCAGATGGAACTGAAGAGAATCAAGGCATGTCCATTTCAGTCCTGTCATTGGCATTGCCTTTTGGGAAACATGTCAAGTAGATTATTTCATTCTCTTATTCTTTATTGGTTAAATGGTGAGACTAACCCTATTTTTTTTCTTTTTTTTTGTAATGATGTAGAAAAGTGTTTTCAAAATTGAAATATTGGAGAAGCACTTCTTAAACGGCAGATTAAGAACTACAAAAAACTGTCTTTCCATAAAAGCTATGAAAACACTGACAAAATTTGTTCAAATCAATGGTTTTAGAACTCTGAATATTAACTAGAGACAAAAACTGAAGCAGCATTTATTCAAGAAAAATGGCTGAATCTCAGTAAAACAATAAGCTTTAGGTGGTTTTGACTTGTCCCCGTACCATCCTTCTCCCCACAGCTCCACATTAGCCTTGAAACCAACTATGGTAGTTATGAAACTCTGCATCTTTGCAGCCACTGAAAAAATTAGAATGGTTTCGGAGTCTCCCAACAATTCTATCCCCTGAGAATACACACTACATATTTGATTCTCCTGGACTCAGATGGTAATGGCCTAACAACTCCATCCTGGGCCTTGGAACTGGCCTGACTCAGTTTTTTCTTTGTAAACAGCCTTATCTCTATGGTGTTTGTCAAAAATTACCAGTGGCAATTGCTTAACATCAACTGACTGAGATGGCAGTAACAGTTGATGCCAATGAGACTTCCATAGGAGTCTTCTAAAACCTCTAAAATATTTGTGGGAATATAGAAGGCCACAGGACTTTCTAGAAAAGATCTGGGAAGGCTTTAATCTTCCCTCTGGCTGACCTTGAGACTTTTTACAAGCTGAAAGGGTTTTGACAGATTGATTGACTGATTGAGACAGGTCTCGCTCTGTCACCCAAGGTGGAATGCAGTGGCAAGAACTCAGCTCACTGCAACCTTTGCTTCCTGGGGTCAAGCCAGCTTCCCACTTGAGCCTCTTGAGTATCTGAGACTAGAGGTATTCTCCCATGACTCGCTAATTTTTGTGGGTTTTTTTTTTGTAGTAATAGGGTTTTGACATGTCACCCAGGCTGGTCTTGAACTCCTAAACTCAAGTGATCTGCCCAACTCAGCCACCCAAAGTGCTAAGATTATAGACATGAGCCAACATGCACAGCCTGGAAGAAAAGTTTTCATTTAAAAATTTAATGTTTTTTTGAGAAAGAGACCACATTTACATAAATTATTTGTGAGTGTGTGTGTGTGTGTGTGTGTGTGTGTATAAACTTTGTCTTTTCTTTTTTTGTTACATGAATAAGTTATTTAGAGGTGATTTCTGAGATTTTGGTGTACCCGTCACCTGAATAGTATGCACTATAATCAGTGGAGAGTTTTTTATCCCTTACTCTACTGTCATCCTTTTCCTCAAGTCACCAAAGTCCTTTGTATCATTCTTATGCCTTTGCATCCTCATAGCTTAGCTACCAATTAGGAGTGAGAACATACAATGTTTGGTGTTCCATTCCTGAGTTACTTCACTTAGAATAATAATCTCCAATTCCATCCATGCTGCTGTCAATGCCATTATTTAATTCCTTTTATACTGCAGTGTGTGTGTGTGTGTGTGTGTGTGTGTGTGTATACATATATATATATTCCATACATAATTAGCTGGGCGTGGTGGTGGATGCCTGTAATCCCAGCTACTCAGGAGTCCGAGGCAGGATAATCACTTGAACCCAGGAAATGGAGGTTTGAGTAAGCCAAGATCACACCATTGCACTTCAGCCTGGGCAACAGGAATAAAACTCTATCTCAAAACAAAATTTTTGAATGTATAATATGTGACATACATACATGACATATATGAAACATATATGACACACATATCTGACATATATTAGATACATATGTGATACATACGAGATACATATAAGACACATGTGACATATGATATGTGACATATAAAACACATGACATGTGACATATGACACGACATATGATATACATGACATATGACACATACATGACACGTTCATAATGTATACATGACACATGTGACATGCATGACATACACATGACATGGATGACATTTTGTTATAAAGCTGTCACGTGTATGTCATATATGTTTCATATATGTCTCGAATGTCTCATATGTGTGTCATATATGTCATGTATGTTATATATATTTATACATTCAATAATTTTGTTTTGAGACAGAGTTTTACTCCTGTTGCCCAGGCTAAATTGCAATGGTGTTATCTTGGCTCACTCCAACCTCTGCTTCCTGGGTTCAAGCGATTATCCTTCCTCAGCCTCCTGAGTAGCTGGGATTACAGGCATCTACCACCACGCCAAGCTAATTATGTATGGAATATATATATATGTATACACACACACACACACACACACACACACACTGTGGAATACTACTTAGCCATGTAAAAGGAATTAAATAATGGCATTGACAGCAGCATGGATGGAATTGGAGATCATTATTCTAAGTGAAGTAACTCAGGAATGGAACACCAAACATTGTATGTTCTCACTCCTAATTGGGAGCTAAGCTATGAGGATGCAAAGGCATAAGAATGATACAATGAACGTTGGGGACTTGAGGAATCAGAAATAAAATCAAATCAGAAATAAAAGAGGAGACATAATTATTGACTTTATAGAAATAATAAGGATTATAACGTAATACTGTGAACACCTGTATGCAAACAAAATAGTTAACTCAGGAAAAATAGACAAATTTTGATAAAATAGATACACACTATCAAAAGATTTTCAGGAAGAATAAAACAATATAAATAGAACTGTAATAAGCAAATTGGTTCAATGAGTAATTAAAAAAAATTTTGTGAAGCAAAGTTCAGTCACAGATGGCTTCACTTGTGAATTCTACCAAATGTTTAAAGAATTAATAACAATCCTATTCAACCTTTTCCAAAATGTAGCAGAAGAAAGAACATTGCCCAGTGCATTCTGAGTTCACTATTACCTAAGTAACAAAACACATGTCATAAGAACAGATCAATATCCCTTATGAATATAGATACAAGAATTATCAACATAATATTCACCAAAACATCCAGCTTCTAGAAAAATATTATTTATTATAATCTAGTAGTATTTATTATAGGAATGCAAAGTTAACAAATTTTTAAAAATCAATAAAATATGCTACACTGATAGAATAAAGAACAAAATGCCATTATCTCAACAGTGCAGGAAAAAAATGACAAATGCCAATCAACTTTCATGATAAAAACATTCAACAAAATACAAGTACCTGCTAACTTCATCAACATTTAAGAGGCCATATGAAAAAATCCATACCTAACATCCTATTTAATAATAAAGGAATGAATGTTTTCTCATTAAAATCAGAAAAAAGACGAGGTTGTCTGCTCTCTATTCAATGTATTTCTTCTATTCAGTGTTGTATTGGGAATTTTAATAGAACAATTAGGCAATAAAAAATAAAAGGCATCCATTTCGAGAGTAAAGAGAAAACTTATCTCTTCAGCTCTTAAAATTTAAAATGAATAAATATTTAACATGGCTGCAAGATACAAGATCAATATGCAGATTCATTCATATACTACCAATGAATATTCTGAAAATGAATTTAGAAAAATAATTCCATTTGTAATAGCATTTAAAATAATAAAACTCTATGGAGAAATAGTCATCTTTTCAACAATCAGTGGTAGAACAACTGAATATCTAGATGCCAAAGAATACTTTTTGAGCCCTTCTTCACTCCATAAACAAAAATCAACTTAAAATGTATATTGCCCTAATTGCCCAGCTAACACAATAATATTCCTACAAAAATACAAAGGGTTAAATCTCCATGATTTTGGATTTCACAAATGAGTTCCTAGATATGACATCTAAAATCTAAAGCAACCCCAGCAGAAGAAAAAATATTAAATTTGACTTTATCAAAATTATAATCCTTTTTGCTGAAGAGAACACCATCAAGAAAGAAAAACTTTTAAAATTGGAGAAAATATCCGCAAATTACATATCTACTGAGGGAATTGCATGCAGAAAATGTAAATATATAAAACCTTATGTGCAGAATGTATACAT
Source organism: Cebus imitator (assembly GCF_001604975.1). Taxonomy (NCBI): domain Eukaryota; kingdom Metazoa; phylum Chordata; class Mammalia; order Primates; family Cebidae; genus Cebus; species Cebus imitator. Next base: position 2,190,709 of record NW_016107327.1, on the reverse strand, counting down.
ATTTATAATTCAACAATAAAAACAAAGAGCCTTGAATATGTGTTAAGAATATTAATACATATTTTTTCTGAAGAAATTATATAAATGACCAAAAAACACATGAAAATATAGTCCTTAGGAAAATTTAGATAAAAAATACAAGCTAACATTTAACATCCACTAAGATGTTAAAAATAAAGAAATATAGAAGATAAAAAGTGTTTGGCAAGGATGTGGAAGAATCAAAATCATCTACATTGCTGGTGGGATTGTAAAATGGTGCAGTTACTTTGGAAAAGAGTCTGGCAGCTATTCATCTAGACAATAACCCACATCGATTAATATTAAGGCAAACACTCCTATTCATTAACCTATGGTTTGTTATTTTTGTTCAAGATTAAATGAATAAGAAACTTGTATTCACATCAATACTTTTACAGTTATCTTACAAGTGTTATGTAAGATTTATTAACTCAAGATGGATTAAAGACTTAAACCTAAGACCCAAAACCATAAAAGCCCTAGAAGAAAACCTAAGCAATACCACTCAGGACATAGGCATGGGCAAAGCTTCATGACTAAAACACCAAAACAATGGCAACAAAAGCCACAATTGACCAATGGGATCTAATTAAACTAAAGAGCTTCTGCACAGCAAAATAAACTATCATCAGAATAAACAGCAACCTACAGAATGGGAGAAAATTTTTGCAATCTATCCGTCTGACAAAGGGCTATTATCCAGAATATACAAAGAACTTAAACAAATTTACAAGAAGAAACCAAACCCATCAAAAAAGTGGGCAAAGGATATGAACGGACACTATCAAGCATATGAAAGAAAGCTCATTATGCAGCCAGCAAGTGTATGAAAGAACGCTCATTATCACTGGTCATTAGAGAAATGCAAATCAAAACCACAATGAGCTACCATCTCCCACTAGTTAGAGTGGTGATCATTAAAAAGTCAGGAAACAACAGATGCCGAAGAGGATGTGGAGAAACAGAAACACTTTTACATTGTTGGTGAGAGTGTAAATTAGTCCAACCATTGTGGAAGACAGTGTGGCACCTCAAGGATCTAGAACGAAAAATACCATTTGACCCTGCAATCCCATTACTGAGTATATACCCAAAGGATTATAAATCATTCTACTATAAAGACACATACACATGTATGTATATTACAGCACTATTCCCAACAGCAAAGACTTGGAATCAACCCAAATGTCCATCAATGATAGACCAGATAAAGAAAATGTGGCACATATACAACATGGAATACTATGCAGCCATTGAAAGGATGAGTTAATGTTCTCTGCAGGGACATGGATGAAGCTGGAAACCATTATTCTCAGCAAACTAACACAAGAACATAAAACCAAACACTGCATGTTCTCATTCATAAGTGGGAGCTGAACAATGAGAACATATGGATACAGGGAGAGGAACATCACACACCGGGGCCTGTCAGAGTGTGGGGACTAGGGGAGCATTAGGAGAAATACCTAATGTAGACAACAGGTTGATGGGTGCAGCAAACCACCATGGCATATGTATACTAATGTAACAAACCTGCACGTTCTGCACATGTATCCCAAAACTTGTAATAATAATAAATAATATAGTACAATATAATATAATAGTATAATAATAAAAACAAGATTTAATTTTAAAGTAAGGTTTAGTTGAATATAAGTTCCTATATCAAAGAAATGCAGTGGAAGTAGATTTTCAGGATTTATTGCCATGAGCCCCCTTCAGCTCAGAAGTTGTTTTAGTTTAATATGTGCTGGATTATATTGGAAAGTACTTGCAGGCCACACCAATGAACATTATTCAGATGATACATAGAAAGAAAATCCTCAGGTAAATGTTCAGTGGAAAGTAACTAAACAAATAAATGCAATTGTAAATGGGAAAATGGCATTTTCACAATGCGTTAAGATTAGGTAAAAAGTTTGTCTGGAATACAAACTGTTTACAATGGCATTCTCCTAAGTACCAATTAGGATCAGGAATTCAATGTTCTGTCAAAATCCTTTTACCTGAATTTTGGGCAATGTAACTTTTGATGTGTTATCTTTGATCTGAGTCTTTATTTCTTTTGAAATATTTTATCCAACGTCTTCTTTGCAAAGTCCCTTTTACTGCGGATCATAAAATCTCTAGAATTTTAAGTCAGAATTTTAGAGGTCATCCAGTCCAATATCATCATTTTAAAGGAAAGGGATTTGAAGCTAAGACAGGTTAAGATCAGCTATAATATTTATCCACTATGAGAGGTTTTCTTCCACATGTTTCTTTATAGAAAAGTATATTCAGTTTGATTATCAATCTATTTCAGTACTATATTTTAATTGCCTAAATTTTATTTATTCTCATTTTTTAGAATTTTCCTTCTGTTTAAAATTACTTTCTTCTTTTTAGCCTGACATATTTAATGCCCTTTTATTCTCAAATGACCAGTATCTGTATAAACCAGTTATACAGAACATAGGGTACAAAGTTTTTTTTAGCATATTCCTCAGTAATGAAAGATTCCAATACTCTACTATTTGAAATATCAGCATTGAAGATGTTTTTAGTGTTGTTTTGCTGGAATAACAGTACACACCCTTTCCTTCCTTCCTTGCCTAAGTACTTACATACAAAAAGCATATTTATTTCCAGCATTTTGAAGGAGTCTTGGGTGCTTCTAATGTCATAGAAAGTATATGCAAGGCTACACCTACAACTTATAATGCATTTTGCTAAAATTTCCCAATACCCTGTAACTTTGCCATCAATATTTGTCCTAAAGTTGACTCATAACAGTTTCTAGGCAGGGGTATCATTGATATGAATTGTATATAAATAAAATCTGGCTTGGCATCCACACATCTTATGTGTGTGTAACCTAAAATTATGTTTCATAATGCACATATTGAGGATTAATAAAATTAAAAGACACATTTTTACCAAAATATAACTCAGAAACCTCAGTAGCAAGGGTGAAAAGTAGAAATGTGTTGCAGGCATGTCATAAACACTTGTTGAACTGAATAATAGAAGTCTTGGAAACACATTTTTCTCTTTTGTTTCTCCTATCTAAATGAGTGAGATCTACAATAGAATAAGTACACCCACAAACATTCTACATCCTGAATTATCTAAAGTGCATAGATTTACATAATAGCAATTAGCTATACCATTGCAGTTTGCTAAAAGCACAATGCTAAGTTGAAGCCATCATAGCCAGAGTGCAGGGCTCCCACAAAAAGTTTGAGCTTTATTTTCAGAAAGGAATCTAGAATTATAAACAGAAATAATATGAAACAAAAACATAGCCCAGAAATAAAGGAGCTTCCCTGAGGAACCAAAGAGCAATAATATTCTACTCTGAAGATCTTTGCTAGCACTCTAATAAAAGAGGGTGGTAGTTATTTATAGACACATATATGCACAATGAAATCACATATGTATGTCCTAAATGTAGTGAATATGTGTCTTATTTATAATTCAGTAATTACATTTTTATATTCCATCAAAAATTATTAAACTTGTATGAAGTGCTGGTGCAGGGGTCCTTAAAGTAAGAACAAATGCACCTAAGCCAGTGAAAGGCAGACCTGCATAAGGGAAACGCCACTTCATTGAATTACTTGAATGATATAACTATCGACTTCATTTCTGTCAATTTCTTGCCTAAATTCCTTAGTTTCAGTCTTATTTCTTGCTCTTCACTGAATCTTTAGTATTTAAACCTTTCTCCTCTTAGCACTTATCTCTCTGATGTCTTGTATCCCACAGTGAACACAATAACTGCCCAATATGGTATATACTGATTTTTACAAAGGTCTTGTTTGCAGCTTTGACAACCTGCAAGCAAGGTATGCACAGCCATTTTCATAATATGTGCTTGGTTTTTCTTACCTTAGACATTTGATCCTAACAAAATGCCATATTAAAATAATTCCTTGAAGTAACATTAGGAAGAGACATTGTAAATTGTTTGCCTCAGTATTTCTGAAATTGGTGTGAATACACCAGGTGAGCAAGATTTTAAAAAGTTTAGGTCAGACAGAACTCTGGTTATGGTAAGTTATTCAATAAATATACGTAGGTCATTACATCAGCTGGTAGGGCAGGTCATTTTTGAGAAAGTATAGATTCATATTTTATTTTATCTTGTAATATTCATCATTTAATTATTTTGGAATCATATGGACATATTATTAATGGATTATTATTTGCTGTAAGTGTTCATTAATTTTTTATTTATAAAGAAGAGTCTACTTTTTCTATCTAGAATTTAAATGACTGTGAATCCAGCCTATATACAGCAGAAAACAAATCTTGGCAGATAATAGTAGCAGCCTGTCTCCAGCAGTCACATTTTATCTCATTTTCGTCTGATTTTTTGTTCATCCTCATACTTGGTGGTTTCTTAGTTCTTAGGATTCTGATCCCCAAAACAAGCCTTTCTATTTTTGAACAACTATTTGTACCTTTGTATGTTCCCCTTAAACCTCTTTTTAGTGTCCCACTTTGGCTTTATACATTGTCATTTTGTAGTCAGAGAAACTGGCACCAGCTACAGACTCATAGTTTCATACAAGAAGGCCCAGTATGGTATGATGCTAGCCCCTGAAGAAACAATAAATTGTTTTTTGTATACCATATTATATATATATAAATATATATATAAATATATATATATATAAATATATATAAATATATATATATAAATATATATATAAATATATATATATAAATATATATATATATAAATATATATATATAAATATATATATAAAAATATATATATATATATATATAAATTTTTTGACAACTTTTACTTTGGAGATTTAACAAAAATTAACAGAACGTTGTAATTCTTAATTAGTAGAGAATCTACTTTTTTAAAGATATAATACTACTTCAAATTAAGAAATATACATTACACATATCATAGGAATATTACCAAGAATATTATAGTTCACAACAAATTATCCATATACATAGAGGAATTTTTATATTAACAAGAACTAATATTTTGTATGCTTGCCTTGTGCCATACACTGTTCTAGTAGTCTTACCCATATTAACTAATTTGATTCTCACAACAACCTTATGTAATAAGAACTAATATTATTTCAATTTTATTAATAGCAATGAGAAAACTGAAGCAGAGAAGTTAAGCAGCTTGCCCAGCTTTATACCCAAACACAGTTAGTGAATGATTGAGAACAAAGATGAAAATAATACTGAATTGATTATTTTATATAACAATTTAGTGAAGAAAAGGCCATTCAAAGTAATTTCACAAATATTGAATAATTTTGATGTCTACTGCTGAAGGGGCATAGAGGGAGGTAATCAGGCACATGAAAGGTAACCTAAGGTAGTTGAAAAAAGGCGTGATCAGAGAAGAAACGCTAAAGAATGAACTAAGTCATGATAAACAATGGAGTTAGTTTGGTGAGTTGGGAAGCAGGAGTCTGAAAGAGGGTGAAGTTTGAGAACTCTTCCAGACAGAAAGAATAGGAAGTACCTGAGACAAGAGGAGTAGCCTGGTTTTAGAGAACTGCAGCCTGACTCAATCATGCAGAGTCCCATAGATGTATTGAAGACCTTGAGTATCTTGAAAGAGCAATGGAAAGCTATTAAAAAGATCTATAGATGCAAATGACTTACTCACTCCAGCAGAATTATGGAGGACTCAGTGAAAGGATAACACTTATAGAACTTAATAAAAAGTTGTTTATGGTAATCACAATGATTTTGATAAGTTTATTTTTGTTTCTAGCATCTCCAGATTTATAGCAGAGAAAAATATGATTGTTTTAAATTTAGTTGCAACAGTATACATAATAACACCTTGGGACCACATATAGAAAGCATAATTCTCCTTACCTCTGGGATGTAAAATTTTTCAAAGCTTTCTAATGCTAACTTTTAAAGTCTCCATTTTGCTAGTTATAATATATAAGCTAGGGCAAGCCGTTCACATGGGGAGTAGGGAATAGTCAAGGTGAAAGTAGAGAAACATTTAAAATGTCTTTATTGCATAAAAGAGGCACATTATCTCAAAAATATCACCATGATGAGGGTAATATGTTGGTTGCTTTAATGAAAAATAAAGAACATAGTAAAAACCATTAAATTCCATTTAATCTACTACTTAGTCAAACAGGGTTATTATACTTTGGAAGTATCAACAAACAAGATTAAAATAAGCACACAGAAATGTAAACATCAGTTACATCAGTTTACAGGAAATCTTTCTATGGAATATTCCATTCCTCAAGCAATAAAGCATTAAATCATTTCTGTGGTATAAAAACATTCAATGAGTCTACACCTATTTATTGATCCTCTATTATATGTGGTCCAGAAGATCTGATGCTTCATTAACATGCATATTCCTAACTAATGAGATAAAAATTCTCTAGTTCTATATCCCAGTTTATTTATTTCAGATGCTAGGATTAATTATATTTGAACTTACAGATTAAGCATTTCTAAATGTGTTTATGAAGAAGATACATTTCTTTCTCAAAAGCATAAATTTATGTTCTTAAAAAGAAATATAATAAAGAGATCTTGATAAAAATGTCAGTTAAAAAGTAAAAATCAAAGAACAACCTCTCTGCTTGCCTCAACTAGATCTAATTCTACTACTAAAAAAGTTGTTACTTGTCCTGTACGTTGACACATTTTTTATCAGTAGAGAATGTTACTGCGGCTGATATTTGATTGAAAAGGATGTTGCAGCTGTTAGAGGAAAAAAAATGGAAAGAAAAGGGATACTAGATGCTTGTTCCTCAGGCTAATTGGCTGACTCTATCCTTGTATGTGTTGACCCTCACCTTTTGTCCACATTTTCCTCATACCACAAGTACGCACTCATAAATTTCAGCTCCCAAGCTTATTACATTTGAGATTGTAAAATGCCAGGAGCTATGGTACTAAATGTGCTGCCTCTCAAACAATTTTCTCCAATGATATTAACCTTGAATGCAAGTGATGGAGAGTTTACACACCAAATAACTTATGGTCTATTTAATCTAAACCCTTCATTTAAAAGAAAATGACTAGATTTGGAGGTCAGAAGAACTCTATAATTACACTGATATTCTTGGCCAGTTAGTGGTTCTACTTAACCAGTATAACACATGACAAAACAATCGTGATTCTAGGTGTGCCAAGAAGTTATTCTTAAAAATAAAAACGAAAGTGGATCCAGTTGGATTATTTATTTCAGATTACTCTGCGTAAAGCAAAGTCCATGCAAGATAGTAGTTTATCCT
>NW_016107327.1:2142299-2183425 GCF_001604975.1 Cebus imitator | reverse complement strand
TCTATATACATCAATTACATTCAGTTGAATTTCACTGAATCCCGTTGTTTTAATTACTATGAATAGTTTTTAAAACCATCCCAAGTAAACACTTTACATTCTTAATGTCTTCAGGAAAGGTGTGAATTTTATATTGTGTTTTCATATCTGAATATACAGAAGTTAACTAATTTTCTTCAAGGATATTTATCAAATAAAAATGGTGATTTTATAGACCTATACATCACTCAATTTGAAAATTATGAAATTTGTTTGGCATTAAATTTTTGGAGGGATTAAAAAAATAAACCTTCAAATCCCCTTGCTTAGGTTTCCTTCTTCGCCAGCAACTTACCTTCCTCAGCTGCCAGGAGGTTTGGCTGCGGATGGGTCCCAGATGAGCCTCTACTGGGAGTTAGTCTCAGCCTAAAAGGCACCAACTACCTTGCTCAAGGTTGTGTACCATCCCAAGAAAATGTCACAACCAAAGACTGGTTGACTTGGGAGTAAAAAGAGTCAGGGCTTTTGCCACCATTCCGACAACTGAAGGCCATCCCAGCTTCAGAGCTTCCTGTGGGACCGGCTGAGATATTTGTTCACTGTATAGCAGTTTAACTTCTCCCTCTACCTATAAGTATTTCTTTGACTCCTTCAGAGTTGTGTCCTGGAGTACTTCCCAACAAACTTCCTGCTTACTAATCTCCATCTCACAGTCTGTTTCCCCAAGGAATCCATCCTAAAATACGTTGGAACTAAGAATGGTCTCAGAAACTAGCTTAAAGAATAGATTTTGGAGTATCATCCCCTGGAGAGGGGTGATAAGGACCCCATGGCTAGGGTTAGCCCCTGGTGTGCCATAAAAGTTACAATTATTAAATTTAAAATTTAGTAATAGAATGGAGAAAAGGCATATACTGTCACTGGCTGCTGCAGTATTCCAGGTATTTGAGAGGCTTTCAGAAACTAGGAATTATAAAGACAATAGGATTGAATGATGGTCTTAAGTGCAATAACATATTCAAAGACACTAATTGGAAAAAAATGAAGTGAGAAGTTTATTAATGGAAAATTTAATGCAAAGTGTGAAAGACACAGGGTTTCTTGGGCAACATGTAAAGAGACTCTCATCTTCTTAGCGAGGGAGCAGAAAAGCTCCAGGTCAGTCCCAAGACTTAATTTAAAAGATAAATAAGGGCATTCATTAAAGAGAATAGGGGTCCAGAGAATTCAGATTGGCAATATCTAGGTTGAAACTCTAAGCCCATATTGATAAACACTCCCATGTAACTTTCTCTTCTGTCTCCCTCCTTCTTACAACACTTTCTGAATCCAGTTCCACATGTACTATCTCATCTCCTGTCTGTACATGCTAGTAGGTTCCGTACTTCCATGAGGTATAGTCCCTTTCCTTTCTTAGCAGCCCTAGCATTTATCTAGCTGGATTATGTTGTGACTTGACATTAGTTAATGATTAGTGGCTAGGAGGAGAGGTAGAGGTATATCTGGATAGGAGAGCACATGCTATTTTACAAGAGGCCTTTGCATCACCTTCAAACATTGAGGGAGCACCAACGACTGAGAAGGAGGAATGTGCCGTTGCTGCAGACCAGTAGAATTTGGGGCACCTTGAGATTTCCAGGGGTTACAGTTTCAACCCAGATATTGCCAATCCTAATTCTCAGGATCCCTATTCTGTTTAATTAAGGCCCTTATCCTTGTCATTGATGATTTTCTTTGCCTCTGAAATCTCTTAAATGAAGTCTTCGGACTGACTTTGAGCTTTTCTGCTCTCTGGCTAAGAAGATGAGAGTCTCTTTACATGTTGCCAAGGAAACCCTGTGTCTTTCACACTTTGCATTAAACTTTCCATTAATAACTTTCTCACTGTATTTTTTTTTCCAATACCATTCACTGTCTTTGCTTATGTTACTGCACTTTAGAACATCATCCAATCCTATTGCCTTCATCATTCCTACTTTCTGAGAAACCCTCAAATACCTGGAATACAGCAGCAGCCAGTAGGAATGAAGTTTCTGTTTTCTTGGTGGTTATTAGCATAGGGCTGTTCCCAGGTTCTAGAGGCCGCCCAAGTTCCTTGGCTTGTGGCCCTTTTCTGCCATTTTCAAAACCAGTAATAGCACAAGTCCTCTCAAGCTTTCCATGTCTCTTGCCTCTTCTTCCATGACCACACCTCTCTGTCCTACCATTCTGCTTTCCCTTTTACACTTTTACATGCCCATGTGATTACTTTGGACCTACCAGGATACTCAAGAATAGTGTCAGCTGGCCGGGCGCGGTGGCTCACGCCTGTAATCCCAGCACTTTGGGAGTCCGAGGCGGGTGGATCACAAGGTCACGAGTTCGAGACCATCCTGGTCAACATGGTGAAACCCCGTCTCTGCTAAAAATACAAAACATTAGCTGGGCATGGTGGCGCGTGCCTGTAATCCCAGCTACTCAGGAGGCTGAGGCAGGAGAATTGCCTGAACCCAGGAGGCGGAGGTTGCCGTGAGCCGAGATCGCGCCATTGCACTCCAGCCTGGGTAACAAGAGCGAAACTCTGTCTCAAAAAAAAAAAAAAAAAAAAAAAAAAAAAAAAAGAATAGTGTCAGCTGACTATTCATCTTAATTCCATCTGCTATGGAATGTAACATATTCACAGATGTAACATCAGGATCTCCAAAATCCTACCTATGATGCCCTGTTTACTATCAATCCCAGCGACCCTCTTTCTGCTTACTGTCCAGGCAATCCTGGTCTCTGGGGGTTTAGAGATACTGCTCTCTAGAAAGAGAACTTTGTCACCAGAGGACACATAAAGATTCTCATAAAATTTTAAACCGTAGTCGCTATTTTGGTCACTGCTGACTCCTGCTCAAAGAAGAAAGTGAAGGAACCACCATCTATACAGGGCAATTGGCCCTGATGATCAAGAGGCAGTGAACTATTAATATAGGGTGAAGATAATTTGACAATAAAGTCATTCTTGGAGGCATATTCCTCTCTTTCTTTGCCCAATTTTGAGAGTAAATGGAAAACCGCAGCAGCCACGGTCTGTACTGACTGAGACTCCTGAGGGAAGAGGTTCTACATCACACCATCAGGCAATCCATTTAGAGCTGGTGGATTGTGAGATGAGCACAGAATAGCTAGCAGAGAAGAGGCATGCTTGAACATCAGCTGCAGTTGTGAGACCAGCTGTAGCAGTGGAGTCTATAGATTATTCCACTACTTCCCTCTCATAGATTTACCACAAAAAGAAATCAGCCAGAATTCTATAGGATCCATTTTTAAACAAGACAAATTTTTAATGTGTAACAAGTGAATCTAAGTGTCACAGCATAGTAGCATTTAGCATTTCTGTGAGACACCAAGCAGATGCACTCATTCGTCTGCAATGTAGATGATATAGTTCCAGGGTAATTTTCCTCAGCAGAAGAGATCTGCCAAACCAAAGGTTATCCTCCCTTCCTAGGAGAAGCTCATATTCCATGATCGGTCAATTGGGGGTACAAAGGCCAGTCATGTTTCCTCATTTTGGAACACCTCTGCAGACCATCCCAGTTCTTGTGTTCCTCCCAGGAGCAGCCAACACTTTTATTCTGAATGGATTAGTCTTCAACTTTGCTCAGTTCTACTTTCTCTATTCTCCCACAGGTCTTAAGCCCTTGACCATTTCCCAATAAACTTCCTGAAAGCAAATCTCCAGCTCAGAATACGGTTTCTGAGAAAGCTGACCTAAGACATCTTGTTTGCTTATTGCAATGATGTGTTTGTAGATGTTCCTTCAAACATGGACTTTGGAAAAATTTGATTTTATTTTCCTTGGGATAATAATTTTTAAAATGATCAAAGCCAGTTATTTTAACAATAATAAACTATGTAAGCCAATTGGCAAGGAAACATTAAATATCAAAACATCACGCTTTAAAAAAATGTTTCTATTGGCCACAATTTTGGCAAGGTATGCTTCCTAGTGGTATTAAAAATGATTTTAATGCCAATTCCTTTCTGAAAGAGGTGGGGTTACTTGTAGCAGCAGAACCTTTTCTACTGAATTCTCATTCTTATTCCATTTATTAATAAGATTCCTAAAGAAACAAAACAGGCATCTCAAATCATTTTTGGATATATGCCTGGTAAAAATAACAAATTTTTTAATAAGTAGAGAAAATATATTATAATAAAAGTAGAAGCACACTGGGAAATGAGGCGAAAGCCTTCCCTCTTGTTCTAAATGCAATTATTAGTAAGCATGGCAGTCAGATAACTGTCAAATGCAGAGATAAGCAATTGAGTATGAATGCCTTGCTAAATGACATATTTCTTAAGTTCATAGAATATTACTGATATAGTCGTATGTTCCTCAAGCACTAATACAATTCCTTGCATAGGTATAGATGTTTTGACTATTTGAATCTGTATAATTCTTGGAGAAGTCATATAATATTTGTTTTGAATTTCACCAAATAAAGGTAATAGTCTTGCTGAGAGGATATAATTTGTAAAATATTTATTATAGGCCGGGTGCGGTGGCTCACACCTGTAATCCCAGCACTTTGGGAGGCCGAGGCGGGTGGATCACGAGGTCAAGAGATCGAGAACATCCTGGTCAACACAGTGAAACCCCGTCTCTACTAAAACTACAAAAAATTTGCTGGGCATGGAGGTGCGTGCCTGTAATCCCAGCTACTCAGGAGGCTGAGGCAGAATTGCCTGAACTCAGGGGGCGGAGGTTGCGGTGAACCAAGATCGCGCCATTGCACTCCAGCCTGGGTAACAAGAGCGAAACTCCATCTCAAAAAATATATATATATATATTTATTATAGTTTATCATATGGTAACCAATAATAATTTTAGCTGTAATTATTATTTTCATTTCAAGCATTTCTTCAATTAGGTTGGTCATGAATCTTCAACTCACATTACTGACAATTGATAATAATATGTCATAATTTAACAGTTTATGTGTCAGGCTTTTAATCACTTTTTCTGTGTTATCTCATTTAACTCTCACAATCACCGTATGGGGAAAGCTATATTATTCACATCATTATTTCCCTTTCATAGCTGAGAAGATTATACAAAAAGGGGAGAGGTTTTCTCCCTGTAATCACATAGTGAGTATGTAGCCAATCTAAGATTTGAATCTAAACTATCTTATTTTAAAATTTCATGCTATGGGTCTCTGCAATGTACTACCTCCTGCATTATGGAACCCCAATCAGGGGAATACCAATGGTGTTGAATTAGTGTAAAACATAGAGGAAGAGATAGATATTTGTTTGGATAAGTGATTAAACTAATCTGATCAGGTGTCTGATTGCGCTACTGCCAATATTCACAGAGCCAAATTGTTCTCACAACAATGTCGTTAAAAAAAAGAAAACAAATAATGAAAACAAGTTTACCTTACTGGCATCTGTTTTTCCCAAATTCAAACTATATCTTCAAGCTAAGACAATCTCTCCAGGTTTCTAAAATATTCTAGGATTAATTTTCATAGATCTGTATTTCTAGTGTTGTTTTCGAATTATCAACCTAAATGTCTTTCCAGATATCTGGGCCCCCTTTCCAATTCCAAACTCTTTTAATCTTTCTTAGATTATTTAATTTTATTTTCTGGAATTCCCAGTCACCTAAAAGAAAGCTAGTGTTCACAGTATTATAAGAATATTGATGGCATACTGAAAAAAAAATACTCCGCCCAACAGAACAATAGTGTCAATCACAAAAAATGTACGCTTTATGTACTTAAGCCAACTAGTTTTTCTTTCAAAAGAACCACCACCAAAGAACTTTTGTTGGTGAGTTTGAGCCATGTAGTAGTTTCAAAATATGTCCAAAAATCCTTTTACCACCTTCTCTCCAAGAGTGGAGCTTAATTTCCTCTCCCCTAGAGCATGGACTGAATTTAGTGACTCTCTTGAAATAAATAGAATTTCACAAAAATGAAAACATAAAGGACATTCAGAATCCTCCTTATGTCTTTACTCTATCACTGTTTCTTTCTCTTTCTTATTTCCCTTCTCTTATTTGGCTTTCCTTTCTATTCCTTCCCTCTTATCACTTGCTCAGAAGAAAGATAGTTGCCATGTTGTGAGGATACTGAAGTAGACCTATGGAGTGGTCCCCACTATTGGAAACTCTGGTGTCTTCCAAGAGAGGTGAAGGAGTCATTGAAAGCAGATCATCCTCATGAGATACACTGAGACAGAATGTATCCAGATAGCCACTCTCAAATTCCTGAACCACAGACACTGAGCTAATAAACATTATTTTAAGTTGTTACATTTGGAGGTAATTTTTTATGCAGCAATAGATAATAAATGCTGGCCAGTAATTAATAGTCTCTGAGTCCTGCAATACAATTTCCTAGCAAAAATATTGGAAGATAAATATTTTCCAAGTGATATGTAAAATTAAAAAAGAATTAAAAGACAAATATTTTACATATAAATGGCCAAAAAAAAAAACATGAAAAAATGCTTAATGTCACTAATCATCAAAGAAATGAAAATCGAAACCACAGTGAGATGCAATCTCACAATGATCAGAATGATTATTAAAAAGTAATAAAAACAACAGATTCTGATGAGGCTGTGGAGAAAAGGGGGTGCTTACACACTGTTTGTGAGAATGTAAATTTGTTCAACCATTGTAGAAAGCACTCTGAAGATTTCTCAAAGAACTTGAAAAAGAACTATTATTTGACTTGAATTCCATTGCTGGTTTTTTATCCAAAAGAAAATAAATCATTCTACCAAAAATACACACACACTCATACGATCATCACAGCATTATTCACAATCGCAAAGACATGGAATCAACTTAGATGAATAGATAAAGAAAATGGGTACTTATACCATTTTGGATATGGTGGGTTGGATAAAGAAAATGTGTTATATGTACATCACGGAATACTACACAACCATAAAAACAACAACAAAATCACATCCTTTACTGCAATATGGATGCAGCTGCAGGCCATTATTCTAAGTGAATTAACATAGGAATGGGAAAACAAATATCACATGTTCTCTCTTAGAAGTGTGAGTTAAATATTAGTACTCATGGACATAAAGAAGGCAACAATGGAAACTAGTCTACTAGAGAGGGGACAGAGGGAGTGGGGGAAAGGTTTGAAAAAAAACAAACTATTGCATATAATGCTCAGGACCTGGGTGACAAGAACAATCATACTCTAAAACTCAGTATCATGCAATATGCCTGTGTAACAAATCCATACTGTATCCCTTGAATCTAAAATAAAAGTTGAAATCGTAAAAAAATAAAACAAGAAAGACAAGTCTTCAATAGCTGCATGTTGGTTATGTAAAGTTTCCTTACTATATTAAAGTTGAACACATGAAAATCTTCTAAGGTATACATTTCTATTTTCCTTCTTTTCTTCTTATTTTCTCTTTAAATATTGTATTTATTATCTATCTAGTCAATCTGGGCCACAGAATATGTGGATAATTGAACCAAGGACATAATCACCTGATAGACCTGTATATCTTGATCAGAAAAAAACTACTTTCTTAGAACCACTAATTTAGAAATCTAGGTTATTACAGATAATGATATGTGAAATTTTCCACTTGTCTCAGAGGCTATTAAAGAGTATGCATTGCTTAGCACTAACTAAATCAACAACACTGAGAAAATAGCAGAAAACTTCAGATCTTACTTACGTTGAAGATATTATTATCTTCATATGAAGATACACAGAGATGATCTCCAAACCTACCATGAAATTGGAAAATTTCATGAATGAGAAATAGGTCATTTACCTTTTCAAGTTATTATTTTATAAACAGGGCTTCGAAANAAAAGATCTCCAAACCTACCATGAAATTGGAAAATTTCATGAATGAGAAATAGGTCATTTACCTTTTCAAGTTATTATTTTATAAACAGGGCTTCGAAATACAATTTAAATTATTCAGGAGTTGTATGTATACTGAGTAGTTCCTATATGTTTAATAGTATACATTAAAATATAATAAACTTGTTTTCATATCGTTGTTAAACAACTATTTAATATGCATTTATAGCAAATTTTCAGTTGAATAAGGTAAGGTAAATGCATCGTTTCCCCCAATGTTTGACAGGAATGAGCTTTGGGCTTCTGTTAGATGAACCGCTACAGATGCATTTGAGTTCATTTAAATACAGAGGTGGTATGGTGTTTTAAAAAAAGGGAGCAGGGAAATATATAAGAAGCAACTTGTGTTCTAGTCCTGGTTCTGTGAACAACCAGACTTAAAATACTGATCTTTCAGTTAGTATTGTATTTGAATAATAATAAAATGATAACAAATAAGGAAATAATATTTCTCTATTAGCACAAAAATTACAGTCTGATCCATTTTTTCCTATAATTATTAAGCAATTAGATACAGGAACTCAACACACTTATTACAGGAATTCAAAGGGAATACCAAAAATATGAACTCAAATGACAACACTTGATGGCATACAAAAAGGGAAAGGAAGGAAGGGAAAAAAGAACTGAGGGAGGGAGAAAAGAAGGATAGAAGGAAGGAAAGTAGCAAGGAAGGAGGGAAGGAAAAAAGGAAAAGAAAGAAACGCATTCTCCATTGCTCAGTGAGGAGCAAATCTGAGGGAAATTTATTGAGCTGAGTAGTAAAATGGCCTTGGCACTTTATTGAGTGTTAAGCATTCAAAAGTTAATAATACGTATATGATCCGAACATGTTTGTGTAACTCCTTGCCTAGTATGAAAGGGCAGATGTATAAATAAATTGTATAACAACACAATAAATTGTAATATTGAATTTTGTCCTGGGAAAAATGAGAGGAATTGATTTGAATGAGTTAAAAGGGATTTCACAAAGGTTAGGATACTTAGGCAGCCCCTTCCCATAGAAACTACTCACATGTAAAGAAGGTGAGGAATACACCTGGTTAGAATGAAAGCATGTGCAAAGACATGGATATGTGGAAAAGAATGAGGTATTTGGAGAAGTGTGAGTTTTAAATGGGTGTAGGTTAGAATTTCTGTGGTAGTGTTACCCAGGGAGAAGAGGGAATTATCATGTATAGATTGGGAAAATAAGAAGGTAAGAATGTGTTTTTTTTTAAGGAAAAAATAGTCACATGGGGAATATAGTACAGGAGAGATATCTTGCCCCATCTAAAAGGCAACTAGCTACATGCTGTCCGTCTTCAATAAGGAATGCAGGCTTATTTTTACCTAATCTGCTGATTCATCAAAAAATAAAAGAAACTTACACTTTGTATATGCATTTAATTTTGAATAAATTGGATTTGTCAGGCACTGTGCTGGAAACTTCTCTCAGGTGTCACTTTCAATGTATTATATTTTCTAAAGTTTATAGTCAATATGTAAATAATTCTGTTATGTAATAATCCTCCAAATTTACTTCCTTTTATCAACAAAACATAATTTAGATCTTTAATAATAGATAACCACCTCTCCAAGAAGTGTTTTTGCAAAGTTAGCCTACGTTTCTAATGTTTATATTTGCTTTGAATTATTGTTGTATTTCAAGCACAGATATATCATTTTCATGTTTAGCATCATTAGGAATGAATGGGATGAGCAATATGGTGGAATAGGGGATACCAGCCTTTACCTCCCCACGAAAAAGAACGATTAGATAGCTATTTTTTAATGGCATAAGCCCTGGGAAATATCCAAAGTTCAGTTAATAACACGCAGTAAAATGGTGGCGTAAAAACCAAAAAATAATCACATAGAAAGGATTTCTGGGGTATCAGTAAACCTGAGACTTCTGGAGACAGCTAGGTATAAGGAAAATGATGGAGGCCATAAATATCAGCCACTCAGGTGGTGCCATCATGGTCCCCCGCAGCCTGCTTGACAGAGGGCTCTGGTAGCCTTTGCTTCTAAGGATCTCAACAGTCCCCTCAGCAGCAGTGGGTTACCCACAGCTTTCAAAGTGGAGGTCTCATTCATGGTCACTGGCACAGTCCTCAGAGTCCTACTCTGCAGAGGACACAAGCAGCTTTTGCCATTGAGGTAACCAACAGCTATCATAACTGCAGTTCCTCCAGAAAAGAAGACATCGTGGCATATTTCAGCCACCAAGAAGGAGCTGCTATTATGCTTTCCAGCATGGGGGCAGCCCCATGCACACACTGAATACAGGAGATAGGGCCACTCCTCCCATATACGAGATCTGGGCCTTGCATCCTCTGTTGCTCCACATGCACCCACTCCTTAGACACTGGAGCCACTGCTGCTGTGGGATATGCTGTGCTCCAGACCCCAGAGACAATGTAGCACTATGTGTGCCCACTCTCTGGACCCTAGCTCTTTGGCTGTTTCACAGGCATCTATGCCTTGCACACAGCTACCAACCCTGCAATGGAGGTGCTTGTGTCCCAGGCATTGATGCCACCATTGCCCAGGACCCCAGAGTCATAGTCATTCCCTGTGTGTCCCCACTGTCAACTCTGGCTTCATGGTTACTTCAAGGGCACTGCACAAAGGATATAGGCACTACCATCACTGCACCTGTGCCTGTGAGCTGTTCTGTACACCAAGATGAATTTCCTTGGCTATGGCATCTTGCATGGGAGAAAATGAGATCGGGAGGACCTAACTAACTTCAACACTGAAGACCTCCAACAACCCTTGCTACCACAGCAAAACTCACAGCCTTGACAGCTGAGGACCCCTGCAATCTTCACTACTGTTAATTTTAGGTGATGAATGTACACAAGGACTATGTCCCAGAGCTGAAAATGTCACATGTCACTCAGCTAGTGCTCTTGCACCCACCTGTAGGTGAAGGTCTTTCCCCATCAAAACTAATACGTAAAGTCTAGAGGAGGTGACTGCTCAGTCAAATGCTCAGACATCAACTCAAGGCAACAAGAAACATTAAAATTTAAAGAAAACATGACATTACCAAAGAAAATAAATAGTTTTCTAGTAACTGATCCCAGAGAAAGAAAGAACTACAAATTGTTAAAGAATTTAAATTAATAGTTTTAGGAAGTCTTAAGAAGACACAAGACAACACACATAGATAACTAAATAAAATTAGAGGAGCAATACAGAAAAAAAATAAAGATAGAAATCAAGAAAAGGCATACAGAAATTCTGGAGAATAAGAACACAATGAATGAACAAAAAAATGCAATCGAGGACACCAATAGTGGGCTTCATCAAGCAGAAGAAAACTACCTGTGAACAGGAAGCTAGGTCATTTGAAATTTTTCAGAGAAACCACCACAACCAAAGAAAAATAAAAAAGAATTTTAAAAATCTTGCAAAATTTATGGGATACCATCAAATGGCCCAATATATGCATATGAGACTATCAAAAGGAGAAGAGAGAAAGAAAGGAATAAAATGCTTTTTTAAAGAAATGATGGGCTGGGTGTAGTGGTTCATGCCTGTAATCCCAGTACTTTGTGAAGGTGAAATAGGCAGTTAGCTTGAGCTTAGGAGTTTGTGACCAACCTGGGTAACGTGGTGAAATCCTGTCTCTACAAAATATACAAAAATTAGCTGGGCATATTGGCATGCACCTGTAATGCCAGCTACTTGAGAGGCTGAGGTAGGAGGATTGTTTGAGCCCAGATCTTTCCAAATCTTGGAGAGATATAAACTTTCAGGTACTTTAAGATTTTAGTCCACAAAGAGGTTCAACACAAAGTATTCACCAAGATACATTATAATGAAACTGTCAAAAATCCAAGATAAAATGAGAATTTTGAAAGTAGCAAAAGAGTCATCATATACGAGGACGTTTGCCCACAAGACTCATATATAAGGACTTTCATCTACAAGATTATCAGCCTAAAGCTCAGAGGAAATCATGCAGCCAAGTAGAAAGTGGGGTGGTACATTTAAAATAATGAAAAAAACTTCCAACCAAGAAAACTAGGAAAAGTTCTTCTTCAGAAATAAAGGCAAGATAAACACTTGTTCAGAAAAACAAAATCTGAGGGAGTTTGTCACTACTGAGGGAATGTGTTCTCTTTCCGGTTCCACAAGGGGGTGTAGTTTTAAGGGCAAGAACTTCCTAGAGCCATGCCCCCCTCCCATCTCTCACCATCTGGGAGATTTAAGGTTTATGTTTGAATTTCGCGGGCGCAGGAAGAAACTATGGGTTAGTCACTCCAGTGGAAGTTCTAAGACCCCTTTCATTGGCCTGGGTTCTTAGAGAAGGTGGGGGTTCCTCCCAGGTCAAAAGGCCCCTTCTTCCATGTTTGGATTCTCTTCCACGAACACTCCCTTCTTGGAAGCCTGTCTTCCCCTCCTAAACTCCATCTCTCTGTATTCCTTTCCACTCAGTGTGGAAGCTGCTTTCCTCTCCTGGATTCCATTTTTCTGGATTCTCTCACTCAGTGTGAGAGATAGCTGTTTCTTTCTCTATCCTTCTCCTGTTTCTCTTTCTCTCTAAATAAGTCACTTTCTACAAACACTTTTAAGTCCATCACTCACTGCGTAGTGCACCATGGTCCCCCTCTCTCATTCTTGAGAGGGCAGGAAACCCAGAACCTGAAGAAATATCCTCTCAGATAAGCTACAGGCACCCTGAACCCCTGAACCCAAATATTACATTTTGGCAAGCCAGCCAGGAGAGGAGTACACCAGAAGAGGGGTACACCAGAAGAGGGGTACACCAGAAGCGGGATACACCTGAAGAGAGGTAGAGCCAGGAAAGCAGTGCAGCCGGAGAAGAAGACTTCAAAATCATGAGTAAAATTAGTCCCATTCTGTCCCATCTCTTTAAGAACACCTGAAGTGGCTGCAGCCAGGCAGGGCTGCAGGGAACCTGAGCAGCAGCGCCTCGGAAGCATGACCCAGCCCCTCTTAAGCGGCGCAGCCCAGCCAGAATTAAAAGCACAGTTTTTTTTTTTGTTTTTTTTTTTTACCTTCAAGCTCTCTCTCTGCTTTCTGTCTCCTTCACTATCCTTCGGATATTATCTCTGGGACCAAAACCTGAGGGAGCCTGCCGGGCAGAGCAGGTGAGCACTGCCACCGGGCCTTTCGCTCCTTGCTGGGAACAGCCCAGCCCCAAAGGTGGAACTGAGTGCGCAGCCGCGGGCTGGAGAAAACAGCAGGGAGGGGCGAGGTACAACCGGAGCCTGTTGGGATGGGGAGTGCGGCAGCCTGGGACATGGCTCTGGCAGGCCTCCTCCACATTCCCCAGTCCCAGGCAGCAGGGTAAAAAGGCTCCCCAGTGCATTTGCCTGCCGCCCATGGGTCCCTGTGTGGGCTCGGGAAGTGGCCCAGGCATGCAAGTGGTTCTGGTGGGGTCAACATGGCGACTGAAAGCTGTGGGGGCGGGGGGAACTCACGGCGGCCCAGCAGCGAAGAGGGCTTTTAAACTGACACCACAAGTGGCTTTTTTCCTCTGCTGGTGCAGCTCTGAGGTAAATGAAGCAGTGAAAGCGGCAGCTCCACCTAGCTTTTAGGCAGGCCACACCATCTCAGGGCGCAGCATTCTCATTCAAAATAATGCTTAAGAAAGCTTTCTGCCTCCTATTGCAAGTGGCCTGTTTGCACAGTTGGTTAAGGTATAGGGCCTGCAATTGTCAGGTTGTGGGTTCAAATCCCTTGTGTGGTCAGTCTTGACTTGATGAAACTTTTTGGGGAAATTCAGAAGCTGAAGGCTATGGGACTTTGTGTTTGGTGTATAATTTGTCTTGCTTAGGATCGGATCTCTCTGGCAGAAGTTTTCCATCTAGAAGATCATAGTTAAATTGGTTCCAGGCCCAAATATTCAATGGCAGGTCTCACAACCTTAAGAGCATTTTCCTAGAAGGGAAGACAGGTTAGGGGAGAGGAGGCCCGGGTCCTGAGGGTATTGTTCCAGCCTCAGCCACGTGGCCTGCCTTCTTTGAACTGTGTGCTCTAATGGCCCCTCCCTAGAAGTTTACCCTTCTGGGGCAGTTTTATAAATTGGCCTGTGTAATTTGGACTTTTTGGACTTTTGCTGGGAAATATCCATACCTATCTCCTTAGCCTTACTGGCCTCATCGGGGCTCATTGGTACATGACCACCCGACCCAATAGCTCCTCTCATTCCAAGCCTCTATGGTAGTCATTGGAGGTCATGCAGGCAGTGAGAGTGGTCCTATGATGCTGGTAGGTTGTGATTCAAAGCCAGTACATAGAATGCCCTCTGGTAAGATGGATCATGCATCTTGGACACACGAAATTTCAGGGTACTGACTAAAAGACATTTCATTTTAGTACCCATTTTACCTGGGGGATGCCTCAGGTCGAAGTGGCTGTAATTTCTTTAACCGAGGATGCTGGCATCCCTTGTGTTCAATTTCAGATGGGTGCTTCTATTCCCAAGCTCAAGTCCCCATTAAAGTGTATATTGGAAAATTGGGTCCAATTCGACACACAGTATTTAAGGAAGAAGCATCTTATTTTTCTCTGCCAAATTACCCTCTGCATAATGGAAAACCTAACCCCCAAAGGGAAGGGAAGAAAACCCAACAGTTTTCCTTGAGTAATTGTGAGAGGCTTAAAGAAGTACACTCCGTCACCAGATTCCATAGAGGGTCAGTTAATACTAAAAGACGAGTTAATACTAAAATTACTTATTCAGCAGCAGATTTTCAGGAAGAAACTCCAGAAGCTGGCTTTGGGACCAGAAGCTGATGTGCTGTGAGGTGGGGATACCTCTTGAGACCAAGCTGTCCAATCTCCCTGACTCCAGCAGAGGAAAAACACAGCCTGGAGCTATAGTGTTGGCTGCTGCTCCTCTCCCAGGGAGCTCAGGCAACTTGGGGAGCAGGCAACAGCAGTGACACCAGCCACCCCTCCCTCAAGGAGCTCAGTTTTCTTAGGTGGCCATAGTGATGATTGCCACCTCTCCTCCAGGAAGCTCAAATGGCTTGGACAGCAGGCAGCAGCAGCAAAGATGGCCATCCCTTCCTCCAGGAACTCAATAGTTTTAGGCAGAATTCAGCTGTGTGGCTGTTGAGAATTTATGTAGCTCTGTGGTGATTGGGGCCCATGGCCTTGGTGGCATGGGCTCATGAGTGGGATCTTCTGATCTGTGGGTTGCACAGTTCTGTGAAAAATGCATGGATTACCTGGCTGGGTAGCATGCTCACTCACCACCTCTTTTGTCTAGAGGGTGGGGGCCAACATTCAAATTCAGGAAATACAGAGAATCAGAGCGAGATGCTCCATGAGAAAATCAACCCTACATCACATAATAATCAGATTCTTCAAGGTCATAATGATGGAAAAAATGTTAAGGGCAGCCAGAGAGAAAGTCCAGCTCACCTACAATGGGAAGCCATCTGACTTACAGAAGAACTCTCAGTAGAAACCCTACAAGCCAGAAAAAAATGGGAGCCAATATACAGCGTTGTTTTTTTGTTTTGTTTTGTTTTTTTGTTTCTTTAGTTTTACTTTAAGTTCTGGGATACATGTGCCTAACGCATTGCCTAGCACTATTTATTAAATATGAAATCCTTTCCCAATTTCTTGTTTTCTGTTGAAGGTCAGATGGCTGTAGATGTGCAGTCTTCTGAGATCTCTATTCTGTTCCATTGGTCTATGTGTCTGCTTTGGTACCAGTAGGAATGCCTATGATTTCTGCACATTGATTTTGAATCCTGAAACTTTCCTGAAGTTACTTATCAGCTTAAGGAGCTTTGGGGCTGAGAAAATGGGGTTTTCTAGATATAGGATCTGTCATCTGTAAACAGAGACAATTTGACTTCCTCTTTTCTTATTTGAAAACAGTTTATTTCTTGTTCTTTCCTGATTTCCTTGGCCAGAGCTTCCAATACTATATTGAATAGGAGTGGTGAGAGAGGGCATTCAGGAAATAGGCATGGGCAAAGATTTTATGATGAAATTGCCAAAAGTAATTGTAACAAAAGCTAAAATTGACAAACGGGATCTAATTAAACTAAAACTTCTGCACAGCAAAAGAAACTATCATCAGAGCAAACAGACAACCTATAGAATGGAGAAAATTTTTGCAATCTATCCATCTGACAAGGGTCTAATACTCAGAAATTACAGGGAACTTAAACAAATTTACAAGAGAAAGCCAAACAGCCTCATCAAAAAGGGTGCAAAGTACATGAAAAGATACTTCTGAAAAGAAGACATTTATGCAGCCAACAAACATGAAAAAAGGCTCATCATCACTGGTAATTCCAGAAATGCAAATTGAAATGACAATGAGGGGCTGGGCATGGTGGCTTACACCTGTAATCCCAGCATTTTGGGAGGCCAAGGTGGGCAGCTCTCAAGGTCAGGAGTTTGATACCAACCTGGCTAATATGGAGAAATGCTGCCTCTACTAAAAACACAAAAATTAGCTGAGTGTGGTGGCTCACACCTGTACTCCCAGCTACTCAGGAGGCTGAGGCAGAAGAATTGCTTGAATCCAGGAGGCAAAGGTTGCAGTGAGCAGAGATCGTGTCACTGCCCTCCAGCCTGGGTAACAGATCAAGAATCTCTTTCAAACAAACAAACAAACAAAAAACCCACAATGAGATACCATCTCACACCAGTTAGAATGGTGATCATTAAAACATCAGGAAAAACAGATGCCAGAAAGGCTGTAGGGAAATAGGAATACTTTTACACTGTTGGTGGGAAAGTAAATTAGTTCAACCACTGTGGAAGACAGTGGGGTGATTCCTCAATGATCTAGAATGAGAAATACCATTTGACCCAGCAATACTATTACCGAGTATATACCCAAGGAAATATAAATCATTCTACTCTAAAGACACATGCACATGTATGTTTACCTAGCACTATTCACAATAGCAAAGACTTGAAACCAACCCAAATGCCTATTAATGATAGACTGGATAAAGAAAATGTGGTACATATACACCATGAAATACTACACAGCCATTAAAAGGAAAGAGTTCATGTTCTTTGCAGGGACATGGATGTAGCTGGAAGCCATCATTCTCAGCAAACTACCACATCAACAAAAAAAACAAACATCATATTTTCTCACTCATAAGTGGGAGCTAAACAGTGAGAAGACATGGTTACAGGGAGGGGAACATCACACACTGGGGCCTGATGGGGAGGTCAGGGGGAAAAAGGGAGGGAAAGCATCAGGACTAATAGCTAATGCAAACAGGGCTTAATATCTAGGTAATGGGTTGATAGTGCAGCAAACCACCATGGCACACATTTACCTATGTAGCAAACCTCCACATTTTGCATATGTATACTGGAACCTAAAAAAAAAACAAAAAAAAAACATAGCAAAGACATGGAATCAAAATATATGGGCATCAACAGTGGATTGAATAAAGGAAATGTAGCACATAAACACCAAAAAAAAAAAAAACAAAAAAAAAACATAGCAAAGACATGGAATCAAAATATATGGGCATCAACAGTGGATTGAATAAAGGAAATGTAGCACATAAACACCATGGAATACTAAATAGCCATAAACAAAACAAAACAAAACAAAAACAAATTATGTTCTTTGCAGCAACATGGATGGAGCTGGAGGCCATTATCCTAAGTGAATTAATGCAGGAAAAAGCAAATACTGAAAGTTCTTATTTATAAGTGAGAGCTTAACATTGAATACATGTGGAAACAAAGATGGGAGTGATGGACACTGAGGACTTCTTGAAGTGGGAGGGTGGTAGGAGGATGAGGGTCAAAAAACTACCTATCAGATACTATGCTTATTACCTGTGTGACAAAATAATCTGTACATAAAAATCCCATGACGCATAATTTACCAGTGTAACAAATCTGCACATGTATCCCCTGAATCTAAAATAAAAGTTAAAAAAAGAAAAGATATAACTGACAAAGCTTTAGATAGACTAAGAGAAAATAGTAGATGTAAATAATAACACTCAGCAAATAAAGAGGAGAAATTATAACTGATGCCACAGAAACACAAAGGATTATATAGAACTGTTATGAGAAATTTTATACTAATAAATTGGATAACCTAGAAAAACACAAATGCATTCTTAGAAACCTACTACCTATCAAAACTGAACCATGAAAATACAAAATCTGAACACATCGTTAACAAGTAAAGAGATTGAATCACTAATCAAAAATTCTATAAAAATGCAAAGCCCAGAACGAGGTGGCTTCCCTCGTGAATTCTATTAAACATTTTAAGAATTAATACTAATCTATCTCAATGTCTTTCAGAAATGAAGCAGAGGGAAGGCTTTGAAACTCATTTTGCAAAGCTAGCATTATACTGAATTGAAAGTCAAATAAGAAAACTACAAAAAAAGAAAATTATATATCAATACACCTGATGCATAGAGTAAAAAAATCCTCAACAAAATACCAGCAAATGGAATTGAAGAACACATTAAAAGAATCATAGGCAATGAACAAATGGGATTTATCCCTGGGACACAAAGATGGTTCAATATATGCACATTGATAAATGTGATATATCATATTAAGAAAATGATGAACAAAAATCATGAGATTTTCTTAATAGATGTAGAAAAGTAATTTGACAAATTTCAGTATTTCATGATTTAAAAATCTCAACAAACTAGGGATAGAAGAAAATGACCTCAGCATAATAAAGGCCATATATAAAAGCTCACAGCTAACATACTTAATGGTGAAAAGCTGAAAGTCTTTTCTTTAAGGTCAGGAATAAAGCAAAGATGTTCACTCTAGCCACTTCTACTTAACATAGTACTGGGAATCCTAGCCAGAGTAATTAGGCAAGAGAAAGATTTATTTCCAAACCAAAAAAGAGGTAAAGTGATCTCTGTTTACAAATGATATAATACTGTATTAAAACTCTGAAGACTCCACCAACAACTGGTAAAACTTAATAAATTAAATAAAATTGCAGGCTACAAAACCAATATACATAAATCTGTTCTGTTTCTAGAAACTATCAGTGAACTATCTGAAAAAGAAATAGGTAAACAATTCCATCTGCACTCATATCAATAAAATTGAATACCTAAAAATTAATTTAACCAAGGAGGTAAGAGATCTGTACACTAAAAACTATAAAGCATTGGTGGAAGAAATTGAAGAAGACACTAATAAATGGAAAGACACCAAATGTTCATGGACTAGATGAGTTAATATTCTTAAAATATCCATGCTACACAAAACAATTTATTCGATGTAATTCTTATCAGAATTTCAATGTAATTTTTCACAGAAATAGGAAAACCCTAAAAATCTCAAAAGACCCCAAATAACTAAAACAATATTGAGCAAAAAGAACAAAGCTAGATACATAACACTTTCTAATTTCAAATTGTTTTATAAAGCTATAGTAATCAAACAAAAAATATGCCCTGACATAAAAATCAGACATATAGACCAATGGAACAGAATCAAGAGCCTGGAAATAAATCCATGCATAATATATTCAACTATTTTCTTGACATGGCACCAAGAAAACAAAATGGTGAAAAATAAGCCTCTTCAATAAATGGTGCTGAGAAAACTAGATATCAATATGCAAAAAAGTAAAATTAGAACCATAACTTATACCATACACAAAAATCAATTCAAAATGTGTTAAAGACTTAAATGTAAAATCTGAAACCATAAAATGCCTAGAAGAAAACACGGAAGAGAAGCTTCTTAACAGTGGCCTTGGCAATGATTTTTTAAAATCTGATACTAAAGAGACAGACAAGAAAAGTCAAAATAAACAAGAGGGATTATATGAAATTAAAAATTTCTGCACAGCAAGGGAAACAATCAACAAAATGAAAAGCAATGCACAGAATGGAAAAAAAAAAAAAAACTAAACAATATATCCAAGAAGAATGTAGTATCCAAATATATAAGGAACTCATACAACTCATAGCACAAAAAATCCCCGCAAAATACTTGATTAAAAAATGGGTGGAAGCCAGGCACAGTGGCTTGCATGGGTAATCCCAATTACTTCGAAGTCTGAGACAGGAGAATTACTTGAGACCAGGGTTCGAAACCAGTGTGGGCATCATAGTGAGACCTCA
Organism: Cebus imitator; assembly: GCF_001604975.1. Taxonomy (NCBI): domain Eukaryota; kingdom Metazoa; phylum Chordata; class Mammalia; order Primates; family Cebidae; genus Cebus; species Cebus imitator. The sequence continues at coordinate 2,163,465 of NW_016107327.1, read as the reverse complement.
TTTCTATAAAAATTTTTTTAAAAATTAGCTGTCCGTGGTGGCCTGTTCCTGTAGTCCTAGCTACTCAGGTGGCTGAGGAAGAAGATTCACTTGAGCCCAGGATTTCAGCGTTGCAGTAAGCTATGCTCATGCTGCTGCACATCAGTCTGGGTGACAGAGTAAGATCCTAACTCTAAAAAGCAAAATCAAAAAAAAAAAAATATATATATATATATATATATAATACACATATATTGTATAATATAATATTCCATTGAATATTACATGGAATATTATGTGAGTCATTTCTAATGGTTTTTCTTTTCATTAAAACTTCATTTACAGACATTGCCATAATTTCCAACTTTATTTATTTATGATTGGCAAATAAAAATAGCATATATTCAAGGTATACGTGATGTTTTGATATACATATATATTGTGGAATGATTACCACAATCAATTTAACTAATGTATTCACCACCTTGTGTAAATATTTGATGGAATATTATTAGTGTGTGTGTATATATATATATATATATATATCTATAATTGAATATTAGTGAGCCTTAAAATAGAAGGAACTCCTGTTATTTGAGACAACATAGACAAAACTACAGGACTTCATGCTAAGTGTAAATAAAACAGAAACAGAAAGAGTGATACTGTGTGAACTCACTTATATGTGGAATTGAAAAAAGTCAAACTTGCAATAATGAAGAGTAGAATGGTTGTTACCAGGAGCTGCAGGGGAGGGTTGGTAAAATGGGAAGAAGTTGGTCAAAAATTACAGAAGTCAAATTGTGAGATGAATAAGGAGACCTAAAATACAGCATGGTGACTTTAGTTAATAATATATTTTATATTAGAAATAGGCTAAGAGGGGGGATAAGAGGAAGATGACTGACTAGGAACAGCTCAGGATTGCAGCTCCCAGTGAAAGTGCAGAGGGTGAGTGGACGCTCCATTTCCAGATGGATTTTTATTGCCCACAGACCAGGAGATTCACAGGCGGAGGAGCCCCACGGTTCCCCAGAGCGGCTGTTTTGGCTGGCACGGCTGTTTCGGCCCACGCAGCTGCTTTGCCCGCGCCCTGGTGTGGTGGTTCGTTTTCCATACAAAAGACACTGGTCTGGGTGCCCTCTTAGCTGGCGATTGGAGCCCTGAGACGGCAGAGTCACCCATTTATCTGAAATAGCGAGCCAGGCCAGGAGACTCCTAGGCAAAAAAACCACCAGGAATCTCAGCGCCGCTGTTTCAGCTGGCTCAGTGAGTCGCAGCACGGGAGATCCTGGCACCTTTTCAACAGGCGACTGGAACACTGGGAGACAGTTGACCGTTCAACAACAACAACAACAAAAAAAGATTCTGAGTCAGGGAGCCAGGTGATCAGGCTTGGCTGGTCCCACCCACCCCCCAACAACAACAACAAAAAACACAAAACCAGTAATTGAAAACACTCTGGGTTGAGAGTTTCACAGCAAGCACAGCTGAACACGGGATGGTCTGGCTCTGAGGGGGAGGGATGTCCACCATTACTGAGACACTCCACCACTACAGAGGCAGTCTGACCATCGCTGAGGCAGCCTGCCATTGCTGAGGCAACCCACCGTTGCCGAGGCAACCTGCCATTACAGAGAGAGTCCTCCATAACAGAGGTGGGCCACCATTGCCAAGGCAGTTCTAACTACAACCATATAAACAGGACGGCAGGGAAGATCACAAGGCAGCTGGGCAGAGCCCACAGCAGCTCAGGAAAGCCTCTGCAGGCAGACAGTGACTAGGCTGCCTCCTCGCTGGGCAGGGTAGCCCTGAAAGAAGAAAAAAAAAGGCAGCAGCACAATGGAAACTCATAAATAACGCCCTAACTCCCTGAGACAGAGCACCTGGGAAAAAAAAAAAGGAGTTTATGAGTTCTGCTGCAGCAGACCTAAACGTACCTGCCCAGCAACTCTGAATGAACAACAGAGCTCACAGCTCAGGACTTGAGCTCCAATAAAGGACAGACTGGCTTCTCAAGCAGCTCCCTGACCCCCGTATATCCAAAAAGTCACCTCATAAAGGAGAGAACAGACTGACATTTGGTGGGCATCCTTCTGGGACAAAGATAGCAGAAGAGGAAACTGTTAGCAACCCTTACTGTTCTGCAGCTGCTGCAGGTGATCCCCCAGCAAGCAGGGCCTGGAGTGGACCTCAGCAGTCCTACAACAGAGGGGCCAAACTGTTAGAAGGAAAGCTAAGAAAAAGAAGTAACTTCAGCATCCACAAACTGGAAGTTCACTCAGAGACCCAATCTGAAAGTCAGTAATTACAAAGACAACAGGTGGATAAACCCACAAAGATGGGAAGAAACCAGCGCAAAAAGGATGTAAACACCCGAAACGAGAACACCTCTCCTCCTAAAAGGGATCACAACTCCTCACCAGCAAGGGAACAAGCATGGATGGAGAAGGAGTGTGATGAAATGACAGAATCAGACTTCAGAAGGTGGGCAATAAGAAACTACAGTGAGCTAAAAGAACATGTTCTAACCCAATGCAAAGAAACTAAGAACTATGAAAAAAGATTTGATGAAATGCTAACAAGAATGGACAACATAGAGAGGAATATAAGTGAATTGATGGAGCTGAAAAACACAACAAAAGAACTTCGCGAAGCATGCATAAGCTTCAACAGCCAAATTGACCAAGCAGAAGAAAGGATATCAGAGGTCGAAGATCAACTCAATGAAATAAAATGAGAAGGCAAGAATAGAGAAAAAAGGATAAAAAGGAATGAACAAAGTCTCCAAGAAATGTGGGACTATGTGAAAAAACCTAAGCTATGTTTGATAGGCGTACCTGAAAGTGATGAAGAGAATGAGTCCAAGCTGGAAAATACTCTTAAGGATATTATCCAGGAAAACTCCCCCAACCTAGAAGGCAGGCCAATATTCAAGTCTAGAAAATACAGACAACACCACAAAAATATTTCTCAAGAAGAGCAACCCCAAGGCACATAATCGTCAGATTCACCAGGGTTGAAATGAAGGAGAAAATGCTAAGGGCAGCCAGAGAGAGAGGCTGGGTTACCCACAAAGGGAAGCCCATCAGACTCACAGCAGATCTCTCAGTAGAAACCCTACAAGACAGAAGAGAGTGGGGCCAATATTCAACATCCTTAAAGAAAAGAACTTTCAACCCAGAATCTCCTATCCAGCCAAACTAAGCAACATAAGTGAAGGAAAAATAAAATCCTTTGCAAACAAGCGAGTACTCAGAGATTTCATCACCACCAGACCCGCTTTACAAGAGCTCCTGAAAGAGGCTCTACACATATAAAGGAACAACTAGTACCAGCCACTCCAAAAACATACCAAATGGTAAAGAGCATCAACACAATCAAGAATCTGCATCAACTAACGAACAAAACAGCCAGCTAGCATCAAAATGGCAGTATCAAATTCACACATAACAATATTATCCCTAAATGTAAATGGACTAAATGCCCCAATCCAAAGACACAGACTGGCAAATTGGTTAAAAAGCCAAAACCCATCAGTGTGCTGTATCAAGGAAACCCATCTCACATGAAAGGATACACAAAGGCTCAAAACAAAGGGTTGGAGGAAGATTTACCAAGCAAATGGAGAGCAAAAAAAAACAGGAGTTGCAATTCCCATCTCTGATAAATTAGATTTTCAAGCAACAAAGATCAAAAGAGCCAAAGAAGGACATTACATAATGGTAAAAGGATCAATGCAAGAAGAAGAGCTAACGATCCTAAATATATACGCACCCAAAACAGAAGCGCCCAGATACATAAAGCAAGATCCTAATGACTTACAAAGAGACTTAGACTCCCACACAATAATAGTGGGAGACTTTAACACCCCATTGTCAATATTAGACAGATCAACCAGACAGAAAATTAAGAATGATATCCAGGACCTGAACTGAGACCTGGAACAAGCAAACCTAATAGACATTTACAGAACTCTCCACCCCAAATCCATAGAATATACATTCTTCTCAGCACCACATCACAACTACTCTAAAATTGACCACATAATTGGAAATAAATCACTTCTCAGCAAATGCAAAAGAACGGAAATCATAACAAACAGTCTCTCAGACCACAGTGCAATCGAGTTAGAACTCAGAATGCAGAATCTAACTCAGAACCTCAGAGCTTCATGGAAACTGAACAACTGGCTCTTGAATGTTGACTGGATAAATATGAAATGAAGGCAGAAATAAAGAATGTTCTTTGAAACTAATGAGAACGAAGACACAACATACTGGAATCTCTGGGACACATTTAAAGCAGTCTCTAGAGGAAAATATATAGCAATAAGTGCCCACATGAAAAGCAAGGAGAGATCTAAAATGGAAACCCTAGCATCAAAATTGAAAGAGCTAGAGGAGCAAGATAAAAAAACCTGAAAACCTAGCAGAAGACAAGAAATAACTAAGATCAGAGCAGAACTGAAGGAGATAGAGACACAAAAAACCCTTCAAAAAATCAGTAAATCCAGGAGATGGTTTTGCAAAAAGATCAACAAAATAGACAGACCACTAGCCAGATTAATAAAAAAGAAAAGAGAGAATAACCAAATTGATGCAATAAAAAACAATAAAGGGGATATCACCACAGATTCCACAGAAATTCAAACCATCATCAGAGATTATTACAAACAACTCTATGCACATAAACTAGTACACCTGGAAGAAATGGATAAATTCCTGGATACTTGCCTCCTCCCAAGCCTAAACCAGGAAGAAGCTGAAACCCTGAATAGACCCATAACAAGGTCTGAGTTTGAGGCAGCAATTAAGAACCTGCCACCCAGAAAAAGCCCAGGTCTAGATGGGTTCACAGCCGAATTCTATGAGACATACAAAGAGGAGCTGGTACCATTCCTTCTGAAACTATTCCAAATAATCCAAAAAGAGGAAATCGTTCCCAAATCATTTTATGAGACAAACATCATCCTGATACCAAAACCCAGCAGAGACTCAACAAGAAAAAAAAAAACTTCAGGCCAATATCCATGATGAACATAGATGCAAAAATCTTCAATAAAATACTGGCAAGCTGACTGCAACAGCACATCAAAAAGCTTATCAACCATGATAAGGTAGGCTTCTACCCAGGGATGCCAGGCTGGTTCAACATATGCAAGTCTATAAACGTAATTCACCACATAAATGGAACCAAAGACAAAAACCACATGATTATCTCAATTGATGCAGAGAAGGCCTTTGACAAAATTCAACAGCCCTTTATGCTAAAAACCCTCAATAAACTAGGTATTGACAGAACGTATCTCAAAATAATAAAAGCTATTTAGGACAAACCAATAGCCAATATCATCCTGAATGGGCAAAAACTGGAAGCATTCCCTTTGAAATCTGGCACTAGACAAGGATGCCCTCTCTCACCACTCCTATTCAATATAGTACTGGAAGTTTTCTAGCCAGAGCAATCAGGCAAGAAAAACAAATAAAGGGTATTCAAATAGGAAAGGAGGAAGTCAAATTGTCTCTATTTGCAGATGACATGTTTGTATATCTAGAAGACCCCATTGTCTCAGTCCAAAATCTCCTGAAACTGATAAGCAACTTCAGCAAAGTCTCAGGATACAAAATCAATGTGCAAAAAACACAAGCATTCTTATACGCAAATAACAGACTTAAAGAGAGCCAAATCAAGAGAGAACCCCCATTCACAATTGCTACAAAGTGAATAAAATACCTAGGAATACAACTAACAAGGAACGTAAAGGACCTCTTCAAGGAGAACTACAAGCCACTGCTCAATTAAATAAGAGAGGACACAAACAGATGGAGAAACATTCCATGTTCATGGTTAGGAAGAATCAATATCGTGAAAATGGCCATACTGCCCAAAGTAATTTATAGATTCAACGCTATTCCCATCAAGCTACCAATGACCTTCACAGAAATGGAAAAAAAACACCTTAAACTTCATATGGAACTAAAAAAGATCCTGCATAGGCAAGTCAATTCTAAGCAAAAAGAACAAAGCTGGAGGCATCACACTACCAGACTTCAAACTATACTACAAGGCTCAGTAATCAAAACAGCATGGTACTGGTACCAAAACAGAGATATAGACCAATGGAACAGAACAGAGTCCTTGGAGGCAACACAACATATCTACAACCATCCGATCTTTGACAAACCTGACAAAAACAAGCAATGGGGAAAGGATTCCCTGTTTAATAAATGGCATTGGGAAAACTGGCTAGCCATGTGCAGAAAGCAGAAACTGGACCCCTTCCTGATACCTTACACTAAAATTAACTCCAGATGGATTAAAGACTTAAACATAAGACCTAACACCATAAAAACCCTAGAAGAAAATCTAGGCAAAACCATTCAGGACGTAGGCGTAGGCAAGGACTTCATGACCAAAACACCAAAAGCATTGGGAACAAAAGCCAAAATAGACAAATAGGACCTAATCAAACTCCACAGCTTCTGCACGGCAAAAGAAACAGTCATTAGAGTGAACCGGAAACCAACAGAATGGGAAAAAATTTTTGCAGTCTACCCATCTGACAAAGGGCTGATATCCAGAATTTACAAAGAACTAAAACAGATCTACAAGAAAAAAAACCAACAAGCCCATTCAAAAGTGGGCAAAGGATATGAACAGACACTTTACAAAAGAAGACATACATGAGGGCAAGAAACATGAAAAAATGCTCATCATCACTGGTCATTAGAGAAATGCAAATCAAAATTACATTGAGATACCATCTCACTCCAGTTCTAATGGTGATCATTAAAAAATCTGGAGACAACAGACGCTGGAGAGGATGTGGAGAAATTGGAACACTTTTACACTGTTGGTGGGAGTGTAATTTAGTTCAACCATTGTGGAAGACAGTGTGGCGATTCCTTAAGGACCTAGAAATAGAAATTCCATTTGATCCAGCAATCCCATTACTGGGTATATATCCAAAAGATTATAAGTCGTTCTACTATAAGGACACATGCACACGAATGTTCATTGCAGCACTGTTTACAATAGCAAAGACCTGGAACCAACCCAAATGCCCGTCAATGATAGACTGGTCAGGGAAAATGTGGTATATATACATTATGGAATATTATGCAGCCATCAAAAACGATGAGTTTGTGTCCTTTGTAGGGACATGGATGAACCTGGAAACCATCATTCTCAGCAAACTGACACAAGAGCAGAAAATCAAACACTGCATGTTCTCACTCATAGGCAGGTGCTGAACAATAAGAACCCATGGACACAGGGAGGGGAGCACTACACACTGGGGTCTGTTGGGGGGAAATGGGGGAGGGACGGGGGGGTGGGGAAGAGGGGAGAGATAGCATGGGGTGAAATGCCAGATATAGGTGAAGGGGAGGAAGGCAGCAAATCACATTGCCATGAATGTACCTGGGCAACAATCTTGCGTGTTCTTCACATGTACCCCAAAACCTAAAATGCAATAAAAAAAGAAAAATAAACAAATAAATAAATAAAAATTGGCAAAAAAAAAATAAATACAATAAAAGTTTATGGTGGGTCCCCTCCCCACTTCTCCAAAAAAAAAATAAATGAAATAGGCTAAGAGAACAAATCTCAAGTGTTCTGCACACACACACACACACACACACACACACACAGAGATATTTATGCAAGGTGGTGGATATGTTAAATTTATTGTGGTAATCATTCCACAATATATATGTATATTAAAACATCATGTGTACCTTGAATATATGCTATTTTTCTTTGCCAATCATACATAAATAAAGTCGGAAATTATGGCAATGTCCATAAATTGGGTTTTATTGAAAAAAATAATTATGAATGACTCATGTAATGCACTTTAGTAATATAATTCAATTTGAGTAATGAAACTAACATAATGACAAATCCAGAGTAGTATTGTCATCATGATCATTCAATCATTTCAAGGTAGTTTTATAAAATATTAAAGTGGAAAAAAATAAATGAGAATTTCACATGGAGTTTTGGTAACATAAATAAAATCCTAATTATGAAATGAACATTATTAATGATTTACAAACAGGACAATGAGAAAGTTTTCTGTAAAAAAAAAGATACTCACTTGATACACACATAGACACAGAACATACTTGAATACAATTTTTAAAAGCCTAGGGTAAACCAAGATGTGCTAAAACTAAGATATATATATTAAAATACTCAGTAAGGATTAATTTTAGAATTATGTAACAGGGTGGTGGACAAATATTTGTGAAAAATAGAAGTGGCAATTTCATGTTTAGTTTAATTACTAGCAATATTGTTATTTGAAATGGCACCAGCTATGAAATCTTGGTAAAGTCCTTAAGCAAACAAGCTCATTTCTCTTGTTTTTTTCTTTGTAACGAAATAACACTTTTATAGGCCTGAGTGAAGGTAATTAAAATCAATGAAGAAATTAAAAATGAGAATATATTAGGGTACTAAGAGTCCTTTCCTAAGAAGCAAGAGGGCTGGAAATGAAGTGAAGAAAACAAACAATTTAAAAAAAGGCTAGTTTTAATTACATTGTAAACTTTGTCCCTAATGTATTTCTTCTTCAACCTATTGTGTGTGTGTGTGTGTGCGTGTGCGCGTGTGTGTGTGTATGTGCATGTGTGTGTGTGTGAGAGGGAGAGAGAGAGACAGAGAGAACAGGCTGTATATGAATGAATTAGTACAGCTCTATAGAAATTGTGTGTATCTGACAAATGGCTGTTTGAATCTCCATTTTCTACTTTCTGTATAGTCGAAATTTTGAGGAATCATCTGAGGAGATATTTCACATGAATGTTCTTCTACTTTAGATAAAATGTACTCATTACTTTTTACTCCTTAACAAATTTAACATCAGAACCCAATGAATACTAGTGCTTTTTAATCTAGTCTTAAAAATGAGCCCTCTCCCACTAAACTATTAGGATCTAGCCTAATCCAAAAAGGGTTTACCCCATCTCTCTCCAATCCTTGGTAGATTTATGCCTGCTTCATCATAGATGAAGATTATTGGAGTTCCTGTTAACCCATTTGTTATCAGAATTGCTTCAATTCTCTCCTCAGTGTGATTCCGTATTATACCCTGGTCTGTTTGAGAACCTCTCCTAAGGTTCTTCACGCATCTATAGAAACATTACTGGAAATCACTGTTTCTTCTGATTTTAGTATCAAATTTATTTGTATGTCTCTTGTTTAGTTTTCATCTTCTATATAACAATACAAAAAACTAAATCCTCCACGTTTTTTAAATCATTCTCTCCTATATCTTTTTGTTTTATAATTGATACTTATCTGGTTATGAGATTTTCACAGAACAGATATGGGTTTTGTTCAGTTTCACAGAACAGATATGGGTTTTGTTTAGTTTTAACAACAGAAAGCAGTGTTTCGGAGATGCCAAGCAATGTCACCTCCTTTACCCACATAAAAAGTAGAATATTTTATTTAGAGGCTGGGCACAGTGGCTCACGCCTGTAATCCCAGCACTTTGGGAGGCCAAGGCGGGCAAATCACAAGGTCAGGAGATCGAGGCCATCCTGGCTAACATGGTGAAACCCTGACTCTACTAAAAATACAAAAACTTAGCTGCATGTGGTGGCATGTGCCTGTAGTCCCAGCTACTCAGGAGGCTAAGGCAGAAAAAAAAAAAGAATATTTTATTTAACATTGAGTCTGAATAAAATGCAGTACTTTTAATCTTCCCCATATCTGGAAACAACTTAGGAAACTCTCTTTCCTAAAGTTTCCAAACTTTACTCCTTGCTTTATACTCCATCCAAATTAACCTGCATTTCTATTCAGTAATGTTAACCTCCCTTTCTACAACTGTCATTCCCTTAGTGAGCTTTTTTCCCTTTTATCTCTGCTACCTTATGTTTAATATCATATTTTAAAATATTGTCTCAATGATAGTTAAATTAGCCACGGGGGTGTAGGTAACAAAGAATATCCCTTCTAAGTCTGTAAACAGGAGGGACTTGCCTTTTTCAGAAAACAAAATAAAAAGAAGCAGCAATAACAACAATAAACTAGCATGCTGTAATTTCAGAGTCCATTTTGTTATTTACACTAATCAGGAAGACAGGAAACTGTTCTGCAGAAACTTTAAGAGAGACAGTCACTTTTCAAAGATGATGGATCCTGCTGTTCAAGAAAGAAATATTCTGCAGTTATGCTCATTAGTAGACATTGTTAACACAGGTAAGGGAATAAAAGGGGATTTAAAAAAATAATTAACTATTGATGTGGCACTTAAGTGCTACTATTGTCGTATGTTAAAGGACTCCATTTTTTGTTTTGACTGAGTACATAAATACTTCTGTTAGGGATTCACATTAAACTCATAGTCCTGAGTTCATTAAATTCATTTATGGTTAGAATTCATGCTACCAAAGCCAGCATTTTGAAGTATTTCTGTCCATTTTAGATTGAGTATCAACTTCAGGAACTAGCCTCCTATTTCTATTGTTTATTCATGGCATTAACTAGTTTTTACAAAGTATGCTGTATTTTTATAATTTAAAGCATTATTTAAAAGACTCTTAATTTAGGAATTCAAGATCAAACAGTTGGGACTATGGTAAATTCTTTCTTAAATTTTTCTTTCAGTGACAGATTTCTCACTAATGTCAGCATAAAATTATTGGATTTTTCTATATTGAATATATTACACATTCAATATTCTATACTGTTATTTTAAAGTTTAACATATTTCCAGATACATGAGTTGAATATAAAATGTACAAACACATGATTCTACATGTAATTAGATTGCTTCAGGTCAATCCTAGCTCTGCCCTTTACTAGATGTGTAAACCTGTATAGCTATTTAACTTGTCTATAATTGAATTTCTTCATTTTTTGTAAAACAGAAATACTATCAGTGCCTAATTCATAAAGTGAGGGTTAAATAAAGTTAATTAGTATATATTGTTCAAAACTTTGCATTGCACATAGCAGGTATGTGATATATGTTAAAGACTTCCTTTTTAAAATAATTATTTATGCTCATACTGAATGAAAAAAAAAAAAACCTGAAAGCCCTTCTTCTAAAATAATAGAATAGGAAAAGGATGCTCACTTTCACCACTGATATTCAACACAGTACTGGAAGCCCTAGCTAGGGCAATCAGACAAGATAAAGAATTAAAAGGCTTCCAAATTGGAATGGAAGTAATCAAACTATTCTTGTTTGCAAATGATATAATAACATACAGAAATCAGTAGAATTTGTATATGCCAACAGTGAATACCTCTAAAAAAGAAATAAAATGTAATCCCATTTATAACTACTGCACACAAAATTAAATATCTAGAAATTAACTTAACCAAAGAAATGACAGATCTCTATAGTGAAGGCTATAAAACACTGATGAAATAAATGGAAGAAAACACCGAAAAATGAAAGATATTCTGTGTTCATGAATTGGAAGAATCAATATTGCAAAACTGTCCATACTATGCAAAGAAAGCTACAGATTCAATGCAATCCCTATCAAATTATCAATGACATTCTTCACAAAAATAGACAAAACGATCCTAATTTATACGAAACCAGAAAAAAAAAAAAAAAAAAAAAAAAAAAAAAAAAAAAAAAAAAAAAAAAAAAAAAAAAACAGAATAGCCAAAGCTATTCTAAGCAAAAAGAAGAAGACTAGAGGCATCACATTATCTGACTTCAAATTACACTACACAGCTATAGTAACCAAAACAACTTGGTACTGACATAAAAACCGATACATAGACCAATGGAACAGAATAGAGAGCCCAAACAAATCCACACACCTACAATGAACACATTTTTTACAAAGGTGCCAGGAGCATACATGGGAAGAATACGGTCTCTTCGATAAATGGTGCTGAGAAAATTAGATATCCATACATAGAACAACAAAACTAGACTCCTATTTCTTGCCATATGCACAAATCAAATTAAAATGGATTAAAGGTTTACTCTAAGACCTGAAATTATGGAACTACTACAAGAAGACTTTTGGGGAAAATCTCCAGGACATTGGCCTGGGCAAAAATTTGTTGGGCAATACTCCACAAGCACAGGGAGCCAAATCACCAATGGACATATGAGATTAAATCAAGTTAAAAGCTTCTACACAGAAAGGGAAACAATTAATGAAGCGGAGAAATAGCACACAGAATGGGAATAAATATTTGCAAACTACCCATCTAACAAATAATTAATAGCTGGAATGTATAAGAAGCTCAAAAAACTATGTTGGAAAAAAAGCCTAATAATCCAATCAAAAAATGGGTAAAATATTTGAACAGGCATTTCTCAGAAGAAGATATGCAAATGCTCAATATCATTGATCATCTGAGAACATCAACTCAAACCTACAGTGAGATATGATCTCACCCCAGTTAAAATGGCTTTTATCCAAAAGACAGGCTATAATGAATGTTGGCAAGGAGAAAAGGAAATCTTCATACAGTGTTGGTGGGAAGGTACATTAGCACAAACTACGGAGAACAGTTTGGAGGTTCCTCAAAAAAATATATACATATTGAGCTACCATATGATCCAGCAATGAAACTACTGGGTATATACTAAAAAGAAAGAAAATCAGTATATAGAAGAGATATCTGCATTCCCTCATGTTTGTGACAACACTGTTTACAATAGCTAAGATTTGGAAGCAACCAAAGTGTCCATCAACAGATGAATGGATAAAGAAAATGTGATACATATGCATAATGGAGTACTATTTAGCCATTAAAAAGAATGAAATCCAGTCATTTGCAACAACATGGATGGAACCGGATATCATTATGTTAAGTGAAATAAGCCAGTCACAGAAAGATAAACATTGCATATTCTGAATTTTATGTGGAATTTAAAAAACAAAACAATTGAAATCATGAACATGGAGAGTAGAAGGATGGTTATCAGAGGCTGGGAAGTGTAGTAGGAAGCTCGAAGGGAAGGGAATGATTAATGGGTACAAAAAATAGAAAGAATGAGTAAGACATATTATTTAACAACAGGATGACTATAGTTAATAATAACTTAATTGTACATTTTACAATATCCCAAAGAGCGTAACTGGATTATTTGTAATACAACAGATAAGTGCTTGAGGAGATTAATATCCCATTCTTCATGATACAATTATTATGCATTCCATGTCTGCATCAAAGCATCTCATGTAACCTGTAAATATATACACCTATTTACTCATAAAAATTAAAAACAAAAAATTTAAAAGGTATTATTTATGTTTAAAAACAAATGTATATTTATACTCGCTTATATTGGAATTGGCAAACTTTCACTTAGAGCACCAGAGTAAATATTTTAGGCTATGGGGACCATATGGTCTCTCTGTAGAAACTACTAAACTGTGTCATTGGAGCTAGAAGGCATCCATAGACAATACATTAACAGATGTGCATAGTTGTGTTCCAATAAAGCTTTATTTACAAAAACAGGCAGTAGATCACACTTTGTTTGCAGGCTGTTGTGTCCCAACCCTGATTCTTATGCTTAAAAACCACCTTCAATGACTAATGACTTAAAAGAAATTACTACAGTATGTGCAACCTTAAAACTGGCAATTTTAGATGAACATTTAAGACAACCAAGAAGGTATTTCTTTGCCTACAATCTCCATATAGCTTAACTTGGTCTAAAAATTTATGTCAAAATTGTATAGTTTTCTGAGTAAAGGATAGATGTCAACACAAAGAAAAAATAAAATTTATTAAGAAGTTAAACAATGTCACACATCAGTTTGTCTATTGTATATTAAGTGCATGTTAATAACATTCATAATCTTTTTTAGAATTACTAAACACATGATAAATTATCAGAGAAAAACAATAAAAATATAAATTTTTTCTACTTAGGTAACTCATTTTATGTTTCCCTTTGTATACAAATAGATCTTTTTATTTATTTATTTATTTATTTATTTATTTATTTATTTATTTTTTGAGACGGAGTTTCACTCGTGCTACCCAGCCTGGAGTGCAATGGCGTGATCTCAGCTCACCGCAACCTCCGCCTCCTGGGCTCAGGCAATTCTCCTGCCTCAACCTCCTGAGTAGCTGGGATTACAGGCACGCGCCACCATGCCCAGCTAATGTTTTTTGTATTTTTAGTGGAGACGGGGTTTCACCATGTTGACCAGGATGTTCTCGATCTCTTGACCTCGTGATCCACCCGCCTCGACCTCCCAAAATGCTGGGATTACAGGCGTGAGCCACCGCGCCCGGCCTAGATCTTTTCTTTTAAAAAAATTATTCCTTAGATAGGTCAGAGGAAAGTAAAATTAAAAAAAAAAAAATGGAGAGAAGCAGGATCTTTATTACCAATAATCTAGACAGAAATTAAGAAATTATACTAAAAATATGTTCAGGTACAATAGCTATATGCTCGTAACCTGGGTAAGATGCTACATAACTTATTGAAATACAAAAGCCATGACAAAATACTAAGTGATTATTTATCAACGCACCTGAGAATTTATGATGGAAGGTCTGGGAGATCTGTTTAACAGAAGATTTTTCTAGACATGAAAACTGATAATTTTTAATATGACAATGTAAATGTTTCAAATAAGAATAGCTAGAATGTAGCAGCTGTTAGCAAATATGAATAAATTTATGAGTTTGTTTGAAAAAAAGATTATATAGTCTATGTATTTGAGCCAATGGATTTTAATTTTACTTTTATTTCTGTTGCACAGTTTTCTACTTGTTACCTGTAATCCATATTATGCAGTCTGGAAGTTACCCTTGCAGACATCCCAAATAATCTTAATTGCCTGATGTTTTTTACAGCCACACGCACATACAAATTCCGTCTCCCTCTGTTTCTTTATGTGAAATGATTTGGCTGTGTTCCTACCAAAATCCCATCTTGAATTGTAACTTCCACAATTCCCATATTTCATGGGAGAAACCCAGTGGAAGGTATTTGAATTATGGGGCAGGTCTTTCCCATTCTGTTCTAGTGATAGCAAATAAGTCTCACAAGATCTGATGGTTTTAAAAATGCGAGTTTCACTGCACAAGCTTTCTCTCTTTGCCTGCCGTTATCCATGTAAAATGTAACTTGCTCCTCCTGGTCTTCCACTATGATTGTGAGGCCTTCCCAGACATGTGGAACTGTAAATCCACTAAACTTATTTTTCTTCCCAGTCTCGGGTATGTCTTTATTAGCAGCATGAAAACTAATACAGCAAATTGGTACCAGTAGAGTAGGGTGCTGCTGAAAAGTTAACTGAAAATGTGGAATCAGCTTTGGAACTGGGTAACAGGCAGAGGTTAGAACACTTTAGAAGTCTCAGAAGAAGACAGAAAAATGTGGGAAAGGTTGGAACTTCCTAGAGACTCATTGAATGGCTTTGACTGAAATGCTGATAGTGATGTGGGCAATTAAATACAGGCCAAGGCGGCCTCAGATGGAGGTGAGGAATTTGTTGGGAATTGGAGCAAAGTTGACTCTTGTTATGGTTTAGCAAAGTGGTGGCAATTTGCCACTGCCCTAGAGATTTATGGAAATTTGAATTTGAAAGAGATGACTTAGAGTACCTGGTGGAAGAAATTTCTAAGCAGTAAAGAAAGCATTCAAAATGTGACTTGGGTGCTGTTAAAGTCATCAGTTTTATAAGGAAAGCAAAGCATAAAAGTTTAAGAAATGTACTGCCTGACAATGTGACTTAAAAAAATATCCCATTTTCTGAAGAGAAATTCCAGCTGGCTGCAAAAATTTGCGTAAGTAACCAGAAGCCAAACACTAATCCCCAAGACAATGGGAAAAATGTCTCCAGGGCATGTCAGAGGTCCTCCCATCATGGGCCTTGAGGCTTAGGAGGAAAAAATGGTTTCATGGGCCCAGGCCAATGGTCCCTATGCTGTTTGCAGTCTAAGAACTTGGTACACCTGTGTACCAACCACTCCAGCCATGACTAAAAGGGTCCAAGGTACAGCTCAGGACAGGGCTTCAGAGGGTACAAGCCTCAAGCCTTGACAGCTTCCACAATGAGCTTGAGGGTGCACAGGAGTCAAGAATTGAGATTTGGGAACCTCTGCCTAAATTTCAGGGACTATACGGAAATGCCTGGATGCCCAGGCAGAAGCTTGCTCCAGAGGCAGGGCTCTCATGGAGAGCCTTTGCTAGGGCAGTGCAGGCGGAAAATGTGGGGTCAGAGCCCTCACAATGAGTCCCTATTGGGGCACTGTTTAGGGGATCGGTGAGAAGAGGGCCAGTGTCCTTCAGATCCCAGAATCCACCAAGTTTGAATTATGTGTCTGGAAAATGTACAGGCACTTAAACACCATCCCATGAAAGCAGCCAGGAGGGAGGCTGTACCCTGCAGAACCAAAGGGGTGGAGCTACCTAAGACCATGGAAATCCACTTCTTGCATCAACGTGACCCAGACGTGAGACATGGAGTGAAAGATCATTTTGAAGCTTTAAGATTTGACCGCCCTGCTGGATTTTGGACTTGCATGGGGCCTATAGCCCCTTTATTTTGGCTAATTTATTCCATTTGGAATGGCTGTATGGGCCTATAACCCCATTGTATCTAGGAAGTAGCTAACTTGTTTTTGATTTTACAGGTTAATAGGCAGAAGGGACTTGACTTGTCTCAGATGAGATTTTGGACTGTGGACATTTGAATTAATGCTGAAATGAGTTAAGACTTTGAAGGAATATTGGGAAGGCATGATTGATTTTGAAATGTGAGGATATGAGCTTCAGAAGGGGCCAGGGGTGTAATGATATGGTTGGACTCTCATCTTGAATAGTAACTCTGTGTTTTGTGGGAGAAACCTGGTGGGAGGTCATTGAATCACGTAGGTGAGTCTTTCCCGTGCCTTTCTCGTGATAGAGAATAAGTCTCACGGGATCCTACGATTTTAAAAACAGGAGTTTCCATGCACAAGCTCTCTATCTTTGCCTGCTGCCATTCTTGTAAGTTGTGACTTGCTCCTCCTCGCCTTCTGCCATGATTGTGAAGCATCCCCAGCCAAATGGAACCATAAATCCATTAAACCTCATTTTCTTTACAGTCTCAGGCATGTCTTTATCAGCAGCATGAAAATTGAAAAATATACTATTTCTCTCTCTTTCTGCTTGTCAGTCTGCCTGTCTGTCTCTATATTCCACACACATAGATTTACACACACACACACACACACACACACACACACAGAGTGGAATAAAATCACTTTATATCACACAAAAACTGTATCTTTAGATATTAAAGTATCACATGGAATCACCTTCCTAAAATCAGTTAAATAGATGCCAAATGCCTCTTTATCCCAGAAATTAGTGTTTTCTTTTTGTTATAAGGAATATCCTTTATATTTATATTTAAATGTACTTTTAATTTTTATATTTATGTTTAAATAGATTTTATGAATATGTCTATTCAAAGTTAGTACTTATGAAGTCAACAAGGTGCAACAAGCATGAAGCAAAGTACAGGCCCAAAAGACATATAACAGTTTCAGAACATGCTTCTTCCTCAGATTATTTTAAATATTAAACATTTATTAAAGAGTTGGAGATGTGCTCAATCTACTTATCATTCATCCATGATATACATAATTGCTTTTAAGGTGAAAAATTTTAGCTCAAAATGGCTTTTGGAATATTTACTCTTAGATGCAGTGATATTATGTCTGTTAAATGCCTTGAATATAATCCAGATTATTAACATCTGACACGTTGCTCATCAGCATTACATAAAATCAAAGCAAAACTTTTGAATGTATTAATTTAATTCAAATTTAATGAGATAATGTATTTGGACCTACGTTGTACAAAGTCATAATTATCATTATTATTACTCACTTTTCATGATTCAGTTTAGTTTGTCCCATTATTTGCAGTGTTAATTGCCCTATTACCTTTTCCTCGGTCACTGAAAAACATTGTTACTATTGTCCTATTGGAAAGACAGCTAGTTTTAGAAAGTCAATGTAAAATAGTGATAGAATATTTGGAGCACAATTTATAAAGCCTGGTGTAGCAAGATATTAATAACAGACATTTCCTGGATATAGCTTTGTGTCCTTGTACAAGTAAGTGGATCTTTCTGAATTTGCTTTTCTGCAGCTGATGTAAGGAGAATAATGATATTACTGATATGATCTTTGTCAGGATTAAATTAGTGTAGCCAAAAACATGAGAATATATGTAAATATTCCGTGAGTGTTTGGTCCTATTTTTGTTATCCATATTTTCATTATTTGTCATAGAACTTCTACACAGAATGCAGAATGAGTATGGAGAAGGCTGTAGGATGGACATTACCTAGAGAAGTTAGACCTAAAGGATACACAGCCATTGTTATTGGCAGGTATACAAAGTTTTCTGCACCTGCAGACTATGAGAAGGAACTTTGTGAGAATGATAACATATAATATCCCTATACATAAATGGTGGTGCATAGCAACTGTCTTGACAAGCTGAAAGCATCCCCAGAGTATCACTCACGAGTCTAGTGTCCTAGCACCTACATCCTGGAATACCGGTCTAGGATATTTGCTTTCCTGGATGAGCCACAGCTGTCTTCTTCCCTCTTGTTGCAGTGTTCTGGCTCAAGTTCTCAAGTTAGATTACTGTGACCATGGTGATAGAAATTGTCTTAAGGTAGGAGGGGATGAATTTTTTAAAAAGGAAATTGATGCTATTCCAAAGAGTTTAGATCTCAACTAAATTAATGGGGATTCAGTAAACTACTTTACACTGATGAATGACCAGATGGTATCAAATTTTAGAATAATTACTCTGGCAGAATTGTGGAAGAAGATAGGCAAGAGCATAAAGTGTGTCAGGGAAGGAACTATGTCAGTAATCTGAATGAAAACTTAAGCTTGAAAGGAATTACAATAATGGGTTAGATTTGAAGATAATAAATTGGATCCACAAGGCAATTTGGTAAGGAATAAGGCTACAGGCAGCAGGTTAGGGTGGGGTGGAGATGTAGCTTTAGTTGGTAGTTTAGGATTTAGGGCAAATAATTTGTCCTTAGTAAAATGGGTGATAGCAAATGTGGAGTACTTGGATGTATGCAAATGAGGTGACCAAGGCAGATTGAAATAATAAAGAGACGGGATTACAAGACATAGGGTCCATGTGGAAACAGCTCAGGCACTAACATAATGTCATCAGCCACCCATAATGCCCCAAGCATAAAGCCATACTTGTGGTAGCAGCAATTTGATTCAACTAATATCATCATATGCTATTTAACAAAATTTACTGGGCATCTATTATGCGTCTGGTTCTGAGTTAGGTAGCAGCCTATGAGAAATATATGAGAAATTGTCTAAGGTGGGCATGGTGACACACACCTGTATTCCTAGCTATTATGGGGGCTGAGGCAAGAGGATCATTTGAGCCCAGGAGTTCAAGACCAGGTTGGGCAACATATGGAGACCCCTGGCTCTACAATACCACACAGCACAACACAACACAACACAACACAACACACAATTTTAAAATTACAAAAACACAAATTGTCAAAATATCACCAAATCTGAAGATACAGTTGACGTATAACAGTAGCTGAAGCCATTGGAATGCTCTAATGAGAGGAGATCAGGCAGGGCAATAACAGTTCCAAGTTATATTTTGCTCAGTGTTATATTTGAATTAATTTAATTAACAAAAACATTTTAAAATGAAATATTTTGTTTATTTGCTTTGAATAATGCTATTAAACCAACTTCCTTTTTTTCTATCAGCATTATAATTTCCTAGGTCTTCTTATACGTTCTCAGAACTTAAGTAAGGCCTTTTTATTTTTTATAAACTATCTTTACAGCAGTTTTAGATTCACAGCAAAACTGAGCAAAAAGTACAAAAATTCACCTTTAACTCATGCTTTTACCCTTGCATAGCTGCCCCCGTTATTAACATCCTCCACCAGAGTGCTACATTTGTTACAACTGATAAGCCTGCATTAACCTATCATTTTCACCCATAGTTCATGGTTTATATTAGGGTTGCTTCTTGGAGTTATACCTTCTGTGGTTTTGGACAAACATGTAATGACATTATCTATGTATCTACCATTATAGTATCGTACAGAGTAGTTTAATTGCTTTAAAAACCTGTGGGCTCTACCCATTCATCTCTCCCTTTCCCTCATCCCCTGGCAACAACTGATCCTTTTATTATCTTCATAGTTGTGCCTTTTCCATAGCATTATGTAATTGAAATCATGTGCAGCCTTTTCCTATTGGCTTCTTTCACTTAGTAGTATGCATTTAAGTTTCCTCTGTGTCTTCATGGGTGAATAGCTCATTTCTTTTTGGTGCTGAATAATATTCCTGTACTGAAGTAGGAGATCAGCAGGACTTGTTTTCTGAGAGGCATCATAGCCCTGCTGATCAAACAGGATATAATAAAAATAAAGATACTGGCCAAAACCAGCTAGGAGGAGGAATTTTATGGTTCATTTACATAAGAAACTCACCAGTACAATGACAGTTTACAAATGCTATGGCAACAAACATGAAGTTACCTTATATGGGTCAGGTAGCTCCCTCACTCCTTTTCTAGAAAATTCTGAATATCTGCCCCCTTGATTAGCATATAATTAAAAGTAGTTATAAATGTTGCATTAATTAAGAGGAGGTATAACTGTAGCTAGCCAGAGGCTGCTGGTCTGGACTGCGACTATTTCTATATGCTACTGCTGCTGCTGCTTCTCAGTGCTGCTGCTGCTGCTCTGGGCTGCTTTACCTATGGAATAGACCTGCTCACCCTATGGAGCAGCCATTCTGCTGTACACTTTTGCTCTAGTAAACTTTCTTTCACTGTCAGCTTGCTCTTGAATTCTTTCCTGAGCAAAGCCAAGATTCCCAGGCTGAGCCCCAACTTTGGGATTCACTTGCATCAGTATCACATTTTATTTTCCATTCACTTGCTGTAGGACATGTTTGCTCCGTTTTTTGGCAATTGTGAATAATCCTGTGATAAAGATCCATGTCCAGGTTTTTCTATAGACATATCAATTTCCTTTGAATATATCAGATTTCTTTTATGCGAATCACTTTCTTCACCTTTTTTTCAGAATAAGATGTATTCAAGAGCCTGACTCCATTTTTGATGTTTAACTCCTGACAGCTTTCAAGCCTCATCCCTCCCTCTTCCCCACATCTGGGTCTGCAGATAAGAAAGCCT
>NW_016107327.1:1980638-2141629 GCF_001604975.1 Cebus imitator | reverse complement strand
AAAAAAAAAAAAAAAAAAAAAATAGGAAAAAAATCTTAGCAGTCACTTTGTCAAAGACTCCATATAGATGTAAAACAGGCAAATCAAAAAAACACTTAATATTTCTGTCCATATAAAATTACAAATGTAAACAATAATAAAATAAAGTTGACATCTTTTGGAGGCTAAAACTCAAAAGACTGGCAATAATGTTACCTCAGACAATAAGCAAGAGGAACTCTTATTCATTGCTGGTGGGAGTTCAAAATGGTACAGCCACTTTGAAAGGTAGTTTGGACATTTCATATAAAGTAAACATTGTCTTAGTGTATAATCCAGACCCCATATTTCCAAGAATATTTCCAAGCGACTTAAAAACTTTTCCCTAGAAAATCTAGCAGAATGCTTATAGCAGTGTTATTGATAGCAACCAAAAAGAGCAATAGGTGAATAGATAACCTTCGATAGGTGAATAGATAAACAAAATGTGGTGCATCTGTACAATAAAATACTATTCAGTGATAAAAAAGGATAAGCAATCAAGCCATATGCAAAGATGAATGAATCTTAGCTGCATATTAATAAGTGAAAGAAGCCAATCTGCAAAAGTTTCATAATGTATGATGCCATTAATATGACATTCTGGAAAAAAGTAAAATTACATCATCAGGAAACGTATCAGAGGTTGACTATGTTTCAGAATGCAAAGATGTTGACTACAATTGTGGAAACATGATGCAACAGATTTGTGAAAACTCATAACATTTTATAATGAGGAGTCAAACAATATAAAACTTTAAAAAATCATTTGGGTGATTGGGAATATCAGGATATAATGCGAAATGTGCTGAATAAATGATCTCTAGTACAAATGTATTAAACAAACTTACTAAAGTGAAGGCTAAGAAAGGAGCTGACATAAGAGTAGACATATAGATCAAGGGAATTAAATTGAAAAAGTGAAATAAACCTTCATATTTAAAGGTCAGTTTATTTTCAACAAGGGTGAAAATATAATTAATTAGGGAAAATAGTCTTTTCAAGTAATCATGCTGAGACAACAGGATGGGCACATGAAAATGAATCACATCGTACACAAAAATCAATTAAAAATGTATCATAAAATTGATATAAAAACTATAAGTATTTTAAAATATTTAAAGGAAATATAGGACTAATATTCATTACCTTGGGTCAGACAATGCTTTCTAAGGTATAACACTAAAAATACAAGCAACAAAATTTGATAAGTTTGGTTTCAACAAAATTAAAACCATTGCATTTAAAAGTATACCATCAGGGAGTGAAAGCACAATCATAGACAGGTAAAAAATATTTGTTAGTCATATACCAGATAAAGATTTGTAGCTAGAATATTTAGGAATTCTTATAACTTGATAATAAAAAGACAATTGGGCAAAGTACATGAATAGATTGTATGTGATGGCTAATAAACATCTGAAAAGTTGCTCAATGTCATTAGCTATTTGAGAAATACAATACAACAAAAGAAATACTACTGCATACCTATTAGAATGTATATAATGAACATGATAGACCATAATGTGTTGGTGAGGGTGTGAGACAGTTGAAACTCTCATACATTTGCAGTGGGAATATAAAATGGTGCAGCCATTTCGGAAAATAATTTGGTAGTTCCTCAGAAGATTAAACAAAAAGGCGCCTTATAATTCAGTGAATATGCTATATATATAAAATGAAAACATATTTCCACACAAAATCCTGTGCCCAAATGTTCACAGCAATATTAGTTATAATGGCAAAAAATGGAAACAATCTACATGCCTCTTAGTTGATGAACTGAATCCAGTTCACCATCTAGATGATTATCAACTAGATAATATCTAGATAATAAATTATTATTAAGCAATAAAATGGCTTTTCTAGATATAGGGATAGTTCAAATAAGTACAGTTTGACTATCTGACTGTCATTCTTTCTTTCTCTTGCCTGATTTCCCTGGCCAGAACTTCCAATACTATACTAAATAGTAGTAGTGAGAGAGGGTATCCTTGTCTTGTTCCAGTTTTCAAAGAGAATGTGTTCATCTTTTTCACATTCAGTATGATGTTGGCTGTAGGATATTCATATGTGACTTATTATTTTCAGATATGTTCCTTCAATACCTAATTTGTTGAGAGTGTTTAACATGATGGGATGTTGAATTTTATCAAAAGCCTTTTGTGCATATATTGAGATCATCATTTGGCTTTGTCATTAGTTATGTTTATGGATGAATCACATTTATTGACTTGTATATGTTTAACCAACCTTGCATCCAAGGGATGAAGCCTACTTGATAACAGTGGATAAACTTTGATGTTTTTGGATTCAGTGTGCCAGTATTTTGTGGAGGATTTTTACATTGGTGTTCATCAAGGATATTGGCCTAAAGTTTGTTGTTGTTGTTGTTGTTGTATCTCTGCCAGGTTTTGGTATCAGGATGATGCTGGTACCAAAGCAGAGATATAGACCAGTGGAACATAACAGAGGCCTTGGAGGCAATGCCACACATCTACAACCATCTGATCTTTGACAAACCTGACAAAAACAAGCATTGGGGAAAGGATTCCTGTTTAATAGATGGTATTGGGAAACTGGCTAGCCATGGCAGAAAGCAGAAACTGGACCCCTTCCTGATACCTTACACTAAAATTAACTCCAGATGGATTAAAGACTTAAACATAAGACCTAACACCAAAGAAACCCTGGAAGAAAACCTAGGCCAAATCATTCAGGACATAGGCATAGGCAAGGACTTCATGACTAAAACACCAAAAGTATCAGCAATAAAAGCCAAAATAGACAAATAGGACATAATTAAACTCCAGAGCTTCTGCACAGCAAAAGAAATAATCATTACAGTGACCCAGCAACCAATAGAATGGGAAAAAAATTTTGGCAAAAATCTACACATCTGACAAAGGGCTAATATCCAAAATCTATGAAGAACTAAAACAGATTTACAAGAAAAATAAAATAAAATAAATACATTCGAAAGTGGGCAAAGGATACCAACAGACACTTTTCAAAAGAAGACATATATGAGGCCAAGAAACATATGAAAAAATGCTCATCATCACTGGTCATTAGAGAAATGCAAATCAAAACCTCACTGAGATATTATCTCACTCCTGTTAGAATGGCAGTCATTAAAAAATCTGGAGACAACAGATGTTGGAGAGGAGGTGGAGAAATAGGAACACTTTTACACTGTTGGTGGGAGTGTAAATTAGTTCAACCATTGTAGAAGACAGTGTGGTAATTCCTCAAGGACCTAGAAATAGAAATTCCATTTGACCAAGCAATCCCATTACCGGATATATACCCAAAGGATTATAAATCATTCTATTATAAAGCGGCATACACATGTATGTTCACTGCAGCACTGTTCACAATAGCAAAGACCTGGAACCAACCCAAATACCCATCGATGATAGACTGGACAAGGAAAATGTGGCACATATACTATGCAGCCATAACAAAGTGATGCGTTTGTGTCCTTTGTAGGGACATAGATGAATCTGGAAACCATTATTCTCAGCAAACTGACACAAGAACAGAAAATCAAACACTGTATGTTCTCACTCATAGGTAGGTGTTGAACAATGAGAACACATGGACACAGGGAGAGGAGCATCACACACTGGGGTCTGTTAGTGGGGGCAGAGGAGGGACAGTGGGGGTGGGGAAACTGGGGAGGGATAACATGGAGAGAAATGCCAGATATAGGTGATGGGGGATGGAGGCTGCAAACCACATTGCCATGTATGTACCTATGCAACTGTCCTGCATGATCTGCACATGTACCCCAGAACCTAAAATGCAATAAAGAAAGAAAAAGATGCTGGCTCCTTAGAATGAGTTAGGAAGGAGTCCCTCTTTTTCAACTTTTTGAAATACTTTCAGTAGAAATGATTCTATCTTTTTTTTATACATCTGATAGAATTCACCCCAAAAAGTTATTAACCTGATAAGCAACTTTGGCAGTCTCAGGATACAAAATTGATTTGCAGAAATTACTAGCATTTATATATACAAACCACAGTCAAGCCAAGAGCCAAATTATGAATGAGCTCCCATTCATAACTGCCACAAACAGAGTAAAATACCTAGGAATAGAGCTAAGTAGGGAGGTGAAGGACTCTACAAGGATAGCTACAAACCACTGCTCAAATAAACCAGAGATAACAAAAACAAATGGAAAAACACTCCATGATCATGGATAGGAATAATTAATATTGTGAAAATACCCATACTACACACAACAATTCATAGATTCAATGCTGTCACCATTAAACTACCATTGACATCTTTCACAGAACTAGAAGAAAACTTTTTTAAAATTCATATGGAACGAAAAAAGAGCCCAAATAGCCAAGGCAATCCCAAGCAAAAAGAACAAAGCAGGGAGTATTATGCTACTTGATTTCAAACTATACTACAGGTAGACAGTAACCAAAACATCATGGTACTGGTACAAGAACAGATACATAGACCAATGGAACAGAATAGGGAACCCAGAAATAAGACCTCACACCTACAACTATCTGACCTTTGACAAACCTGACAAAAACAAGCAATGGGAAAGGATTTTGTATTTAATAAATGATGCTGGGATAACTGGCTAGCCATATGCAGAAGATTGAAATTGGACCCCTTACTTGTAACATATACAAAAATCAACTCAGGATGATTTAAAGACTTTAATGTAAAACCCAAAACTACAAAAACCATGGAAGACAACTTAGGCAATACTATTTCAGGACATAGGCACAAGGAAAAATTTCATGTCGAAGATGCAAAAAGCAATTGCAACAAAAGCAAAAGTTGGTAAATGGTATCTAATTAAACTAAAAAGCTTCTGCAAAGAAACTATCAACAGATTAAACAGACAACTTACAGAATGGGAGTCAATTTTTGAAAGCTCCACACCTGACCAAGGCCTTAATATCCAGCATCTATAAGGAACTTAAACAAATTTACAAGAAAGAAACAAATAATCCATATAAAAGTGGGCAACGGACGTGAACAGACACTACACAAAAGAACACATAAAGGTAGCCAACAATAATGAAAAACAGCTCAACCTCACTGATCATTAGAGAAATGTAAATCATAACTACAATGAGATACAGCTCAAACCAGACAAGATGGCTATTACTAAAAAGTAAAAAAAAAAAATGACAGATACTGGAGAGGTTGCAGAGAAAAAGGAACAGTTATACACTGTTGGTGGAAATGTAAATTAGTTCAACCATTGTGGAAGACAGTGTGGCAATTTCTCAGAGACCTGAAGACAGAAATACCATTTGACCTAGCAACTGCATTACTGGGTATATACCCAAACAAATATATATCTTTCTGTTATAAAGACACATGCACACATATGTTTATTACAACAGTATTAACAATGGCAAAGACATGGAATCAACCTAAATGCCCAACAATGAAAAATTGGACAAAGCAAATGTGGTGCATATATACCATGTAATACTATATAGCCATAATGAAGAATGAGATTATATCCTTTGCAGGGTTATGGAAGGAGCTGGAGGCCATTATTTTAGAAAACTAACAAAGGAACAGAAAACCAAATACCGCATATTCTCGTTTATAAGTGGGAGCGAAATGACAAGAACACATGAACACATAGTGGGGAATAACATACACTGGGGCCTGTGAGAGATTGGAGGGTTGGAGGAGGGAGAGGATCAGAAAAATAACTAATGTGTACTAGGCTTAATACCTGGGTGATGAAATAGTCTGTACAACAAAGCCTCATGGCACACATTTACCTATCTAACAAACCTGCACATGTACCCCTGAACTTAAATAAAAGTTAAAAAAAGGCAATGAAAGGAATGAACTGCCTGTATTTGCTACAATATAGATTAACCTTGAAATCATCACTTAAAGTTAAAGAAACTAGTTGCAAAAGAAGATATATTTCATGATTTCATCTACATGGAGAGTTCAGAATAGAGAAATCTATAGGAAGAGATAGTAGATTCATGACTTTCTGGGACTATTGTGAGGAAAATTGAGAGGAGGAGGAGGGTGACTATGGCTGGTTACAGGGTTTCTTTCTGGAGTGCTAGAATTATCTTAAAATTAATTGTAGCAATAGTCATACAACTCTGCAAATACACTAAAATACCTATTGAAATGTATATTTTAAATGAATGGTTTAGTATATGAATAATATTTTAATAAAGTTGGTAGAAATAATCTTTGGTAGCCTATTATTGCCTGCCTTTTGGTGTGGATATTGAATCTGAACAAAATAGGTTTCAATGATACAAATAATTCTCCATTTTGTTTTAAAACACATTATTTATACTGACATAAGTGTGCTCAAGTATTCTTTATACGAAAATTATCTAATACATATTTCTCCATGGGACACATGTATATTGATGAGCTGAAAATAAAAGGAGGCTATGACTTAAAAAATACCTAAGGGGAAAAAAGAGAGAAAAGATAGCTTGAATAACCACCTCTCCACAGATTTCTCACATTCAAAGGGTACAAAAACCAACATTAGCTCTAAGGACAGAAACTGGCTCTGTGGCTTCATCAGAAAGGGAATACATAATGAAACATACCAAGGTGAAACAGAAAAACAAAGCCAGGCAGAATATGCTTAGCAGGATCCCAGTGATAACAATAGTGATAATTAATTACATGTGCAGTGTTCGATGTTTTCCTTCCTGACAAGACAGGAGCAACGCTATTATACCTTGCAGAGAGAAATTAAGGCCAAGAGAGCTCACCTTTGAACTACCTCTCTAATGTGTCCTGCGTAGCCTGCACTCTCTGTAATGAGCACAACCAGAAGAGGGCAGATATTCAGCATGAACAAAATACAGCACAGAAATCAGCTGCAGAAAACATCTACATGCATTTGAAAAGATGGCTACAATCTCAGAATCTTTGACAAATATTTCTTTCCCAGTGCATTGTGTTGTGTTACTTGACTGTGTATTTTCAACTTGAACTGATTGAGAAGATTTTGTATGATGGAAATGGCATTGGTGCTCATTCCCAGGCTGTGAAAGATTATGTTTATAGATAAAATAAAAATGAAATAATTTTATAGCAGAATGCTTGGAATAAAATTCCTTAGATATACACCATTTTGAAAAGCAAACGATTCTAATATTACTTAAAACAGCAGGAAATAAAATTTGCAAATTGTAGCTTTAAAGTTTCTGATAGTCATTATTAACAGGCTTTTTTTTTTTTTTTTTTTTTTTTTTTTTACTGGCATAATGTAGTTCTCAATGTGAGTGCAATAGGTTAAAGTTAGTAATTTTGGTTTCGTATCCCTGTTCTGCCATTTATTACCTTTTAACCCTCAAATACTGTATAGCCTTGCTGGGCCTTGGTTTTCAATTTGGATATCACATAGTAACATCTAATTTGTAGTGTTATAGTGAAGATTAAGAGGGATATGTTTGGCTGGGCATGGTGGCTCACGCCTGTAATCCAAGCGCTTTGGAGGCCAAGGCGGTTAGATCACCTGAGGTTGGGAGTTCAAGACAAGCCTGACCAATATGATGAAACCCCATCTTTAAAAATAAAAAAGAAAAGAGGGGTATGTTTTAAAAACTGTCATTTTCCATAAAATAGAAGGCATTATTTTCGAGTATACACACAAGCATGCTTGGGAGCAAGGTCAACAAGGTAAGATATTAGTGACAAATAGGCTAAATCAAATATAAGTATTTTTAAAAAGATTTTATTGATAAGAACTTGATCATTGCCCTGCTAGATGCTGATTATGACATTCACCCTGGGATTTGGCAAGGGCCAGTATGTTAATAATTATATATCAAGTTGTTTATTTTTGGCACCCACATTTCTCTCTTATTATTTTCCTTCCCTGAGAACGTGTTACTGTAGGAAATCATTCAAGGATGTCAGCTGTGCTTTTTATTGCTCACCTAGGCCAGATGTTATTTTGGTCCATCTGTTCCAGCATTCTCTGCCATAATATGAAAAACAACTGGGGGCTTTGAGGTGACACAGTAATTAACCTTGTAAATGGCATTAGCATCACAAATGAAACCAACACTTTGTTTTGTGAATTTACTCAATAAGCAGCAATTAATCTTGGTGACTTTGCATGTCACCATAATATTTTATAATTTGTTTAATGGTGGATGCTGTAAAATTATTGTGCTTTGTTCCATTTTCTTGATGTTTAGACTTTCCTCCCTGTTACATTGAGCTTTGCATACATCATTCTTTATGTTTGGGAAAATTATCTTTACTCCCTTGTGAATTCTTAATTTGTTAAAAAAAAGTAATGGTTCCTCAGTATCCATTGAATAACATTTATAGTGTATGTTTGTCTTATATTAACTTGAGTTATTTTTAAAGCCGTTGGAAAGATAACAATCACTAAAAAAGATTTTAGGTTATGGAAGTAAAAATTTAATAACTACAATGGAGACTGATGAATTAAAGAGCAAATTAAATATAGAAGAGAAAATTACTGCGTGAGAATTAATAAATTTGAACGTGACCCAATGTAGTATATATTTGAAAACTTGCGCAATAAAATGCAGATAAGAGGCAAAGAGAAGCATTTAAAATAAATTATAACAATAACCAGAACAAAGGAATATAGAAAAAATGAAAAAATACTGAGAAACTTTCCACCCAGGTATATTAAGAGAAATGTTTAAAAGTACTTTTCATATTACATGTGATACATCTCAGATGTTTAAAGAAAAAAAATTAAAACATGGATTTTTCAAAATTAAAACGTGTATTTTTAAGAAACAAAATGTGAAATTTTGGTGAAAAACATTTGCTTATACCTACAGAAGCTCAAGCAGTTTAAATACCGAAGAAAAGAACAAATAGTAGAGTCAAACTGCTGAAAAAGAAAAATATTAAAAATATCTTAAAAGCAATCAGAGAAAAAAGACATTACATGCAGAAAAACAAATCTACAACTGCTTGCTAAGTCTTTGTTGGAAATAATAGATGATGAAATACAGTGAAATGTCTATTTTAAAAGCTAAAATATTATGTATTCATAAATCTACTATAGGTACTAATATAATATTTAAACATGTTGATAATCTTAAGCTGAAAATATTCCTCAAAAAAAGGGCAAAATAAAAACAGTCTCAATAAAATGGTGGGAACATTTATTTCAAATAGTCCTGCACTGTAAAAATGACTAGAAGGAATTATTAAGAATTTCTCTCAAGGAATTGATAGATTGAAGCAAAATTATGGTAAAATTATAAGGATTTATAATATACATAAAAGTAAATGTAAGACAATATTGATGATTTTAAGAATAAAAGAAGGTTGAAGTTCAAGGCAAAAATAAAGGTAATGTAGTAGGGGTTGTAATTATTAAAAAGTAAAATATAAGACAACAGAATACAAAATATGAGATGGAGGAAATGTACTGCACTGCCATAAGATATTTACATTCTTTGTGACATGATGTATTAAATACATTGAAATCCTTGGAGCGACCAGTAACAATGAGAAAATAGGTATAGCTAAGAAAAAAAAAATACAGGAGATAGCATGAATTGCTAACCCTATACAATTCACACAATTGAATTTAGAAAAAGAGGTACAAAGAAATGAAATAGGTAATAACAAACGGCTAGTTTAGAGGCATATCAATAAATATATTGAAATAAGTTGAATTAAATCTCCATTTAAAAACTAGATAATTCCATTTGTATAGAAAAAACAAGCCCCAATTTCATGCTCTCGATAAAAACCAAAATTTCAATATAAAAATAGTGTGAAAATAAATGTGAGGAAAAAGACATAACTGGAAATACTAAACATGAATTAGCGAGATTGGCTACAATAATACTAAAAAAAGTAGATTTCAATACAGAAAGTATTGAAATGTTAAAGGGAAATATTTTATAATAGTAAAAATTTTAAAATATATAATAATCTTATAGGTATAAGCACCTAAAAACAGCATTTAAATACATGAAGAAAAATTGGCCAAATTAAAGAGAGGGAAAAAAGCAAACCACAGTAAAAAAATATGAGAGTTTAATATTTATCTTTCAGCAATTTAAAAAAAAAAACAAGTAAATAGAAGCATCAGAAAATATGTCAAACATTTGAAATATAACTATCAAAAAACTTTATATTGATAATTGAAAGTTTTAAGATATTTTAGAATACAAGTATTTTTAGTGTACATAGAACCTTCACCAAGTAGCATCAAAAAATAAATTCTTGCAAAGTACTAGATCTGACCATAATCATATTAAATCAGAAAATAATAACAGTAGGAATCCAGGATATCTCTAAATATTTAGAAATTAAGTTGTATAAACTAAATAAAACACATCTGATAGAAAAATAACATAAATTATAAAATTTTTAAATTAAATTAGAATTTGTAAAAATTACTAATGTTTAGAATGCAGCAAAAGTTTTCTTAGAAGTTTACATCTTAAGTGTGTATGTTAGAAAAGGAAAAAGACTTCGGTCAAAATCTAAAGCTTTCACATTAGGAATTTAGAAAAATGAGGAGAAAATAAACCTAAGACAACAAAAAGAAAGGATATAATAATTAGAGTGGAAATGTATGAAAGAGAATAAAGCAAAACAATAAAGAGTATCAATAAAGTCAAAAAGTGTTTCTTTGTAAACAATAAAATTTACAATTCTTTACCTAGACCAATTAAGATGAGATAAAATACAGATTAATAATTGGACCACCTATGTATATGCACAATAACATGAGTACAACTCATGAAAATGTTGATTAAAACACGTTAGACGCAAGCAAATACATATTATGTTTACAAATACACATACATATGTGTGTGTATGTATATATATATATGTATATATATTTTAAATTTTATTTTATAATTTCTTTTTTGAGACAGAGTCTTACTCTATAGCCCAGGCTAGAGTCCAGTGGCATAATCTCAGCTCACTGCAATCTCTGCTTCCCAAGTTCAAGCGATACTTGTGTCCTAGCCTCCGGAGTAGCTGGGATTACAGGCATGCGCCACCATGCCCAGCTGATTTTTGTATTTTTGGTAGAAATGAGGTTTCACCATGTTGGTCATGTTGGTCTCTAACTCCTGACCTCCGGGGATCTGCCTACCTCGGCCTCCCAAAGTGCAGGGATTACAGGCCTGAGCCACCACGCCTAGCCAGGTTTTTTAAAACTATTGTTTCAAAGCTCCATGTTAATGAATGATATGGTCTCAATGTTTGCATACCTCCAAAGTTTGTATGTTGAAATTTTAACTGCCAAGGTGAGGTTATTGAGAGATGGGGCTTTTAGGAGATGAAAGTCATGAGGGCCCTTTGGATGAGATTAGTGCCCTTACAGAAAGAGATCCTAGAGAGCTTGCTTGTACTTTCTTCTATGTGAGGTTACAATGAGAAGATAGGAGTCTACAGGAAATCAGGGCCTCACCAGACACTGAATGTGTTGTTGCTTTGGTCTTGGACTTCCCAGCCTTCAGAACTGACAGTAATAAATTTCCGTTGTTTATAAGCCACCTAATCGATGGTATTTTTGTTACAGCAGCCCAAATGCACTAAGATAAAGAAATGAGTCTATAAAGAAATGCAAGTGAGAATAGTGGTTATCTCTGAGTAGTGATTAAGTGTGGAATAAGAATGGCACTTGAATGGTTGATAACATTCTATTATTGTTTTGTGTTGTGTTGCATGGTGTTCACTTTGTGAAAAATCACTGAGCAGTACATTTAAAAATATTTCTTATCTATATTTATTGTATTTCACAATTGAAAAAAGATATTTAAAACAAAGTTAATGGTTCTTATTGAACAAATTCAAGTGGTTTTCCAAAGTAAATACTTCTCTACATTAAAAAAAAAAAAAAGAAAACAATAACAAGTGTATCCATAATTTAACTCTAAATTATTAACCTGTTGTCATGTGGTCACTTCAAAATAATACCTTCAGTCCTAATGTTAACAAATGTATTGCATTTGATGAAAGTTAAGACATGTACATGTATATGTCTATGCCAATGCTAAGAACACACTTTTGGTTCAATGTTCTTTTCTACACTAATGACTAAGCTAATTACTGTAAAGCATTTGACTATTCGGAGAGGTTTTTAATAAATGAATTTGAACCACAAGTGTAATCATGTAGATCTATTAGCTATCGTGAGGCCTGCGTGTGTGTGGATAAATCACCTATTAAAAACAAAAGGAAGTCTAGAAAGCCAAAGCCTAGTCTTGAAAGTTTAATGTTATAGGAGAACAATTTAAAACAAATGAATTAGAATATATTTACCTTAGAGGATAAACATGATTGATATTGCTGTAAATGCTTGAACATTAACCAAGTATGTACATTTCAGAACCTTATAGAATGCAAACTAGATTAAGTGAATAAACATTGCAATTCCCATATATTCTATTTCATTAAAGCTTTCAGATATTGAGGATCAGACACTGTTCTTAATATTTTATATTTACTATTCCTCAAACTTGTAAACCTCACAAAAGTACTTGAAATCTTGATCTCAAGATAAAAAGGCTCATGGGGTGAAATTACCTAATCTCATATTCAAATATGTAAATTGGTAAAAGAAAGATTTGAATCTAAGTCTACCTCCAAAGACTTTTCACTATCTTACTTTTGTTATCATTTCTGATAGTAATTTTAAAATCTAGCTATCTATATAGTAACATATGTATATATAAGATATATAGTTATATGTATATAATATAATATGTTTGAGGCACTTGCACCTTCACTTAATGAATATTTTGTAATATAAAATAGAAATACACATCAATCTCCAAGATTCCAAATGTATGTTCAAGTTCTTCTCCTTCCACGAATAACTCAAATAAGGAAGTATTTATATTTCTCTGCCTCTTGAATATCCAGTGGAGCAATTTTACTTGCACAACCACATCAGAACAGCCTGATGTTATTCGTTGTAATGCGGACTTTTCCATACTTCACTACTGCACTTGTATACTCAAAATCAACAAAGATTTGTGAGCCTTTATATCCCCCTAGTACCTTCTACTTTAACAACTGAATTGCCACTTGGATAAATTGCTCTTAGTCCTCAAAAAGGCAAAAGAAAATGGTGTTTGCTCTAAAGTTCCCAGCATATATTGTGGTTTATAAAGATGCTCTGCAGAATTTAACTCTTGCAATGGAGAGACATGCAACTTAATTCACAATGAGCCTCACCATTTTGAAAAAAGATGTCAACAGAAATGATATGTTTGGTATTATTTTTAAACCACTTTTCATGAAATCTATGAATAATGCATCCAGCTAGATAACACTTACCTTATCACAAGTCTTATGGTATGGTTATCAGAAAAATCGGATGACTACCATGTTACAAAATTTTCTAACATATTTACTTATGTCTTTATTTTAGAATAGATTCTAAGTCTTGCTCAAGAGTGTAGTAACGGATAGCTTAGTTAAGCTCTTCACTGGACTATGCTTTTCCCTGATCATCTTTCAGCATATAATAAGACTTGTTCACTATAATAGGAACAGTTGTTTTTTGCTTTAGTTGACTGCTTAACCACCATTTTCTCCTAAAGGTAACTGTTCTCATTATACCTCTTAGTTGAGGCAGTCTTGGGAAGTTTTAATATATTGTTTCCTAATGTGGTCATGACTGCTTGTTTAAAAGAAAGAACATTTGATGCAAGGGCACACAATTATAGACTCCATTGTGCACCAAAGAAAAAGCTGATGTGAGAGCTTTGCCTAACAATTTCGATTCCTTATTTTAATGAGTTTGAATGAGAGATACGGCATTACGAAACTACATGAGATTGGACGTAGAAACAAAAAGCCACTCAGACAGACAAAAAAAAAATGGAATTGACATCTTAGCCACACTTATGTCCATATGTTAATAAGACATTTAAAAAAATACCTGAATGTTCCACCTCTAGAATATTGGATAAATTATTAATTACGGCCAAGCTATCAGATCAATTAATAATTCCAAAGAATTTACTAGACTTCATGAAATTTTTTCCCTTAAACAAACATGATAATGTCAGATTATGGTCAGTATGATGAAGAAAATACCAAGGGTAAATGATGATTGGTTAGTAACTAGAAGTTTGGGGAATGGGCAACTTTTGATATAGTGTCTAAGAAAGCCTTATTGAGGAACAAGTGTAAAGGCACTGGGATTAGAAAGTGTTCATCATAGGTAAGGAACAATACAGAGAACAATTAGTCTAGATAGCGGTGATCAAAGGGGACAGTAAAATCAAAGAAGGTTGAAGAAGTACTCAGAGGCTAAATAATACTAACCCCAGTAGGCCATGTTGATAACTTTTTATTTTAAGAAAAATGGGAAGACACAGACAGATTTTAAGGAATAAAATGTATTGAAAGCATGTCTAGCTTCTATTTATATCCATAAAACATACTTTGTATTTATATAGCTTTATTTCTATTAACCAAATTGGCAACATTTATAGATAGTTTATGTGAACGATAACAATGTGGCTCTGATATTATTCTCTAATTTATTGGGGTATTAGCACAATTATTATTTAGAATAAGCTGAGAATCTCTGTCTGGGTATAGAAAAGTTCTCTACCGTAGTCAAAACAGACTTAATCTATGCTTACACCAAGTGTGACTATGTCCATATTATTTTACTGGTCATACTATTGCGAAGATTCTAGTGGTTATCAGTGTGTCTGTACATTTTAAAGTTAAGTTTTCAAGTTTTAAGCTTTTGTTCCTAATGTTTAAGTATTTATTTTTCTATTTACATTTTATAAAATTGTGAAGCTGTGAAAATTTGTCTGTGAGATTAGGTTCTAACTCAAATGCTTTATTCTACTATCCTCTGCAAAAGTCTGGTATTGAAAGTTTTATGAATTAACTGAATTAACAAACATGCCATTACTCCAATCAAAACTTGAGGGATTTTTGTAATACTAGGCAAATATCATTTTTAATGTTATCTAATTGACAATTAAGCAATAATTTGTCTAATGAACAAAGTTCATAAGACTAAGCATAAGAGAGAGAGAGTTTCTGTCACCATAATGAAACTAAAATAATATGTGCTAGCAATAATTAAAATATACTCCAATATTTGTCAAATTCATAGATGAGGTGAAATGTTCATTGATATATATAGCAAAAGAAAATATAAGAAAAAAGGTTTTAAATAAAATTTAATATTCGACTAACAAATATTTATTAATCAATATTTATGTGTTTTTCTGAATATTTGGGACACTTCAATGAATAAACTGGACAAAGGTCATTGCTCTTATATGTATATTAGGATATACATATATTACTATTTTAGAAGACGGTAACGGTTATAGAGAAAAAGGAGAGAATGATAAAAGGGCCAGTTATATCACAATATAGAGTAGGAACGTTAGTTAAAGTTCATTGAAAGGAAAATATTTGAGTTAGGAATTGACACTGTATATGAAAAATAATGTGAACAAAATCAAAAGACAAATGAACATCTAGAAAAAAATCACAAAGAAGACAGATATTTGGTTACTATTATAAAATGACAATTCAAGAAGACAGCTCTCAAAATATGTTTATAAAGGTATATTAAAATAATTATTTTTAACCTACAAACTTGACAAAGATTTAAAGCTTGTCAAAATGGACATGTAATACTGTGACACATTTTCTTACTCAAAGCAAATGCATATTATCACACTGTTTCTGGAAGACGAGAGTCAGAATATGCCCACATATATTAAAAATATCAATATACTTTACCAGTAATTTAACTTACAGGAGTTCATCCTAAGAAAGTTCCCAAAGATTGGGGTCTGTCAAAGGTTTATGTACCTAGAGAAGTGATGGGAAATCTGAAAACAACCCAAATATCTAACAGAAAATAAGTAATCAAATGCTTTTTGGTGTATTCTTTTATTCTAACCCTCTTGGTAATTAATCACTACTTTAGGGACTCACTATCACCACCACCCTACTCTATTGCCATCATTTGATGACAAGTAATAATCTCCTAAATTTTTTCTGTGCATGTATTTTGCAGCAAACTCTTGACCAGTATTTTCTGAACAGGGAGCCATAGAGATCTTTACAAATTAAATCCAACATACTCACATCCTTGCTCTAAAATAGAGGACAAAGTCGTTAATACATCTTGCAGAATGTATAATAAATATTTAATATATCCTATAATTCCCTGGAGGGCTAGGCCCTGAACAAGTTCTCAAAGTTCACTTCACAATTATATTCCTATTCTGAGTTTGGTCATCCTTGTTCTTTTTCAGCTTTTTAAATGTACCATGCATATCCATGTAACACGACCTTTGTAGTGCTATTTCCTCTGTCATATAACAGGAACTCAAATATTTTGTGGTGGAAGAATTCACAAACTAATGAGTGAATGAATGAAAAGCGTAAGTGAAAAATTTGTCTGATTATAATGGAGTGTAATGCAGAGAATTTAATCTTATTTTAAACCATGGTGTCTAAGGTAATATAAGTGACTACTTAAAGTGTATATTCAGGATTAAAAAGTAAATACTGTGGGAAATGGGAAATGATAGATATGTTGAAATTGGTGATACAATATGATATTCAGTAGACACCATTTACCAGGTAACTGGTGTGGGTTCAGGTATGGGAGTGCATATGGAGATGTCAGCATGCTCTTCTCAGATGGGACTATTTAACCCATCAGCGGTTTAACTCAAAAAGTCTTTTTTATGTACTGATCATATTGAAAACATTTTATTCAGGGATGGGGAAATAAAACTGAAGAAGGCACATTTCTTTCTCCAATATATTTTAGTCTAATAAGGAGATTGTATCATAAAAACAATTTCAGAATACAGAAAATGAATGCAGCACCTGAACATTGCAATAAGGTTTCTGAGAAGAGAATTGTTATAAAAATAGAAATACGGAAATGTGTATTTATTTTCCCAATTCAGGCACACTGCTTCACAGGATTCCTGCTGAGTGTAAGAAATTTCTAGCACATGGTAAAAAACACGTTATAGGGACTGTGACTAAATAGCTATCCCTTAACTTGTTATGAAATGTCAAAATTAAGTGATGTAATTTGGTGATAGATTCTTTTCTTATTTTCTTTAGGTATCTAGTTATTGGGGAGATTTTGTTAAGTGTAGAAGATAAAGGCAACATGAAAGCTGATAACTACCAAAGAAATTCTCTCTGCTTGATGTCAGAAAACTTACTGATCCTTCTTCTCCCCCAAATGAATATTTTGACGCATTTCAGTTGAGATTCTGGAAGTCCAGGACTTCAAATGAAAAGGAATGTGAAAGTGCCTTAAAGGCAAGATCAATCTATCATATATTTGGCACCATTTTGCAACTGTGTGTCATTATCTGAAGCAATGATCTCATGAAAAGCACATGGATCACTAAACTAGCCAGTGAATTGAGCAGATTCATTTCGAACAGCTGAGTGATCTTGTGCAAGCCACTTAGCCTCTCTTGCCTCAGTTAGTCAATTGTGAAAAGCGGTTTCTACTAAATGACTACACAGTTCAGCTCTGCAGAGCAGTCTAGAATAGCATATTTTAAAAAACATGTAGATAATAAATAAGACATGGAAATATCATCCTAAAAATGAGACAGCCCAGTAAATGTTTTGCATACAAAAATGGTTCTATGAAAAACAAGAAGAATAAGAAATATCACTTTAAAGTAATAAAGAAAATAGAATAAATATAAATTCACTCACAGATAATGTCTTTCTATTTAATACCATTTGCACATTACAATGATTCTGAACAAGTTAAAACTCCCTTTAACACGGTAATGTTGTAGAAAATAGATAAAATTACTGAAAAAATAGGTCTTGCCCTGAGAATAAATAATGTTTCTTTAGATTAAGACATTTAACTCATTCTTTATTAATATTAAGTGACAGTAGTTATTTTACATTTATGAAATATGTCTACATGTTTTCTTCCACATATCTGTTTTATATAGGAAATCGAGATTCAAAGAAGTAAAATGACTTGTTTACTCTCATTAGCTAAAAACTGAAAAAAACACACCAAGTTATGTTTATATTTTTAAATTACCAAATTAAGCTTTATCTTGATAATTTGCAGGGTTAATATTTATATTTTATAGAGGAAGAAAGTTTTGTTACACAGTTAACACAGTTAAGGATGTTTGTGTCAAAACAAATGTATCAATATCTCAGCTGAACATTTCCCAAATAAGGAACTATTATCAGCAACAGAAAGCGTACAAATTAATTTCAGCACCCATTAACAGAGGCAGGACCCTTAATTATAGGAAATGACCTCAGCATTTGTTTTACCACACAAGCACAGGCTGGTCTGTGCAACTTTGCCCTCCACCCTGCAAAACACAGCCTGGACTATTTCATGCTACTTGATCAGATGATCAGGTAATATAATGTGTGGCAGTCTATGATTTTACCAGCTGTATCTGAAAATATGATTCAATGGGCCTGGTAAGTTTTCCTACATCAGTGAACAGGAGCCAGCAAGTTGTGAACAGTGTTGCGCAACCATCACCGGTGCAGGCAGCCTCTGCCTTGATGCAGTCACCTAACAAGGCTACCTAACTGACCTGAAACACTATCAAAATTGCTGTCTCTGTGTTTTAATCTACTGCATACAAAAAACAAAATTTATTTCAGAAATTGTTGACTGGTCTCTGAATGGGTTATACAATTATGAGAATGATGATAATTAATCAGCCTGGTTATTAGTTCAGCAGTGGAAGATGATCAGAAGATACTGTGCCAATAACAAGCTGAATGATCATATGTAATTGCTGTTGCCTGTATTTTAGGTGCCCCCTGCTACTTATGTAGCTAAACAGAGATGTGATAATGTATGTGACCTAGCAAGTGTGCCATGCTATTACAAAGATGCTGTGATATACTAAACATGAGATCGCTATGAAAATGTTCTACAACATATATGACACCAACCTAATACATCATTATGAATTCATACTTCTTCCTTCTCAGAACTCTAAAAACACTATTACAATATAACAATGAAAGCATTATGACAGCATATGAATTGTCACATTCTAAAAGTTCAATTGTATTTTAAATGGTTTTAGATGTCCAAGTAATTCCAAGCAATATGAGAATGTTAACAATTAACATATATTAACTATTTAGTACATGGCAATCTCAGTGATAAATACTTTATATCAGTTACTCATTTTGATCCTCCCAGTGATTCTGAAGCAGGGCAGTCGAACCCTAAAGTAGGACTTAGCCCAGGAGGGATCTCACCTTTGCCCAGGAAATAATTCAAGGGCAAGCCAGAGGTAGAAGAAAACAACTTTATTGAAGCAGCAGCATTACAGCTCCCATGGTGTTACAGCTCCATGACTGCTCCTGCAGAGCAGGGCTACCCCATAGCTAGAGAGCAGCAGCTCAGGGCAGTTTTACTGTCATACGTGTATCTACTTTAATTACATACAGATTAAGGAGTAGTTTATGCAGAAATTTCTAGGAAAAGAGAGCTAACTTTTGGATTCTCAGGTAATTGCCATGGAAAGGGGTGGCAACTCCCGGCGGTTGCCATGGCAATGGCCAGCTGACATGGCACACTGGTGGGTGTATCTTATGGAAAGCTGCTTCTACCTCCTCCGCTAGTCCTCAATTTGGTCTGGTATCCAAAGTCAAACTCCAGAGTTGAGCCCCACCGCCTCCCTTCTATGAAGAAGGTATTGTCATTATCTGAGTTTCATGAAGGAGAAAACTGGATTTTTAAAAGAGTGAACAATTTGTTCATGATTACAGAGTTAGAAATTGCTGAAGTTCTCTTGTGAAGATTCAATATATCTTACTCCATATTCTTAACTACTAATAATATGAATTGATAGCGAGGTTAACAATAAAATTTCTCAAAATTATATTAAGAAATTCAACATTGTAATGTAGAAAATGTATTTTTCCTTTTTTTCCCCTGTATTGCTGCTCACTGGTGTTGGGACTTCAAGGTTGGCTGGGGCTCCTATTTGAGACAGGAAAATAAAGAAGTTATAGATTGACAATGTGTAGATACAGAGCTTTGCTGATTTAAATCCCCAAAGTCATTTCCAAGTCCTGATCAATTTCTTGATTTAATCTCAAGAATTTTTCTCTCTGTTTTTCCTCCAATACACCATTTGCAATTTAGAAGTAAGATTATTCTCCTTTCCCAATCCACTGTAGAAAGCCACATGTGTATAGATTTTTAAAAATCTATCTTTACTTTTCCCCCTAAAGGAATTTGGAAATTTTCATAGGCCTTAGCAACAATAGGGAGAAGTGAATAAGTGAGTTTTAAAGGTGAAACGATTCTCCTGAAAGTAGACTGGCAGTAATGTTGGCCTCTGGCATTTATTGGAATGTAAATGGAGTTAAGCTATGTTTCCCTATATGCTCATGGTTAATACTGAGTATTCTCAAGTGTGTACATTCCAAAAGTACCAACAATTTAGAACTTTCCTACATGAGTAGAATAAACTATAAAATATCTTCTAATGAAAACTATTTGTCTGATACACAAAAGAACACTGATTAACAAATTCTTATACTGTTTACTCCCTGAAGACCTATGATAGGTGTTACACTGAGCATCCATCACGGTCCTAAATGCCGAAAGCACTCATAAAACTTGATGGAATTGCCCTCACCTAACTGCTTTAGTGCATGCATTACTATTTTTGACAAGATATAATTTCAAAATGGTCTTTCTATTTTTGACAGTGAGAAAATAAGTATTGTTTTGACTGTGTAAATTATGAGTTATTTTTTGATTGTAGGATTTCTACAAACTTTTCACATTTTTTTAGACTGAAAGCATATATACATTGTGACCAATTAAATAAGATCATTAAGTAAAATGATCAATAACCATTTTTTATTCATCAAACTGTTTGGATTTTCATTATTTGGAAAATGAAACAATTAAACTATTTAATCTGGAAGCTATCCAGTAATCACTGAAGCTGAAATAATCTGTAATTAAATTGCATTTCTCTTTGTTCATATATGAGGATTATTACAGGATTATAGTTTTAAATAATGAAAACTATATTCACCTTTCTTCTACCACTGTATGCTGAAAACATTGGAGTTATCTTTATTTTCTAGTTATATATTACTTCTGAAAATTTTAACACTAATAATTTCCCATGTGTATTCTTTTCCATGACTACAAACACGATCCTAATTCTGGTCCTAAATGATTCATAGGTAGAGAGATAAATTTGTTAACAGCATTCCTACTGTCTTTTCCACTTTAGTTTACCCAGAAAATATCTTTTTTCAAATGCTTCCTATTATTGGCATCTTAACAAACTTTGTAACTCTTATTTTTTTCCCAATCATCTTTTTATTTTACGTAATCCTAGTTGGTTTTTTGGTTGTTTCTATGGTAAGAACATTTAATATGACATCTAGCCCCTTAACACATTTTTGTGTATGATATTGGTAAATTTAGGCACAATATTATATAGTAGACCCATAGAATTCAATCATCTTGCATAACTAAAGCTTATGCATTAAATAGCAAATTCCTATTTCCAACTCCCCCAGCAACTGGTAACCACCATTCTACTTTTTGCTTCTGTGTGTTTGAATATTTGTTTTATAGAAATAGATTTCAGCAGGATTCGTCCTGTGACTAGCATATTTCTGTTAGCATAATATCTTTGTGTTGTCACATGCAGCAGGATTTCCTTCTTTCTTAAAAGTAAATTATATTTCATTTTTATTTGTTGATTAATCCAGTGACATTAAAGTTGTTTTCATATCTTGGCTAATCTTGAATAATCAAGTAAATAGTTCACTGCACTGAACATGGAACTATCTCTTTGAACTCCTGATTTTGATTCTTTTGTATTCATACCCAGATGGAGAATTGCTGGGTCATATGGTATTTCTATTTGTAATTTATGGTGAAAACTCCCCATTACTTTCCATAGCAGCTATACCATTTTAAATTCCCATCGACAGCGTACAAAGTTTTCAATTTCTCTACCAATATTTCTTATAGTTTGTCTTGCTTTGTTTCCAATAGCCATCCTAACAGGTGTGAGGTAATATATCATTGTAATTTTGATTTATATTTCCATGATGATGAGTGGTGTTGAGCATTTTTTCATATTCCATTTGGCGGTTTTTATGTGTTCTTCAGATAAATGTCTATTCAAGTTATTTGACAATTTTTATTTTTTATTTTTTGCCTTTGAGTTAAAAGAGTTCCTTATATATTTTTTAATATTAAAACTTATCAGACATATGGTTTGCAAACATTTTCTTCAGTTCCTAAGGTTGCCTTTTTATTCTGTGATTTTTTTGCTTTAATGTGCTGAATTTTTTTAGTTTGATGTAGTCCCATCTGTCCCTGTCTATTTTTGGCTTGCCTGTTGCCTGTGCTTTTAGTGTCATATACAGGAAATCATTGTCAAGATCAATGCTATGAAGGTTTTCCCCATTTTCTTTTTTAATTTTTGAGAGACGGTCCTGCTCTGCCACCCAGCCTGGAGTACAGTCATGTGATCACAGCTCACCACAACCACAACCTCTATGGGCTCAAGCGACCCTTCCACTCAATCTTCTGAATAGTCAGGACCACAGACATATGCCATCACACCCAGATATTATTATTTTTTTCAATAAAGACAAGGTTTCCCTATGTTGTTCAGGCTATTCTCAAACTCTCAGACTCATGTAATCCTCCCATGTCTGCCTTCCAATGTGCTGGCATCACAGGCATAAGCTCTGTACTTGACTTCTCTATTTACTTAGAGAAGTTTTAATGTTTTAGGTCACATATCTTCATTTTCAGTTGGTATTTGTGTATGGTGTAAGATAAGCGTCCAATTTTATTCATTCCCATGTAGATGTCCACTTAACTGAACACCATTTATGCAAAAAACGATCTTTTCTTCATTATGTATTCATGGCACCCATATGTATCTGTTGATTATGTGTGGATGAGTTTACTTTGGGCTCTGTACTATGTTCCATCAGTCTATCTGTCTGTCTTTATGCCTGGATGTATATTTTAATTACTTCACCTTTGCAGTACATTTTGAAAACACAGTGTGACACCTCTGTATTTGTTGTTTTTTCTTAAGATCGTTTTGGCAACTCTATTAAAGCATCTTTGTGGTTCCATATGAATTTATGGATTAGTTTTATTGGGATTTTGATTCGGATTGCCTGGAGTCTGTAGATTGCTTTGGA
This sequence comes from Cebus imitator, assembly GCF_001604975.1. Classification (NCBI taxonomy): domain Eukaryota; kingdom Metazoa; phylum Chordata; class Mammalia; order Primates; family Cebidae; genus Cebus; species Cebus imitator. The sequence continues at coordinate 2,118,394 of NW_016107327.1, read as the reverse complement.
TAGCATGGACATTTAAGCAATATTAAATATTCTAATCCGTAAACTTTACATCTTTTTAAGTTTCTTTCATCAATGTTTTAAAATTTTCAGTATATACATTTTTCATTTTCCTTGTTAAGTTTATTCCTGAGTAATTTATTATTTTTGAGTCTACTGTAAATGAAATTACTTTCTTCATTATATTTTTGGATAATTTGTTTATTACACAGTACTACACCTGACTTTTTAATGTTACTTTGTTTCCTACAACTTTGCTGTATTCATGTATTTGGTTCTGATACTATTTTGCTAGAATCTTTAGAGTTTCTACATATAAAATCATGTCATCTGCAAACAGAGATAATATTACTTCTTTTTTATTTGAATGCCTTTTATGTCTTTATCTTGCGTAACTGCTCTGGCTAGTACTATATTGAATAGAAGTAGTAAAGTGGACAAACTTTCCTTGTTCCTAATTTTAGAGGAAAAGCTTTGAGACTTTCACGTTTCTATATGATGTTAGCTGTGTGGGGTCTTCATATATGGCCTTCATTATTCTAAGGAAATGTATTTCTATTTCTTTTTTTTAATTGCATTTTAGGTTTTGGCCAACCCAAATGCCCATCAATGATAGACTGGAGAGGGAAAATGTATTTCTATTACTAATTTGTTGAGAGTTTTTAAATAATAAAAGGTATTGAACTTTGTTAAATGCTTTTTCTGCACCTATTGAAATTATTATGTGGTTTTTATCTTTCATACTGTTAGTGTGGTATAATTGATTTTAGTTGATTTTCATGTTGAATTATCTGTTATGAACTGCATGTTTGAAGTAGCCCAGCCTATGATATTCTGTTATAGCAGCCCAAACTAAATAAGACACCATCTTTGTAGCTCAAGTATAAATTCTACTTGATTACAGTTTGTATTCCCTTTATTATTTTTTTGAACTTGGTTTGCTGGTATTTTGTTGAGAAATTTTTAAACTATATTTCTCAAAGGTATTGGCCAGTAGTTTCCTTTTCTTGTAGTGTTTTTATCTGGCTTTCATATGAGGGCAATTCTGGCCTCATAAAAGGAACATGGGAGTGTTCACTTTAACTTTTTGGAAGTGATTGAGAAATCCTGGTATTATTCCTTCTTTTTTTTTTTTTAATTGTACTTTAGGTTCTAGGGTACATGTGCTGATCATGCAAGATTTTTGGATAGGTACATATTTGGTCAGGTGGTTTGCTTCCTCCATCCCCCTGTCACCTGCAACTGGCATTTCTCCCTTCTTTAAATGTTTGCTAGAATTTGCCAATGGATCCATCTGGTCCTGAGCTTTCCTTTCTTGGTAGGATTTTCATTACTGTTACAATGCTCTTAAGAGCTGTGGGTTTCTTCATGATTCAGTCTAGGTAGGTAGAATGTGTTGGGAATTCAAAAATAATATCCCAAAGTGAAAGCCTAAGAAGTAGCCTTAAAAGTAGTTTCTCTCTGACCTTATTCTGTCCTCTAGTCTTCTAACCCTCATTCTTCTTTGGGGCAAGCCATAGAAACTAGAATTCCTTTTCTCCAAGGCACGACATAGAAACCATAACCTTTTCCCCAAAGCAAATGATAAGCCTAAAAATATTATTGGAAGCTTCTTCCACTTTTCTTTGTAACAGCTGACTACAAAGAAATTAAGACCCTAATTCCAGAAGTTTCCTATCCTGTATCCATAACAAAGAAATGCTGTAACAGAGAGGCTAAGAAGAATCTGAACAGACAGCCTCTACTTGGTTTCCGAGCTCCATCTGCAGTTTAGCCTTGAACAATATGTGGGTCAGGGTTGCGGACCCACCACGCAAATATCAGCTTATAACTATTGAGTGCCTCCAAATTTAACTATTAGCCTACTGTTTATAAGAAGCCTTACCAATAAATAAACCATTGATTAACACGTTTCATGTATGTATTGTGTACTGTAATCTTACTATAAAGTAAGCTAGAAAAAAGAAAACGTTATTAAGAGAACCATAAGGAAGACAAAATATACTTATTGTAAATGAAGTGGAAGTGGATTATTATAAAGTTATTCAGTTTCATCATTTTCATATTGGGAAGGTTGAGAAGATGAAGAAAGGGGAGAGATTGATCTTGCTGACTCAGGGTGGCAGAGGCAGAAGAAATGAAGGAGGTAAAATGCAAGGCATAAGAGGTAGGAACGCTCTATGTAACGTTTACTGAAAAAATCTTCATATGTGAACCCATGCAATCCAAACTAGTGTTTCATGGAAGGGTGAATCACATTACTGTTAGATCATAGCTTTTTTATATAGTCACATTCTACATGGCTGTCCCTGCTTCATTGAACCTAAGCATAAAATCAGATACTTTCCCCTGTATCTTTGGATTTTCATTCTGAAGGCTCCTGTGTCACATAAAACTATGATCAAATAAATTTGTTATGCTTTTCTCTTATTAACCTGTCTTTTGTTATAGGCAACTCTGACCCTTATGATGGGGAAGAAAGGAATCACTTATTTTCTTCTCCCACATATATTTCTAGGAATTTGTCCCTTGCTTCTAGGTTATTCATTTTTTTGGCTTATAATTGTCCACAGTAGTATCTTACGATCCTTTTAAGTGTCTTTTATTTTTCCTTTTTGCTGTCTTCCCTTGTTTTTCATTGATTTTTGTTTGTTTGTATTGATGTGCTTTGATTACTTCCGTTTTCTCTTTTTGTATCTTCTGTAGCCATTTTCATTCTAGTTGCCCTGAGACTTTTATAAAACAACTTGTAGTTATAAGAGTCTATTTTAAGTTGATAACAACTTAGCTAGAATTACACCAGCTTAATTACAATGGTATACTAAAACTATTATTTTACTTCTCCCTCTCCACACACACTTTTATTGATGTCATAACATATATTTGTATATTGTTATATTATAACTTTATAGTTTTAGTTATTTTTGCTACTTTGTTTTTTTAATTTTTATACTATAATTAAACATAATTTACCCATCATTTACAGGATTACAGTATTCTGTACTTGTCTATATTTTACCTTCACCAATGATTTTTATATTTTCATGTGATTTCATATTGCTGTTCAGTATACATATATTTTTTCAACTTGAGGAACTTCCTTTAGCATTTCTTATAAGGTAGATTTAGTGGTGATAAATTACCCCTTGTGTTTGTCTGGGAAAATCCTTAACTCTCCTTCATTTCTGAAAGATAGCCTTGTCAGGTGTAGTATGCTTGGTTGTCAGGTTTTGTTTTCCTTTTAGCACTTTGACTATATCATTTACCATTCCATTTTCTTTTCTTTTTTTTTTTTTTTTTGGACAGGGTCATACTCTGTGGTCCAGGCTGAAGTACAGTGGCATTATCTCGGCTTACTGAAACCCCAACCTCCTGGGTTAATAGTTCTCCCACCTCAGCCTCCTAAGTAGCTAGAACTACAGGCTTGTGCCACCACACATGGCTAAGGTTTGTATTTTTTGTCGAATCAGAGTTTTATCATGTTGCCCAAGCTCATCTCAAACTCTTGAGCTCAAGCAATCTGCCTATGTCAGCTTCACTTGGAATTACAGGCTTAAGCCACCATGCCTGACCCATTCATTCACCTTCCTTCTGATCTGAAATATTTCTGCTGAGAAATTCACTAAAATAGATAGACTTATATTATGTGACCATCTGCATGACAAGTCATCTTACTCTTTATGCTTTCAAAATACTCTTTTTATCTTTGACTTTGAGAATTTGTCTGTGTGGATTTCTTTGTGATTATCATATGTGTACTCGGGATTCATGGATCAGATGTCCATTTCCTTTCTAAGATTAGAAATTGTTCAGCCAATATTTCTTTGATTAAGTTTTTCCCGTTTCTCTTTCTCTTCTTCTTCTGAGATATCCATAATGCATATGTTGGATCCATCCGATGGTATCACATAAGCCTCTTAGTCTTCCTTTACTCTTTTTCATTATTTTTCTTTTTGTTCCTCTGAATAATTTCCAGTTACTTGTCTTCAAGTTCACTAATTCTTTTTTTCTGCTTTATAAAATCTTCTGTTGAACCCTGCTAGTGAATTTTTCTGTTTAATTATTGTGTTTTTAAGATTCTTAATTCCTGTTTGGTACAATTTCATATATTCTCTTTGCTGAAATTTTCACCGTTTTCATGCATTGTGCTCATGACATTGTTGAGTACTTTTATAATGGTAATTCTTAATTCCCTGTCAAGTAAATCATGTCTCAATTTTATTAGGTTAGTTTTCTGGAGATTTATTTATCATCTTAATATCAGAATCACCAAGAAAAACATGACATAGATAATCTATGGATGGAACAAGCTTTAGTTACATAGAGAAGGAACAGAGCAAGATCAACTTAGTAGTGGTCCTTGGTGTCCCCTGGCCATCAGGTTCTTCCTGGAAGCCGATACAGAATAATTGGCTTTTACACTTACCTCTTGTGATGCAGCAGAAAGACCCCATGGCCTACATGCAGGGAATAAATATAGCAATGGAGTTGGCCAGGTGCCATATGATACACATGCTTAAGTAGAAGAAAGACAAACCTGAGTTGGAACAGTAAAAGTTATTTCCACACAATGCAGTAATCCCAACACAAATTGTGAAGAGTATCTTTTGGTAAAAAAGCTTTCCAGGCCCAAGAAAATATCTTCAAAATATTTTGATTTCTTTTTCTTTTTGAGAGAGAGAGTCCTGTCACCCAGACTGAAATGCAGTGGTGTGATTGTAGTTCACTGTAAGTTTAGGTGAGAGCCACTGCACTCAGCCTCTTAATAGTATTTTGAATAAAATTACCTTCAATCTACAGATGAAGATGGGAGAAGTTCACATCTCAACAATAATAAGTCTTTAAATTCATGAACATGCAGACTCTTATGGTCACCAATTCCCATGTCTTGGTCCTTGGATGGCATTTATGGAACTGCTCTGGGCCAGAGAAGAGCCTACTGCTCTGGAAAGTGAGTCACAGGCCTGGCAGCATTCACTACAAGCTGACTGAAAAGCCCTTGGCTTTGAGTGAATGTCAATGGTAATCTGGCAGTACTCCCCATGAGCCTGTGGTGGTGACGGCCATGGAGAGAGGCTCCTCTGTCTGTGAAAAAGGGAGAGAAGTGTGAGGAAAACTTTATGGCTTGGGCACCAGCTCAGCTGCAATACAATAGAGTGTCAGGTAGATTCCTAACGTTTCTGACTCCAGGACGTGGTTCCCAGATGGCATCCCTGTACTCACCCAGGACCCAGGGAGAATCTGCCACCACAGCATATTCCCAGTAGTGGTGGCCATAGGGGTGTTTGTTTTAGCCTTCCCTCAGCTCCAGGAAGCTCAAAACAGAGAGAAAGAGACAGACAGAGAGAGAGAGAGAGAGAGAGAGAAAGAGAGAGAGGGGGGGAGAGAGAGAGACTCTGTTTGTTTGGAAGAAAGTAAGTGACAGGATCAAGAGTCTATGCCTGGTAATTCAAGTAATTCTTTTGGCTATTATTCAAGACCACAAAGATTGTAATTCTATGGGTCTGCAAAAGCCACAGGGTACTAGGCGCGGGGTGCCCCTAATGCATGTATGATTGCAGAGACTTAAAACTCAGATTACAACACAAAAGTCCCTTTGAATACCTGAAAAGCCTTATCAAGAAGGACGAGTACATACAATAATAGATTGCAAAGACTAAAGTGAATACCTATTTAAGATTCAGACACCAACAAACATCTACAAGCATTAAGGCCATCCAGGAAAACATGACCTCCCCCAAAAAACTAAATAAAGCAGCAGGGACCAATTCCGGAAAGATAAAAGTATGCAATCTTTCAGAGAATTCAAAACAGCTGTTTGGAGAAAGTTCAATGAAATTCATGATAACACAGAAAGTATTCAGAATCATAACAGCTAAATTTAACAAAGAGATTAAAATAATTAAGCAAAAACACTGGAGTTGAAAAATGCAAGAGGGATACTGAAGAATACATTAGTGTATTTTAATAGCAGAATTAATCAAGCAGAAGAAAAAAATTGAGTTTGAAGACATGCCATTTGAATATAGCCTGTGGCTATACCATAGTCAGTCTGTGGCTATACCACTCATAAGGAGCCTGATCTCATTTGAAACTACACAGTCAGAGGAAATGTGTTGGGCTATTCTTACATTGTTATAAAGAAATACCCAAGACTGAGTAATTTATTGTCAAAAAAAATGATACAACATGTCAATAAAAGGAATGGAAAAACAAAGTATTCACTATATTATCATACTTTTTAATATATGAGATAATTAAAGTGACCATGGAACAGCCAAGATGAAAAATACCAATAAAATATCCCTTGATATATCAACCCTCCACTTTATTAGGAATTCCATAATAGCTTTCTGTTATTAGTCAATTTCAACAAAGAAACACACAACTATAAAACATAATATGAAGACTATAGGGCAAAGTATCAGAAGACCTTGGTCCAGATTTTCTCCTATAAACCATGTGACCTTCAAGATTCTTTCTCTTTATGCCTTTTTTCCTTATTTATAAAATGTGAGTAATATTCCCTTAACATTTCTATAGTAATAAACAAGTTATATAATGTGCTCTAGTGTTGCAAATACAATGTCTCATGAGCTCTTAAGTACTCAACAAAAAATTTATAACCAGAGTAATTGATTCTACCAAAGTCAGGTAAAGACATTTTATTTTAATAGATGTTAATGGGATTGATAATGCAAATATTTCCCCTAGTTATATAGGCCATCTCTCCATAGTGCTGGAAACCAGGTTTCTATTTCTCTTACTGATAAGCTACCTGCCCTGATTTCTTGATCTCTAAAGTGAAACTCCGTGATTGACATTCTCCTAAGCTCAAGTTGAACTTCCTTATCTCTTCTATTTCATGAGGAATGCACCCCATAACAGACATCTAGTAGTATTTTTAAAAGGTGACATTTAAATAATACATGACACTTTCAGGACATTAGTATATATATAGGGACTTGGCATTGTAGCTGTCTTTTAAAAACAGTACTGCTTTTGGATTAGGCTTGGGCTTTGAGTTGTTTGAGAACTGTGTTCAAATGGATATCAGATGAATTACAGTCCAGGTTAGTTTCTTATGATTTAAATCTAATATTTATATAACATTTGCCTGAATGAAGGAGCTCTAGTATAATATGTTTATTTCTTCATTTTTTTCCCTTTATTTTTGGTACCATTGTATGCCTTGCCAATGTGTAATTATTTATTTCTGAATATGTTTTGGGAAAATGCCCATACATACATATATCTTAGGGACAAAATATCAACAGCATTATAAAAAAAGAGAGATATGTTAAAAAACATCCAGATAACACCATTTTCTATGGGTAGCAGGAAATGTGAATAGGAAATAAATTCTTTTCTTTATAATATTTTATGGACAATATAATTTTTGAATATTATCTGATATTATAATCACTTAGCTCTTTGGCCAGAATAATTAGATCTAGTTTTGAAACTACTAATAATAGAAAAAACAAAAGAATCTGTAGCTGGTTTCAGAGTGCCATTTTGTCACTGTGTACTTTCTATTTAATTCTAAATAAAGTAAGGTCATAAAAAGAAAATGACTTAAAATACTCCTAATTAATAGTTTTTATTTATTTCAATAGCTTTGAAGTTAAAAACACCTTTCATACATCCCCTCTTCATATTTCTATAATAACTGTATTCCTAAGTAGTCTGAAGGAGAGATTTAAATATTTACCAAAACTGACATAATAAAAATTTTAAAACCACAGGACAAAATGACAAGATTCAGAGTTCTTAATTAGCTAATAAAACTGTTCACATTCCTCTTCACAATCCACCTACATCTCTTGTGTGTGTGAGAGTGTGTGTGTGTGTGTGTGTGTGTGTGTGTGAATACCTGTTTAAATAAAAAAATAGCTTTGACATTTGTAGGTAATGGATGACAATTAGACATTAAAATTCAATGAATACATAAAACTAAAGCAAAGAAATCTGGAACATATAATAAAAACATAATACCCTAGCATTCAACTTCTGTCCACGCCTTCTTTGCTTAGCCTTGATGTAGTGGGAGTCTGCAGAATTCTGTCAGCAGTTTTCATCTATTTCAGCTTTCACTCCTCTCTGTTGGTGTTTACATACACTCCCCAGCCTCCTCCACATGTCATTGATGCACAAATCTTCTTCTCCAAGACTAAATCATGACTTGAGCTCCAACTGTTCCTTCTAAAACCTATTGAAAATCACTCTATAAAACATCTCAAAGATACCTTATAGTCAATATATCAAAAAGCATTCTTATCAGCTCTCTCCTTCCCCAGCAGTGACCTTTCCTTTTTGTGTCATAGTTTTTTATGAATGGTATCATTATGTAATCATTCAGAAAATCTAAAGAGCAGACAGTTTCACTGAATGGTAGCTCTCTTTTATCTTCATAAGCAATTCTTCTTTAGTATTTGCAAAAGCAGTAATTCTATATGCACATTTCATTCATTAATTCATAGGAACATATGTCATTTGCACATAAATTTCAGGTATGATTCTAGGTGCTCACATTACAGCATTATGAGCCTATATTTTAGTGGGAACAGAGAGAAGATAAACTGATAAATAATCAATTTAATTAAAATCTATGCTATATATGAAGATTCCTTTTAATAGTATATTCTTAAGTCTTTTATAAAATGTAGCATGAAGAAGATTACCACTATACTTTCTTCAAAGGTGACGGCATTGTGAGAGCAAAAATACTTTTTTAGGGATCAGGAAGATGTCCCTGAAGAAATGATGTAGAGCCAGAATGATAAGAAAGATTTAAAGCAATTTTTAATTAACATAAGTTAAATTGTTTAAGAGTGGAGGAATAAGCAATTCACTTATCCTTCTGTTAACACAATTTCCTTATCTTTCAAATGGTTTTATAACAACTGTGTGACTGTGAGAATCAAAGATATTAATGCCCATTAAGTGTATCAAAAATATGTGGCATGTGTATTAATTCATTATATTTAATTTATTACCAATATTGTTATTTTATTATACAATATGTAAAAAGCACTATGCACAGTATTACAAAAAATAAAAAAACTTGTATAGGAGCTATACTTGTGTGTGTTGTGTGCATAATTTCAGTGGTTATCTTTCTCTAAGATGAAAAGATTTACGTATTCTTGCTTTCTTTAATGCTTCTTTGAGTATGTCACAAAGGAATTTTAATTAGACAATCAGAACACTCTAGTCTTCATAGTCAGAAGCATGATAGTCTAAAAGCAAGACAAGCACAGGTAATTCCCTAGAAATAATTTTTAAAATTACTAAAATGGTGTTTCTAAGGTTTCACATTAAATCATATGGGCCAAAATGTTTGTGTATGTGTGTGTTTTTGTGTGTGCGTGCATGTGTATTCAATCCTGTATCATCTGCAATTCTGCTATTGAAATAAGAACCTAGCTTAAGGTTCTTTTTTAAAAAAATAATGGTTATGTTTCTAGCCTGTCCATCCATTGGTCTCCCTGTCCATTGTATTAAAGGCCTGGATGAATTTATTTATAGACATAATCTTTTCTTTGGGTAATAGCTAAACCTAATAGTGTATCATTGGTACAACCCTGGCAGTCTATCTTCCTGATTCCTCAGGGTAGCTATCCCCTGTACCTCATCACTCCATTGGATCTCTAAGCAGACATCATCCTTAAAATCCCATTTGTACCATTTGGATCAGGTCAGGAAGAGTAATAGCTCTAATCTTCTTGGAGTGATATTATTAATCTTGAGCAGGTGAGCTCCAAGGTACTTTCTCTAACCTATACATTTAGAAAGCAGAAGCTTTAGGCCTGTAATGAATAAAGCTAAAATGTAAGCCTGAAGCATAAGGGGAAATGATTGTAAGATCAAGCTGTCCTTTAGGTTTGCGCTTAAACCTTGTTTACTCTGTTAAATCAAGAGCTTTAAGAAAACTAAAAAGAGGTAATGAATGGGCTTTCCATCTTAAGATAATCAGAATATTATTCTATTATTAGCATTATTTATTTTTTTCTCTAACAGAGTCTGTGTAAAAATCACAGCTAAATAAAATTTAGTCTAATATTCTAAGTAAATTTCAATGGCTTTCTGAAGCATTTGTTGTTAATTTGTTCATAAAACTGTATCTATAATTGACAAAAACTAACTCATTTACAGATCACAATTAAAAGCAAAATTCCTTATTTTTTCTCTTCTCCATTTTGTTCATAAATCACCTGCTTGATGATCTAAATCAATTTCTCCTGCATAGAATAGAAAGAGATGTGTCACCCTTCCATTATACATACTCATGTAGGATTTAATTCAAGTTTTAATTTTTTCTAAATCCTGTATTCACCTTCACTAGAAAACCTTTATTTTTAACCACCTTTCAGTGAGTCATAAGAGGATAGGAGTTTGGAGCAAATACAGATATACAAATGTTTCAAAGTTTCAAAGTACTTCTTTTGACTACATGTATAAATATTTAAAAGCAATACATTTTTTTTAACCTAGGTGGTATTTTTTCTAATTAGTAAAATGCACAGGATTATTTTGCTTATAGACGGAAATGCATTAGTACATCTCCTGATTCACTAATCCTACTATCAGATTTTTATAAGTTAGACGTTATGATGGTTATGCACATTTTGTAAATTGTAAAAAAACTTTAAAACTTAGGCTCTTTATTTTGTTTTGCTTGAGTATAGATGGATTGACTTTTAAAACGCCAAATAATTCAATATGTTTCACACAATATTTGTTGTAATGATCATGATCTACTGCATACGTTTGCTTCTCTATAGCTTAGTTTATTTGTAAAATGAAGATCATAACATGTATGCATTTTAAGAAACACATGTTGCAACACATTAAATTGAAGATATTACGCTAAGTGCTTTGCATGAATCTTTTTATCAACCCTATAGGCATTGTTTTACATATAAGGAAACTGAGGCACAGAGAAGTTAAGTAACTTTCCAAGCTTATAAAGCTATCAAGTAGTAAATGTTCAAATCCAGAAAGTATAACTTCAAGTCCCAAGTGTTTGAAGCTATGACATTTTGCTGGTTTTTCTCTACCAAATAAAGATTTTAAAAATAAATTATTTCATCGAACAGTGCTCAGAATATTGAAACTGCCTATATAAGTGTGAGCTACTATAATTCTTGTCATAATTATTGTGATGTTCTTATTTAACCAACAGTTTGCTCAGACCTACTCTGTGTCACACATTATGCTAGTATTATTGCAATGTTTGGTATTATTACTAGGTCCAATTTGCAGAAGGGAAAATGAAAGCTCTGAGAATTTAAATTGGTCAAATGCAAACAGCAGGAGGCAGGCTTAGAATGAAACTTTTAAATTACAATAATGCAGGTTTAAAAGTTCAAAACTAGATTTGTCTAATAATTTTATAATATCAATGACCTTGAAATAAAGCTAGGTACTTTTAACCATTTCAGAAGACTAGAATATAATTTTAAAATCTTCAAAGCAGAGAAGTGGTATAATTAAAGCAAAGAAGGTCCATGAATAACAGATTAAAAATACACATTTTGGCCGGGCGCGGTGGCTCAAGCCTGTAATCCCAGCACTTTGGGAGGCCGAGGCGGGTGGATCACGAGGTCAAGAGATCGAGACCATCCTGGTCAACATGGTGAAACCCCGTCTCTACTAAAAATACAAAAAAAAGAAAAAAAATTAGCTGGGCATGGTGGCGCGTGCCTGTAATCCCAGCTACTCAGGAGGCTGGGGCAGGAGAATTGCCTGAACCCAGGAGGCGGAGGTTGCGGTGAGCCGAGATCGCGCCATTGCACTCCAGCCTGGGTAACAAGAGCGAAACTCCGTCTTAAAAAAAAAATAAATAAACACACATTTTATCCCAAATATATTAATACATAGATATTATTTTGAAAAAGAAACTGGTTAGAATTATAATCACAAAGATAAAATATTTAATTTGTGGAAAATGTCATGTGTGTTATAGCAAAGGAAACCTAAAATAGTTTAGGGGAAGGCAGAAACATGAAGGATAAAACACGACAATCATTTCCCTCTGGCACACCTTCTTATGAGAAGAGAACAAGTGGCTTCAATAAGTACTGTTGACCCTAGAAAAACACAGGCTCAAACCTTGCAGGTCTGCTGATGTATGGATTTTCTTCCACCACTGCCAGCCTTGCAACAGCAAGAGCAGCCTCTCCTCTTCCTTTATTTCTTAATCCAATTAACCTGAAGAAAATGAGGATGAAGACCTTTATGATGATCAACTTCCATTTAATGAAGAGTAAATATAACTTCTCTTCCTTATGAGTTTCTTTTTCTAAAATTAGTAAATTACATTTGACTAAATAAATTTGAGTGTATACTTGTTTTATACTTCTCCATCGCCTATTTTACTTCAAATTTTAATTTAATTTCAATTTTTATTTCAGATAGAGAGGGTACATATGCAGGTTTGGTATATTGCATCTAAGTAGTAAGTATAGTACCTAATAGGTAGTTTTTCAACCCATGCCCCACTTCCTTTCACCCTGCTCTAGTGGTCAGCAATGTCTGACCATGTTTATGCCCATGTGTGATCAATGTTTAGCAACAACTTTTTTTTTAAGTTTGAGGGTACATGTCCAGGTTTTTAAAAAATTTAAGTTCTGGGATACATGTGCAGAATGTACAGGTTTGTTACATAGGCAAACATGTGCCATGGTGGTTTGCTATACCTATCAACTCGTCATAATATGTTAAGCCCTGCATGGATTAGCAACAATGTATAAGTGAGAACATGTGGTATTTTATTTTTTGGTTCTAAATTTGTTCACTTAGGATTGTGGTCTCCAATTCCATCCATGTTGCTATAAAGGCCATGATTTCACTCTTTTTTATGGCTGTGTAGTATTCCATGCTGTACATGTACCATATCTTCTTTATTCAGTCCACTGTTGATGGGCACCTGGATAGATTCCATTTCTTTGTTATTATTAACAGTGCTGCAATGAACAGATGAGTCCATCAGTCTTTTCGTATAATAATCTATTTTCCTTTGAGTATATACCCAGTAATGGGGTTTCTGGGTCAAATCGTATTTTAAGTTTTTTGAGAAATCTTGAAACCGCTTATTACAGTGTCTAAACTAATGAACTTTTCCACCGAGAGTGGGAATGTAAGCACTTTCTTTTCTCTGTAGCCTCACCAGAATCTGGTTTTTTTTTTTTTTTTAAATTTTTAATAATGGCCATTCTGAATGGTATGAGATGGTTTCTCACTGTTTTTTTTTATTTGCATTTCTCTAATAATTAAATGATGGTGAGCATGTTTTCATACGTATGTTGGCCTGTGTATCTTCATTTGAGAAGTCTCTGTTCATTTCCTTTGCCCAGTTTTTAATGTGGTTATTTATTTTTTATTTAATTTCTTAAGTTCTTTGAAGATTCTGTATATTAGATCTTTGTTGTATGCATAGTTTGTGAATATTTACTCCCATTCTGTAGGTTTTCTATTTTTTTCTATTGTTAGTTTATTTTGCTTTATAGAAGCTATTTAGTTTAATTAGGTCCCACTTGTCAAGTTTTGTTTGTGTTCAAATTGCTTTTGGGGACTCAATAAATAATTCTTTGCCAAGGTCAATGTTAAAAATGCTGTTCCCTAGTTTTTCTTCTAGAATTTCTTTAGTTTGAAGTCTCATATTTAAATATTTTTATGTTTTAAATTAGTATATGGTGAAAGGTAAGTGTGTAGTTTTATTCGTCTGCATATGGCTAGCCAGTTATCTCAGCACCATTTGTTGAATAGGGAGGCCTTTCCCCATTGCTTGTTTTTTTGGCCTTGTCAAAGGTCAGGTGGTTGTAGGTGTGTGCCTTTATTTCTGAGGTTTCTATTCTGTTCCATTGGTCTATGTGTGTGTTTTTGTACCAGTACCATGATGTTTTGCTTACTATAGCTTTATAACATAGTTTGATTTGGGGCAGTGTGATAACTCTGGCTTTATCCTTTTTGCTTATTGTTGCTTTGGCTATTAGATAGCTTTTTTGGTTCTATATGAATTTTAGAATAGTTTTTTTCTACTTTTGTGAAAAATGACATTGGCATTTTTATTGGAATAGCATTGCTATCTGTAACTTGCTTTTGGAAGTCTGGTCATTTTAACAATATTGATTCTTCCAATCTATAAGCATGGAATGTTTTCCCATTTACTTTTGCCATCTCTGATTTCTTTCAGTAGTGCTTTGTAGCCTTGAACCAAATGGATTCATTGTTGAATTCTGCCAGATATACAAACAAGAAATGGTACCGATCCTACCGAAACTATTCCAAAACACTGAGGAGGAGAGGCTCCTTTCTAACTCATTGTATGAGGCCAGCATCACTGTAATACTAAAATTTGGCAGAGATACATTTAAAAAAAAAGGAAACCAAGCCAATATTTCTGATGAACATAGACAAAAGTCGTCAACAAAATACTAGCTGGACTGAATCCAGCTGCACATCAAAAAGTTAACACAGCAAAATCAAACTTCATTCCTGGGATGCAAGCCTGGCTCAACATGCAAAATAAATGTGATTTGCCACAAATCAGAGAATTAACAGAAAAAAAAAAAAAACGAAAAGAAGAAAAGAGATCATATCAGTTGATGCAGAAAAATCTTTTGATAAAATTGAACATCACTTAATGATAAAAAGCTGTCAGCAGACTAGGCATTGAAAGAACATACCTCAAATAATAAGAGCTATCTGTTACAAAACCCACGGCCAACATTATATTGAATGGGCAAAAGCTAGAGCCATTCTTCTTCAGAACTGGAACAAGACAAGGATGCCCACTCTCACCAGTCCTATTCAACATGGTACTGAAGGTCTTAGGCAGAACAATGAGTCAAGATAAACAAAGAAAAGGCATTCAATTAGGAAAAGAAGCCAAACTATTTCTCTTCACTGATGATATGATTATATTACTTAGATAATCCTGAAGACTCCACCAAAAAACTAAATACTTAGAAATACAGCTAATCAAGGAGGTGAAAGGACTTTATGATATTCTTAATAGCATTTTATTTATCTAGACTACTTTATTGTAAGAACACAGTATATAAAACAAATAAAATATAATACATGTGGGCCAGGCAGTGTGGCTTACACTTGTGATCCCAGGACTTTGGAAGACTGAGGCAGGAGGATCACTTGAGATCACAACTGCAAGATCAGCCTAGCCAACATGGTGAAATCCAGTCTTTATTAAAAATACAAAAATTAGCCAGGCATTGTGTCTATAATCCCAGCTACCTGGGAGGTGGAGGTTTCAGTGAGCCAAGATGGCAACATTGGACTCCAGTCTGGGTAACAGAACAAGATTCCATCTCAAATATAACATATAACATTCACATATAACATATGTGTTAATTGACAGTTTATGTTATCAGTAAGTCATCTGATCAACTATAGGCTATTGACTGCTCGGTCTTTGGCAAGCCAAAAATTATATATAGATTTTCAAATGCACAGGGGTCAGTGCTGCTAACCCCATGTTGTTCAAGGGTGAACTTATATTTATTATTTTTACAACTCGCAGAATTCAAATAAAAATGAAGGTGGTTTGGTGTGCTTAGACAAAGTTTCTATGTCCCTGTTTAAAAAAGCGTATCTTCTGAGCTTAACCTGTTTGTATTTATTGTGTTACATTTGGATTTATTTCTACCAAGTAACATTATGTCTCATAATTGGTTATATTTTATTTCTTGTTATATATCATCCTTTGGATTTACTGTAGTTTCTTTTCTTTTTTTTTTTATTGCATTTTAGGTTTTGGGGTATATGTGAAGAACCTGTAAGATTGTTGCATAGGTACACACATGGCAGTGTGTTTTGCTGCCTTCCTCCCCATCACCTATATCTGGCATTTCTCCCCATGTTATTCCCCCCAACTCCCCACCCCCTGCTGTCCCTCCTCTAGTTTCCTCCCCCCAGAACCCAGTGTGTGATGTTCCCCTCCATGTGTCCATGTGTTCTCATTGTTCAACACCCACCTATGAGTGAGAATATGTGGTGTTTGATTTCCTGTTCTTGTGTCAGTTTGCTGAGAATGATGGTTTCCAGATTCATCCATGTCCCTACAAAGGACACGAACTCATCGTTTTTGACTGCAGAGCATTCCATGGTGTATATGTGCCACATTTTCCCTGTCCAGTCTATCATTGATGGGCATTTGGGTTGGTTCCAAGTCTTTGCTATTATAAACAGTGCTGCATGTGTCCTTATAATAGAACGATTTGTAATCCTTTGGATATATACCCAGTAATGGGATTGCTGGGTAAAATGGAATTTCTATTGCTAGGTCCTTGAGGAATCGCCACACTCTCTTCCACAATGGTTGAACTAATTTACATTCCCACCAACAGTGTAAAAGTGTTCCTATTTCTCCACATCCTCTCCAGCATCTGTTATCTCCAGATTTTTTAATGATTGCCATTCTAACTGGCGTGAGATGGTATCTCAATGCAGTTTTGATTTGCATTTCTCTAATGACCAGTAATCATGAGCATCTTTTCATATGTTTCTTGGCCTTGTATATGTCTTCTTTTGTAAAGTGTCTGTTCATATCCTTCGCCCACTTTTGAATGGGCTTTTTTTTTTTCTTGTAAATCTATTTTAGTTCTTCGTAGATCTAAATGGTTATTAGCCCTTTGTCAGATGAGTAGATTGCAAAAATGTTTTCCCATTCTGTTGGTTGCCAATTCATTCTAATGACTGTTTCTTTTGCTGTGCAGAAGCTGTGGTTTATTTTCAAATAATGTTCTCCCTACTGGTTTTAAAATTACACACTTTATGATATTCTTTAAAAATTTCTCTTGGGCTTCTATAATGCATATTTTATGTAATTAGGCTTAAAGTTCAGAAATATTTCTAACTTTATTTCTGAAAACATTTCAAAACATTTCTACCCCATTCACCTACCCCTAGCTTGAATGTTCCTGTTCAATATTTTTAATCTGTTTAATAACATCATGTGCTGCAACATATGTGTTTTATTGAATGATGATATAGAAAGAGAAAAATGCACAAATCTTAATGTTTTTAGCATTGTGGACATTGCAAAGCAAGCATATTTATATAAGCAGTATTCAGAAGCCCCACTATGAGGTCTATATCCTGCATTTTATTTTGAACTTGACACATCATTATTATTTTATAAGTTGATAAAGATTGTCTAGACTCTAGTCATTTCCTGTTTAAGTATTTTCCTTCTCCAGTTACTAGGAACTATCTGTGGAAATTTTAATCAGAGAAATATGCTAACTTTCCCATTATTTTTTTTTCTGCTTCTTATATCTTCCTTTTTTTTTTCTTTACAAATTCTACTCTTACAGCATTTATACTGTTACACTGCTAAAAACTTTTAAAGAAAGTAAATTCATTACTACCATAAAATTATAAAATGATTATATCAAAGATTTTATTTAAGGTGTTAACTCAGTAAGGTATTAAAAACTAGTTCATAGGAGAATTTAACACATATTCAAAGAAAATTAAAAAGTGCTTAGAAGAATTTACTAATTGACACACAACTGGCCAATATACACAGGGCAATAATAAATTGTACCCCCAAACCTATTTGCATTTCTATGAAGTAACTTTCATTTCTAATAGTTAACACTAATTTACAGTTATACAAAAGCTTAAAGGTGATGAAAGAGGCTAATTATCTGGAAAGTGTGCTAGACAGGACACCCAGTGATCATTTTTACTCATTTCAACGACTTTTAAATTTATCCTGACATTATGTCATATGCAGAAAATGTTTAAAAAGAAATGTCAAATGAAAGAAGAAGAGGAAGAAGGAGGAGGAGGAAAGGAGGAGAAGAAATAGTAAGACAATGGTTGCCAATTAAGTCTGCAATAATAAATGCAAATGCATTAGTTAGGTTCACAAATACCCCAAAAAAACCCAAACAAAGCACACAAAATGAGAGTTTAAAGGTAGATTGTTATATAAGATTTTAAAAATCCAGCTGTATGCAGTTTACAAGAAAAATACCTAAATCTAAAGAACTCAAACAAAATGAAGGATGAAGTTTGAAGACTAAAATATAATAAACCATGAAAACCCTAACAAAAAAAATTAGACAGTTAAATTGATTCCTGAAAAAACAGACTATAAATGTAATAAGTAGTTTAAATAGATAAAGAATAAAAAATGTTTAACCAGGATTGAATAACAATTTAAAAGTTTCTGGGTAAAACACTTTTGACCTACATGAAGTAGAAATTATTGGGGTTGGGGCCAAGATGGCTGACTAGAAGCAGCTAGTGTGCACTGCTGTCATGGAGAGGAGACAGTGGTGAGTAAACCGTAGTTCCTTAACTGGAACATCCTGTTAAGGAGCCAATAAAGAAGAACAAGACAGGACCCGCCCATCTGGGGTTAGCATGGAACCACAGTAGGCTCCCCTCCACAGGGCAATGCTGACTGTGTGAGAGCCCCCAGGAACCCACACTTGTACCATGAACCTTTTCAATCTTGGGCTCAAGAGATTCCTCATGACGCCTCCCCTCTGGGGCCTCCAGACTGACACAGAGAGCTATGTGGCCTCTGAGTAGAGCCTCCACTCAGGCACATGTGGATTTCCAGGGGCCTTGGACCACTGGGCATCCTGGCACCAGTGGCTACAGCTCCAACAATAGTAAAGACCGGGCCCCCTCCCCTGTCCTCAGAATAGGGGCTGGATCCGTGAGACTAAGGAGTGGACAGGCTGTAGACCTCACCTCCATTGCACGTCACTAAACAGGGCCCACCGACCTAGGACCATGATGGCCGCCCCAGCCCAACCTGAGCTCTTGAGCTGGTAGCAGCCCTGCATTTCCCTGAGGTGGAGCTGCAGAAAGGACCAGGAGGCCTCCCAGTTTTCCTATTCTGCAGTCCCTATACCTGTCACCCTCAGGCTTGGGAGGGAGTGAAATTATTAAAGACTAGTGTGGGCCCACAGCACAAAACAGTTGTCTTACAAAAAAAATGGACTGTTTTCCACAAGTTTCCCTGCCACCACTACTCCTCAATGGGCAGGACCTCCCAACCTGTAACCTGAGCCACCCCAGTCCCATCTGGGATCTCTAGCCAGTAGCAGCTCTGCACTTGCCTGGGATAGAGCTCCCAGTGGACGCAGGAAGGTCCACCATATTTATTGCTCCATAGCTCCAATCCCTACTACCCTCAGCCTTGAGAGGGAACACAGTGATTAAGGACTACGGTGGACCCCAGCACAGAACAGCCACCTTATGGAAAAGTGGCTAAATAGTTTTCCACATGTGTCCCTGCAATTGTTACTCCTCATGGGGCAAGGCCTCTAAATCTGGGCCTCCAGTGTAGCTACCCTGACACTGCCTGAACTCTTCAGTCAGTAGCAGCTTTTGTTTCTTTGGGGGGAACATCCCAGAGACAGCCCACAGCCCTTTCCCCCCTTGCAGGTACAATGGTACCTGCCCTAACTGCCCTTGGGTGGAGGAAAAAACAAAGGGCTTGGACATGTCACTGGCACCTTCCGCATACCCACAGCCTTCACACACAGAGGAGCCCAGTCTATCTTTCCTATGAGCCCCGATCCCTACTCCACACCAGGCAGCACCCTTGGGTTCACAGAGCAAGGTGATGCCCTACTCCTGACTGAGCATTCCCACTGGGAGCGGCTCTGTGTTTCCCTGGGGGTAGAATTTCCAGACACTACTGACGGTGCCTCTGTCAATGCCACTGCAGCAGTTCTGCCTTTGCTGCTTTCAGACTGGAGAAGGAACAAAGAGCCTAAAGGCTTTACTCAGGCCTTCTGCATGCCACACTTACCGTACAAAAGAAGGCCCAGTCTCTCTTCTCTGTGAGCCTCCAACCCCCTGTCCTTCACTAAGTAGGACCCCCGGGTTGGGCCACAGCACAGCCACCTCAACCTCTGGCTGAACATTCCTACTGGCAGTGGCTCTGCATTTCTTTGGGGTGGAGCTCCCAGAAGCAACTGAAAGCCCTTCTGCTACTACCATTGCAATGGTACTTCCTTTGCTTCATTTAGACTGGGGAAGGAACAAAGACCCTGCATGCTGTACTCACACCTGCAGCATGTCACAGCTACTTAAGGAGAAGAGGCCAGTCTGTCTTCCCCGTGAACCCCTCGCCACTCAGCTCATTACCAGGCAGGGACCCTGGCTTGGGATCACAGCATAGCTGTCTCACACCATCTCTGCATTTCCCTGAGGCGCAGCCCCAAGCGACAAGTAGAAGGCCTTCTGCCACTGCCACTGTCAAGTTCCCTGAACATGCTGCCCCAGGCTGGGGAGGAAACATAAATCCTAAGTTCTTCCTAGGGCTGCAGTGT
The DNA here is from genome assembly GCF_001604975.1 of Cebus imitator. Lineage (NCBI taxonomy): Eukaryota > Metazoa > Chordata > Mammalia > Primates > Cebidae > Cebus > Cebus imitator. Next base: position 2,098,067 of record NW_016107327.1, on the reverse strand, counting down.
GCAGCCCCGGAGTGCCAAGCCAAGATCTGCAGCCAGCACTCAGGTGGTCAAGAAGCCCACATCATCAGGGTACTGAGGAGCAAGTCTGCAAATGCAAGAAAATATACAGAAGCCACATGGTTGAGCACGAGGCTACCTACTAGCCAAACTGGAACCAGACAACAATACACACTCTCACCACTTTTATTCAACACAGTATTGGAAGTTTCAGAAAAAACAATCCAGCATGAGGAAGAAATAAAAGGCATCCAAACATAAAAAGAGGAAGTCAAACTATCTCATTTTACATATGGTTTGATTCTATACCTAGAAAACCCTGTAGTTTCTGCCAAGTGTTAAATCAGGAATGTAGTCCCATTCACTATAGCCAGAAAAGATAAAATACCTGGGAAGAAAGTTAATCAAGGTGGTGAAAGAACTCTGCAATGAGAATTGCAAAAACATTGCTGAAAGAAATCAAAGATGACACAAACAAATGAAAAACCATTCCATGCAGGTGAAAAGGAAAAGTCAATATTGTCAAAATGTCCATAGTGCCCAAAACAATTTATAGATTCAATGCTATTTCTATCAAATTACCAGTAACATTTTTCAAAATTAAGAAAATTTTATTTTTAAATTCATATGTAATAATAAAAGACCCTAAATAGCCAAAGCAGTCCTAAGCAAAATGAACAAAGCTGGAATTATCACAGTACCCTGATACCAAACTATGCTACAAGGCTACGGTAACCAAAACAGCATGGTACTGGTACAAAAATAGACACAGAGACCAATGAAACAGAATAGAGCCCAGAAATAAATTGATGCACCTACAACCATCTGATCTTCAACAAAGTTGACAAAAACAATCAATAGGAAAAGACTCCCCGATCAGTAAATGGTGCTGGGATATCTGGCTAGCCAAATGCATAATGTTGAAACTGGACCCTTTCCTTATACCATCAAAAATCAACTAAAGATGAATCAAAGACTTAAATTTAAAATGTAAAACTACAAAAACCCATGAAGAAAACCCTGGAAATACCATTTGAGAGAGGCATTGGCAAAGATTTTATGACATAGATGCCAAAAGCAAATGCAACTGAAATAAAAATTGACAAACGGGACCTAATTACACTAAAGAGCTTCTGTTCAGTGAAGGAAAGAGTCAACAACATAAATAGACAACAGAATGGAAGAATATATTTGTGAATTATGCATGTGACAAAGGTCTACTATCCAAAGTGTGTAAGAAACTTAAATTAACAATTAAAAATTAAACACCCCATAAAAAAGTGGGCAAAGGGTATAAAAAGACACTTTTCAAAAAGAAGACAATATAGGTGGTCAACAAGCATATGAAAAACTCTCAGGATCTCCAATCATTAGATAAGTGCAAATCGAAAATCATGAAAGATAACATCTCACACAAGTCAGGATGACTATTATTAAAAATTCAAAAAATAACATTTTTAATTTAAAAATTAAAAAATAACACATGTTGCAAGGCTGCAGAGAAGAGGCAGTGCCTGTACACTGCCAGCAGCAATGTAATTTTCGTAGTTCAGTCACTAGGAAAAGCCGTTTGGTGATTTCTCAGAGAACTTAAAACAGAACTGCAGTTCATTCCAGAAATCCCATTTTTAGGTATAGACTTAAAGGAATATAAATCATTATGCCATAAAGACACATGCATGCTTATGTTCATTGTAGTACTATGCACAATAGTAAAGACATGGAATCAACCTAAATGTCCCTCAATGATAGACTGATTGATATGGTTTAGCTGTGTCCCCACTCAAATTTCAACTTGAATTGTATCTCCCAGAGTTCCCATGTGTTGTGGGAGGGACCCAGCAGGAGATAACTGAATCAGGGGGGCCGGTTTGCCACTTTACATAGAACATGAGTAATTTTTAACTTTTTAACATTTACTAATTCTCTAAATTTGTTGCAATTAACAGAGTATTATAATCAGAAAAAAGAAAAGAGAAAATTAAAAACAATAGCAACAATGAAAGCCCCTATACCATTCTTGCTCACATCAAATTATAGAGCCTAAGGTCTCAAACCAAGAGTGATTCTTCAATCCTCCCTGTCCTTGAAACCCCATACCTAACCAAATACTAAATTACATAGTTACTATCTTAAGATAAAACTTCATCTCTAACAAAACAACTCTTTCCTTCTTCACCTCCATTGTAGTTTAACTTGCCTTTCTTTGAAGGCTACATCCTCCTTGGACTCCCTCTTTTGATTTTATTCACATTCTAATCTTTTTTCTACAAAGCAGCAAGAATTACCTTAAAAATAGATAGAATAATGGCACTCTTTTGCTTAAAATTCTTCAATTGCTTCTTTAAAAATCAAAGCTTTTTTGTGATAACGTAGAAGGTCCTTGTGATCCGACTTTAGCCTACCTTTCCAACCACTTCACACTTTATTATAATCCTCCCCTCCTTACTGCTAATTGGTCCTGACAGCCTTCTTCTTTTCCTTCTTTTTAAAAAGGCTTCACTATTTTTTTAACAGCAGTTTTAGGTTCACAGCAAAATTGATAGGAAAGTACAGCGATTTCACATATGTCTTCTGCCCCTGACTTATGTGAAGATATCCTCATTTTCAGCAACATCCACCAAAGTGGTACCTTTGGGAAAATTGATAAACCTACATTGATATACCATTATCACCTCAACTCTCTAGTTTACATTAGGCTACCATCCTAGTGCCATATATTCTATAGGTTTAAACAAATATATAATGAAATGTATTCATCATTATGGTATCATGCAGAGTAGTTTCACTGCCCTAAAAATCTTCTCCACTCTGCCAGTTCTTTCCGCCTTCCCCTCTAAACCCTGACAACTCGTCATTTTAATGTCTTCATAATTTTAACTTTCCAGAATATCATATAACTGAAATAATACAGCATTTAGCCCTTTCACATTGGCTCCTTTCACATAGTAACATGCATTTAAGTTTCTGTGATGTCTTCTTATGGTGTGATGGCTCACTTGTGAATAATATTTATGATTCCAAATAATATTTCTTTGTCTGGATGTATCCCAATTAAATGTTTCACCTACTGAAGAACATATTGGTTGCTTCCAAGATTCAAATTGTGAATAAAGTTGCTATAAAGATCGATGCGCAAATTTTTGTGTGGACATTAATTATCAAGTTCCTTTGGATAAATACCAAAGAGCATGATTTGTGGTTTGTATGGTAGGAGTATGTTTACTCTCAAAAGATCTGAACAAACTGTCTTTCACAGTGGCTGTATCATTTTGCATTTCCATCAGCAAGGTATAAGAATTTCTATTGCTCCAAATCCTCATCAGCATTTGGTGTTGTCAGTGTTCTGAATTTTAGTTATTTTTTAACATAAGTAGTACTATATCATTGTTGTCTTAATTTGCATTTCCCTAATGACATATGATGTACAGCATCTTCTCGTTATACTTATCTGCTATCTGATGTCTTCTTTGATGAGGTATCTGTTAAGGTCTTTCACCCAGTTTTAAATCAGCTGGTTTGCTTTCCTCTTGTTGAGTTTTAACAGTTCTATGTATATATTGGATAACAGTCCTGTAAAATATATATTTTTGCAAATACATTCTTCCAATTTGTGGCTTGCCTTTTCATTCTTTTGACTGTGTCTTTTACAGAGCAGAACATTTTGATTTTAATAAAGTCCAGCTTATAAATTATTTCTTTTGTGTATCATGTCTCTGGTGTTGCATCTAAAGAGTCACTACCAACCCACAAGTTATCTAAATGTTCTTCAATGCTTTCTTCTAGCCTGAAAGCCTTTTTTAGTGTTTTTAATATGTCACCTTTTCCACTTTAATTCTGTCTTATTCAGCATTGGTTGCTGATATGGTTTGGCTCTGTGTCCCCACCCAAATCTCACCTCTAATTGTAATCCCCATAATCTTCACGTGTCAAGGACAGGACAAGATGTAGGTAATCGCTTGATGGAGGAGGTTTCTGCAGGTTGTTCTCATGATAGTAACTGAGTTCTCACGAGATCTGATGATTTATAAGAATCTGGCATCTCTGCTTGCACTCACTCCATACTGCCACCCTGTGAAGAAGGTGCCTGCTTCTTCTTTGTCTTCCACAGTGATTGTAAGTTTTCTGACACTTCCCCAGAAATGCAGAATTGTTAGTCAATTAAACCTCTTTCTGTATAAATTACCAGTCTTAGGTATTTCTTCATAGCAGTGTAAGAATGGACTCATATAGCTACTATAACAACATGCCGTAAACTGGGGAGCCAAAACTATAGGAATGTATTTCTTGCAGTTGTGGAGGCTGGGAAGTGCCAGATATAGCTTTCAGCAGATTTAATGTCTGTTGATGACCCACTCTCTGCTTCATAGATGGCAACTTCTCTCTGGGTCCTCACATGGTAGAAGGGCAAGGAGTGCCCTCAGGCCTCTTTCATCACAGCACTAATCACATTCATGTGGGCAGCATCTTTATGACCTGTTATGATTTGAATATTTGTGCCATCAAAACCTCAGGTTGAAATGTGATTCCCAGTGTGGGAGGTGAGATCTAGAGTGGGAAGTGTTTGGGTCATGAGGGCAGATTCTTTATGAATGGTTTGGTGCTCTCCTTGCAGTAATGATTTCAAATGACAACTGGTTATTTAAAAGAGCCTGATCTTTCACTCTCGACTTCTCTCACACCATGTGACATGCCTTCTCCCCCTTCACCTTCCACTTTGATTGTAAGCTTTCTGAAACTCTCACCAGCAGATACCAACACTACGCTTCTTGTTTAGCCTGCAGAACCATGAGCTAAATAATCTTCTTCATTATAAATAACCCAGTTTCTGGTATTCCTTTACAAATACCTCCCAAAGGCTCTGCTTTTTAATACCATCACTTTGGAGATTAGGATTCCAACATATGAATTTGGAAAGGATGAAACATTGAGACCATAGCAAATGCCATATATTCTCTCTACTCAGAACATTTCACCTCATAACTAGCTCATTGGGGAAGTCATGAGAATTCATCTCTCAGTTTTCCAACCACAGGGAATATAATTGACAATGACCTCAGCTGCTGTTCTCTGGTATTCATCTCTGAGTTTGCACTGAAGCCCACACTTTGCATAGGCTGCTCCTAGCTCACAGATGGACATGTCAAGGATACTGAAGTGAGCTGTTCCTCTGGGGGCACAGTGATCCTCTGTGGCTGACTTTCATTCCAGGACTCTCCATGGCCCTACGCAATTTTTCTTAGGCTACAAGATATCACATTTTCACTTTCAACCTTCCTTTCTTTTCTCCTTGACTTGGATTATACTTTCAACACATTTTGATTGCTCTGACATCTTTATCTAGATTTGTCTTATTTTCCTTCACAAGCATTTCCCCTATGATTTAATGCCATCTGGGTAACTGCTTCTTGGGGAATCTAGTATGCATCCTCTCATACATGCTTCAACTTATCTTCAGACAAAACCTACCTAATATATACCTTTATTAGTTACTCTGTGTCCTATTACATTTTTGTTTTATTAATTTTTAAAAATAGCACTTTTAAAATTGTAATTTTAATGCATGCTCATTATGCTTATTCTTGTATTCATTTTTTACTAGTAAAATTTAAGCTCCATGACATCAGGAAACTTTTTGTCTCATTCAGCAATATATCCTTTTTATATCTGAGATGTAGTAAACAATAAATATTTGTTAAATTAATTTATACCTAGCTTGTAACTAATACATGACCAACTTTATACAAATGCACTCATTGTTAAAGATTAGGTAGCAGTTGACTAAGTCAATAAAGTTTTCCTGTCAATTTTGGTGTCGTATATTGAACTCTCTTATGTCTACATGGAACTGATCTCATAGAATTAATCTGTAGGGGTTTAGTGAATAATTTGACATTTTTAAAGTCATCTCTATTAGATGGAGTCATAACTTTGAAGCTAAAGGGAAAAATTAAAAGGGGGAATATATCAGCTTCACATTTCTAATCTACTTGGAGCATTTAATATTCATCACTGAAGCGGTGTCATTGTTGGGGGTATATATCCAAGGTTCATCTTTTTATGCCAAGAGAATCAAGGATGCAGACACACAATAAATGAGTTTAAGATCAGAAGTTTAATAGGCAAAAGAAAGTGAATATCTCTCTCTTCTGCAGAGAGAGAGGGGTGCCCAAGTGGGTCTTTGGATCTGCAGTGAAACGCATGGGAGTTAATAGACTGGCTTGAGAAGGTGGTGTCTGATTTACATCGGGCCCAAAGATTGGTTGGACCAGGTGTACTCTTTACATAGCATGCAAAGAAGCTGGCCACCCAACCCTAATCTTTTGTTATGCAGATGGGTTTTCTACCTAGCCAGCACCATGTTGCCTGTGCCTTTACTGTACACATGGTTGACAGAGAAAAAGAAAGATGGAGATGTCATGTTGAACATGCCTACCTCCCAGGTAGCCTTTTCCTATTAGCACGGCTGCTGTCATTCACCCATGCAATCTTCCAGCTTGCTAATCTATATCTGCAGCTTAATTTTACAGGCTGCTTTTTGTTAGAAAATAAATAATTTGGAGGCTGCTTCTATTAAAAGGAAAACCTTATCATGGACTTTCTTACCCTCCCTATCTGCCTAAATAATTTATTTTTAACTCCTGTATCATTATCACCACTACTTCCTTCTCTAGAAAAATGCCTCTCTTGTCCTTATTGACTTTACACTTTCATGTATTAATTCTACAAATCTATGCTAATGCTGGCTCCATTTTATCTTCCTCATTGGTGCATGTAATATACTCAAACATGGGTATTATTCTCTATAATATTTCTATCTCAGTGAATTTATCCATTCTTTTGGCTTCAACTAACATAACACACACAGGTAACCCATATTTCTAAATTTTATTTCTTAACAGTTCTTTCTTATATTATGAAATTATGTAATATTTATACATATATAGAACTTACATGAAATAATAAACATAATAAACATAATAAATGTACCTATACTACAGTAGTACCATAACCAAAACAGCATGTACAAGTACAAAAGAAGACACATAGACCAATAAGACAAAATAGAGAGCCCGGAAATAGAGCTGAACACCTAAAACCATCATGATTTTTGACAAAGCTGACAAATATAAGCAATGGAAAAAGAACTGGTGCTGGGATAGCTGGCCAGTCATATGCAGAAGACTGAAGCTGGACTACTTTCTTATACCACATACAAAACTTACTTCCAAGTGGATTAAAGACTTAACTATAAAACCAAAACTATACAAATCCTGGAAGACAATCTAGTAATACTATTCTTGACAGAAGAACTGGCAAAGAAGACTTCAAAAGCAATTGTGATGAAAACAATCATTTATAAATGGGTTCTAATTAAAGAGTTTTTACATAGCAAAAGAAACGGTCAACAGGGTAAATGGGTGATGGGAAAAAATATTTTCAACCCATGCATCTGATGGAGGTCTAATATCAAGCATCGAAAATAAACTTAAAACAAATTTACGAAAAAACAAAACACTCTTAGAAAGTGGACAAAGAAGATAAACAGACACTTTTCAAAAGCAGGCATATATGTGACCAAAAAGCATGTGAAGAAAACTTCAATATCACTGATGATTAAAGAAATGCAAGTCAAACCACAATGAGATACCATTTCACACCAGTCAGAATGGCTGTTTACCAAAAAGTCAAAAAATATCAGATGCTGGCAAGTTTACAGAGAAAAAGGAACAATTATACAGTGTTGGTGGGTATATAAATTTATTCAACCATTGTGGAAAGCCATGTGGCAATTCTTTAAAGAGCTGAAAACAGAATTATCATTTCATTTAACAATCCCATTACTGGGTATATACCAAGAAAGATACAAATCATTCTACCATAAAGACACATGCACATGAATGGTCACTGCAGCATTATTGACAATAGTAAAGCCATAGAATCAAGCTAAATGCCTATCAATGACAGAGGAAATAAAGAAAATGTGGTACATATACAGCATGAAATACTATACAGTCAAAAAAAAAGAATAGGCTGTGTATTTTGCAGGAGCATGTATGGAGCTGGAGGCCATTATCCTTAGCAAACTAATGCAGGAACAAAATCCCAAATACTGTATGTTCTCACTTATAAGTGGGAGGTAAATGATGAGAACTTATAAACCCAAAGATGGACAACAGACACTGGAGCCTACTTGAGCTTGGAAAGTGAGAAGAGGGAGAATAGCAGAAATAAAATAAAATAAAATAACTATGGGGTGCTAGGTTTAGTACGTGGGTGATGAAATAATCTGTACAACAAATCCACATAACAAGAGTTTACCTGTATAACAAACCTGTTCTTGTACCCCTGAACCTAAAATAAAGATTTTAAAAAGTATGTATGTAAAAAGATATATATCAATATTTCAGTTATGCACTGTAATAGAAGCATAGACTTTATACTTGTAAATACTACAGTAAACATTTTGTGTCTGTAACTCAGTAATTGCATGAATTTGAACACCTTAGTTAAAATTTCTTGGCTCTAGTTTTGTTATCTAAGAAATAGAGCTAATAATACCCACCTCACTAAAATAACAGCTTCTGGTATGAGTTATAGATTTAATGGCATGTGACTGTTAATGGAGTTAAATAGCTTTTAGGATGCAGTCCCATTCTTTTAGTAATATTTGGCTAATGTGTAGATTTTAATTGTTACTCTTCCATGTCAAATTAATAATTAAAATAGATCATAATAAGCACATGACAGGTCAAATATATAAGTGAGTTAATTTATTAATACAGTAAATATTTTCTTTTATTAGAAAAATATTTCCAAAAAAGAACTTTAGTGAAGTGGTTATTTTCTATTTATAATCCAAATTTCTACCAGTCTTGTCAACATTTTAAAGTAGAGTGATAACACCTTTCATGATTCACAAATGATTTCATCTGTTGAGGAAGGATTGAAGTGGTAGTTTAACAATTTTTATAGACAAAATAACTGAAAGAAGATTTTGGGAAGAATTTTTTTTTAACTTTTCCTGTTTCTTTACTATTCTCTCCTAAAACACAAGTATATATGAACCACACAATCATGACCACAAAAATTATGATGTAGAGCTACTTTCTACCCAAATAGTACATAGTACCCATATTTGAAGGACACTAAATCCACTGCTTCCTCTACTCTTTGCTCTACCCCTTTGGTAACCCAGAGGGGCCAACGCAAGTTAATTGACTTCAAAACATAGCCAGAATAAAAAAGAGAGATAAATATGCACTTCCTTCAGGAAAACATTTTTCTTTTATTGTACATCAACTTTGTTAATTTAGTGAGACAGTGAAATATACACATACAAAAATCTTTTATCATTTAAGCATATTTCAATGTTAAGTTTATAATAATAAAAAGGAATTTATACACACTAGTGAGCCCCTTCTGTTAAAAGCAATCATTTAGATTGCCTTTTGGTCTATGTAGCTCCTAGGGAAAAGCTTCCAAATGGGTTGCAAATTATGTGCCACCCACAAAGAGCACTGAAAATTAATAAACACAATTCCATGTTTGATTTATCTTTACTAATAAGCCAATGATATTTAATAGATATCTATCTATTCATGATGATAAAGTTAAAATATGATACTTATAAGAAATATTTAGTGCATTTGCAAAATTTCAGGGTCCAGGAAAGATAGTAATTTAATATACTTTAGGAATATGTTTTTAACATTAGTTTCTTTCTGGATGCCTTGTTTGACAAATCTAGAATATTTCTATTCAAGTCAAAATGTAGTCATATTTAGAAAGGAGACATTTGTTTTTCTGATCTCTGTTATGCAGAGAGTTTGAACTTCAAATGAAGGGCTCAAGCTATATATCAGAATGTTAAATATGTAATGTCACACATATTGATTTTATGAAGTAAATAAATGTTACTCCTTTTGGACATAATATATTGTAAAACACTGAGCAATAATATAACATTATCTCACTGAATTTTTCTTAATAACAATTTTTTCTTAAGTATAATGAAGTAATCTTCCAAAATGGATATTCTATAAACATGAACCAGTTCAATTATTTTTATTGATAACTAGTATCATCACTTAAAAATCTTAAAAGCATAATTTTTATACATATACAGTATAGCTATAAAAATTTTAGCTAATTAATAAGAGAACATAAAGATAAATCAGAAAAAATACAAATGAGAAATTAATCCCTTCCTATACGTATGATAATGATAAAGATATACATAAATCCTGCAATAAAATTATGGAGTGAAATCTAAACAGGTTAATGACCCATAGGATAATAAAACAAAAACCTTGGGATTACTTCAATATTGGGAAAAAATTATTTGAATGCTATTAATTTTTCACAAGTTAACAGCTAATTTTATAAAGAGTAGGTTCTAGTAATACTAAATGCTTACATTTTTTCCATCAGTTTATTCTTAAGTGAATTTATTAGGAAGTATTCAAGCATTACATTGCAAGGAGACACAGGTTATGTTTTGCCTCATAGATTTTATATAATATTCCTTAAAATTGTTTTTTGATTATTTGGTAAAGTATAACTTACCAATTATTTAAGAAGTATTACTTCGATTTTACAGTCTGTCAAACTCAGTCAAGAGTCTACTTTTGGGGCACAGATTTATATTCTAGTAGTAAAATATCTTTCAACCCAATATTAGAGATGTCATTAATAAAATAAAACCTTCTTAACCTTAAATAATTCAAATATATCCAAGAGATTACTTTCTGCCTAGAATATATTCTTGTGTCCTGTGAAAAATGATCTGTGTCATTTAAATTATAATTGTATTAAATCATATTTAGTGAGCGATATATATAGGAACATTGAAGTGTATATGGTATTAAATAATATAAACTTGGCTATTATAATAAAACAAATTTATTTAATAACTAATTCCGTATACCAAATATTTAAAATTTATGTAAAAATGTCATTGTATATACAAGGAATCAAAATTAAAAATAATGTATTAATGAATGTAATTTTAGGATTATGAATTTAACAATAGAATATTTGCTGCTGAGTTAATAAGAAAGTGTTTGGCAAAAGCTAAGAGATAAAAAAGAACTTGACAATATAGTAGGAATTGATGTTGCAGAAAATAACAATTTTATTACAGCATCCAGTTATCATCACTGCATACAGTGTTCAGCTCTGTATGGAGTTAACTAATGTCCAGAGATTAGCAAAGATGCAATCAAGGAAAGACAAAATGATAAAGAGAAGATTTTTCATCACCATTTAAAGAAACAGAAAATGAGACAAAATTGAAGAAAACATTGCTCTTCATATCAAGGCTCAACTGAGATTTGAACACTCGGGAATTTAAATATTCATTTGTGGTGGGGGGAAGAAAGTAAACAAGAAGAGAGAAGAAATCTGTAGTTGAATTAGTAATTTTTCCAGACTACAAAACTGAGAAAAATGTTTTGGGTGACTAAAATTACCACTGACTGAAAAGTTTCAATTTTAAACCATCAGTGGTTCATTGTTTATCGTGATCAAGTGGGATTTATCCAAGGAAAGAAAAGATGATTTAACATAGACAAATATGTAAATGTGATATAACACATTAATAAAAGAAAAAATTAAATTTAAAAAATTGCTATCTCAACAGGTGCAGAAAAAGCTTTTGACTACATTCAACTTCCTTTCATGATAATTCTCTCAAAACATTGGGTAAGGAATGAATGTATTTCAATACAATAAAGACATACATGACAAACACTTTTCTTCTAAGATCAAGGACAAAACAATAACCATTCTTGACATTTTTTTTTTTGAGATGGTGCTTCACTTTTGTCAGCCAGTGGCGCCATCTCAGCTCACTGCAACCTCTGCCTCCCAGGTTCAAGCAATTCTCCTGCCTCAGCCTCCTAAGTAGCTGAGATTACAGGTACCTGCCACCATGTCTGGCTAATTTTTTGTATTTCTATTCAAGATAGCACTGGGAGGCCTAGCTAGAGCACTTAGAAAAGAGAAATAAATAATATACGTTCAAATTGGAAAGAAAAATTTTAAACTGTCCTTGTTTGCAAATGGTATACCCTCTTATTGAAATCGGATCCTTATTTAATGCCATATGTAATACAAAAATCAACTCAAAATGGGTTAAAGATTGAAATGTACAACTTGAAACTATTACATTACTAGAAAAAAAGAAGGGAAAATATTCAGGAAGTTGGTCTGGGCAAAAAGCATTTTAATATAAACACAAAAGCGCAGGCAACAAAAGCAAAAATAGACAGATGGGATTATATCAAACTCAAAAGCTTCTGCATGGCCAAGTAAACAATCAACAGAGTTAAAAGAACCTGTAGAATGGCAGAAAATATTTGCCAACTATACATTTGATAAGTAGTTAATATCCAAAATATACAAAGAACGATTTTAAAATGGGCAAAGGATCTCAGTAGATTTTATTATTATCATTTAAAAAAAACATACAAGTGGCCAACAGGTATATAAAGAATTTTTAAAGTTACTAATAATCAGAGGAATTCAAAATTATAAAAGCACAATAGATATCACTTCACATCTTTAAGAAAGGTATTATTTATTATTATTTACTTATTTTAAGAAAGAGTCTTGCTTTGTCACCCAGGGTGGAGTGCAGTTGGCATGATCTCGGCTCACTGCAATCTCCATCTCCCAGGTTCAACCAATTCTCCTGCCTTAGCTTGCAGAGTAGCTGGGGTTACAGGAGTCCACCACCATGCCTGGCTAATTTTTTTTTGTATTTTTAGTAGAGATGGGGTTTCACCATGTTGTCCAGGCTGGTCTTGAACTCCTGACCTCAGGTGAGCCGCCTGCCTTGGCCTCCCAAATGCTGGGATTACAGGCATGAGCCACTGTGCCAGGTCAAAAAAGTGTATTATTGAAAAGATAATAGATACCAACATTGGGTGAGGATATGAAGGAAAGAGAACCCTTGCATCTGTCCATGAGAATATTAATTAGTGCAGTCATCATGAGAAATAGTATGGAGAATCCTCAAAAAATTAAAATCACATATCATATTGCTGGATATATATCAAGCAATTCTACTATTTAGCATATATCTTAAGGAAAGGGAATCAGTATATTAAAGAAATATCTGCACTTCTATGTTCACTGTAACATTTTTTTACAGTAGCCAAGACATGGAATCAACATAAATATCCACCAACAGATGAATGGATAAGAAAATGTGGTATTTATTCACAATGGAATACTGTTGAGCATTTAAAATAAAATTCTGCCATTTGCAACAACATGGATAGATGCAAAGAACATTAAGTGACAAAATCCAGGCACGCAAAGTCAAATACTACATGATCCCACTTAAATGTAAAAATCTAAAAACCTTAAACTCATAGAAGCAGAACATTAAACAGTGGTTGTGAGAGCCTGAGGATCTGGGGGATTAGGGAGATGGTCAAAAGACACAAAATTTCAGTTAGGAGAAGTAAGTTCAAGAGATGTATTGATCCTTCTTCCTCATCCTCCCAAGTAGCTAGCACTCTTAAATAGTTCTGACAAAATTGAAACATGCCACCATATCTGGCTAATATGTATACTTTTTATTTGTTAATTTTAAAAATAAATAAATATATAAATTTTTAAAAAAATAAATGATATATTTAAAATGAAGTGTCAAATTTATTACACTTCTTTAAAATAGGCATACACTCACCATTTTTTTAAAAAAGCTATATGCCCTTTCATTCTTCTTTTGTTCTTTTCATCCTTTCTGAGAATTGAATTTGGATATTTAGGGTTAAAGAGCTTGAATTATATCATAAACCATAGAATGGGAAAAATGTGTAGTGGCATTTCTCATTGAAAATAGGGGAGAAGAAAAGCAGAGAGAGTATGACTATCAAATAGCTCAGAAACATCTCTTGTTTAATAAACAACTACTGGGTTATATAAATATACAAGGTAGAGAGACTTAAATCTGAGAAACGTTTTGCTTCACTTTCTGGTTTAAGCTATACATAGCAACTGCTCTTGCCAAGACAAACTACTCACTATTAATATATTAAAAGTAAAAAATAGAAGAAACCCTATGGGAGATGTGCCAATTCTTATTTAGAAAGAGTTCTCACCTCATTCCTCCCCTAAGTTGTTTATGTACAAATGTATCTTATGCCTCCCATGATGAATGAGCAAGAAGAAAGAATAGACTCATGGACTGAGAAGGCCTTCAGGTCAGATCAAGAATTGGGCATCTAGATCTTCATGAGGACCATGACCACAGAACAGAAGTATCAAGGCATCAGAGAGACAGACAGAAACCGGGGGAAAAGATCAAGGGACCAAGAACACATTAGTAGCAGACTAAGGCATAACAATAATATCTGGAGAGAAAAACTTGAACTCCTCCTGATATATACCAAGTATGTCAGGTTTGGGTACTCTGAAAAGCAGGTGCTGAAATATAGTTAGGAGCAGAAATGTTTATTGAGGAATAATACTAGGGAAAGAAAAATGGAGGGAGCAAGATTGGAAAGAGGAGGACTTTACATATTGATGCTGATTTAACAAAGTCTAGCAGCCCAGTATGCACCTCCAGGGCAAATACAATTTGACCAATGTTGGATAGAAATGAGTAGACCCTTGTATGACTACCTTACTCAGTTATTGACTGGTTGGCATGAAATAAGAACATATTCTTGGACACTATTTTCTTCCTTTGCAAGATACACCCTGAAAATAGATTTACTTGGGCTTAAAATCTGAGCTAACAGGTTGGGGCTCTCAGCTAACCACCCTCTTTGCAACTGGGCAACAAGTCCTTTCTGAAAGACTGATTGTAGCACAACATTTTCATGTCTGTCACACCAAGATAGCCTTTTTTAAAGTCCTGCCCCTGACTTTTACATTCTACCACGATCTACTCAAGCATAGATACTGCTGAAAATGAAGGGAATCGTGAAAATGATGGTAATGAACTTTTTAGGCCAGGAAAAATCTTAAAAAAAATGTGACTGAATGATTTGACAAGGAACTGGCAATTATTGCTATAGCTCTAAATAGAAATGAGACTAAAGACCTGAGTGGTATTTAGTTACAGAAAAAATTGGTAGTTCAATCATTATACATAAAATTTTTTCCTGTTACCTAAATACGATATGTATTTTAAATATACAGACATAAGGAAATGATAACACCAACAATTAACTGTAACAGGTATTTCAATTTTAGATTTCTAGGTACATTTAAGCACAGAATTAGATTATTAGCTTTCAAAGGGGGCATAAGCTAACCATTTTCACAAGTTCACTATTTCTTTTTCAGAAGATTATAAAGCTATATTCTAGATAAACTAAGATGTTTGGTGGTAAATTATTTTCTCAGTGTATCCTACTAAAGGGGTGAAATAATTAATAATAACTTTGAAAAGTGATAAAGGATGAATATAGCCACTTGTAAGTCCCAGTTGGAACAGTAAATAGCAATGTCAGGAAAAATTATAAAATGTAATTGATTAATTACTTACAGAAAAATAATCTTTCTATATAAAAGTACAGCCAATTCACTCAAGAAGAAAAACATTCAGTAAAATAATAACATAAGTGTAACAAGATTTGCAATAATACCCATTTTCTCAGTTTCTCCGGGAACTCCAAAACTAAAGAAATACAGTGGATGCGATTTTTGCCCATTGATTTTGTATCCTTAGACTTTGCTGT
This sequence comes from Cebus imitator, assembly GCF_001604975.1. Taxonomy (NCBI): domain Eukaryota; kingdom Metazoa; phylum Chordata; class Mammalia; order Primates; family Cebidae; genus Cebus; species Cebus imitator. The sequence goes on along the minus strand of NW_016107327.1, from coordinate 2,082,366 downwards.
AGTTGCTTATCAGCTTAAGGAGATTTTGGGCTGAGAAAATGGGGTTTTCTAAATATACCATCATGTCATCTGCAAACAGGGACAATTTGATGTCCTCTCTTCCTATCTAAATAGACTTTCTTTCTTTCTCTTGCCTGATGGGCCTAGCCAGAACTTCCAATAATGCATTGAATAGGAGTGATGAGAGAGGGCATTCTTGTCTTGTGACAGTTTTCAAAGGGAATGCTTCCACTTTTTGCCTGTTCATTATGATATTGGCTGTGGGTTTGTCATAAATAGCTTTTATTATTTTATGATATGATCCATCTATACCTAGTTTATTGAGAGTTGTTACCATAAGAGCTGTTAAATTTTGTCGAAGGTCTTCTCTGCATCTATTGAGATAATCATGTGGCTTTTGTCTTTGGTTCTGTTTATGTGGTGGATTACATTTAAAACCAGACGTACATCAATGGGATGAAGCCAACTTGATTGTGATGGATAAGCTTTCTGATGTGCTGTCAGATTTGGTTTGCCAGTATTTTCTTGAAGATTTTTGCATCAATGTTCATCATGGATATTGACCTGAAGTTTTCTTTTTTAGTTGCATCTCTGCCAGTTTTGGTATCAGGATAATGTTGGTCTCATAAAATGAGTTAGGGAGAATTCCCTCTTTTTGTATTGTTTGGAATAGTTTCAGAAGGAATGGTACCAACTAAGAGGTCATGTGAAGGACCTCTTCAAGGAGAACCACAAACCACTGCTCAAGGAAATAAGAGAGGATACAAACAGATGGAAAAACATCCCATGCTCATGGTTAGGAAGAATCAATATTGTGAAAATGGTCATACTGCCCAAAGTAATTTATAGATTCAATGCTATGCCCATCAAGCTACCAATGACTTTCTTCACAGAATTGAAAAAAAACACCTTAAATTTTGTATAGAACCAAAAAAGAGCTGGCATAGCTAAGACAATCCTAAGCAAAAAAATCAAAAAACAAAAAACAAAAAAACCAAAAAACCAAAGCTGGAGGCATCATGCTACCTTATTTCAAACTATATTACAAGGTGACAGTAATCAAAACAGCATGGTACTGGTACCAAAACAGAGATATAAACCAATGGAACAGAACAGAGGCCTTGGAAAGAACACTATACAACTACAACCATCTGATTTTCGACAAACTGGACGAAAACAAGAAATGGGGAAAGGATTCCCTATTTAATAAATGGTGTTTGGAAAACTGTCTAGCCATATGCAGAAAGCTGAAACTGGATTCCTAATTTACACTTTATTCAAAAATTAATTATAGATTGATTAAAGATTTAAATATTAGGCCTAATACCATAAAAGCTCTAAAATAAAACCTAGGCATTACCATTCAGGACATAGGCATGGGCAAAGACTTCATGACTAAAACACAAAAAACAATAGAGCAAAAGCCAAAATAGACACATGGGATCTAATCAAACTTTAGAGCTCCTGCACAGCAAAAGAAACTATCAACAGAGTGAACCAGCAACCAATGGAGCTGGAAAAAATGTTTGCAAACTACCCATCTGACAAAGTGCTAATACCCAGAATCTACAGAGAACTTAAGCAAATTTACAAGAAAAAACAAACAACCCCATCAAAAAGTGGGCAAAAGATATGAACAGACACTTTTCAAAAGAAGAGATTTATGTAGCCAACAAACATGAAAAAAACCTCATCATCACTGGTCATTAGAGAAATGCAAATGGAAACCACATTGGGATACTATCTCACTCCAGTTAGAATGGTGATCATTAAAAAATTGAGAGATAACAGATGCTCATAAGGATGTGGAGAAAAGGGAACACTTTTACGCTGTTGGTGGGAGTATAAATTAATTCAACCATTGTGGAAGACAGTGTGGCAATTCCTCAAGCATCTAGAAATAGAAATATCATTTGACCCAGCAATCCCACTACTGGGTATATATCCAAAGGATTACAAATTACTCTATTATAAAGACACATGCACATATAAAGAAAATGTGGCACATATACACCATAGAATACTATGCTGCCATAAAAAGGATGAGTTCATGTCCTTTGCAGGGACATGGATGAAACTGGAAATCATCATTCTCAGAAAACTTACACAAGAACAGAAAACCAAACACCACATGTTCTCACTCATAAGTGGTGTTGAACAATAACACACAGACACAGGGAGGGGAAGATCACACACCAAGGCCTGAGGGATTGGGGGCTAAAGGAGGAATAGTAGGGGGTAGGGGTATTGGGGAGGGATAGCATTAGGTGTAATATGTAATGTTGATGATGGGGTGATGGATGCAGCAAACCACATTGTCATGTATGTACCTATGCAACAGTCCTGCATGTTCTGCACATGTACCCCAGAACCTAAAATGCAATAAATTATATATATTTAAAAAAAAAGAAATGAAATCAGTATATTAAAGAGGTGTCTGTACTCCTCCCCCTCCAAAAAAAAATTATCAAGGAGATACTGCAATATATGTGATCTCCTAGATACACAATTTAAGGGATAAAAATGAAGAATCAACAGAGAAGAATCTTTTGCAATGACTTAGACTGTTTTGTACATTGACTCTTACATCCATGAAGTAGGCAAGGGGATGATGTTTCTACTAACTGTAAATAAGGGAGAGGGTCTTTCAAGAAGACCAAATAGTCAGATAATGTAAGTTTAGGAAGCATAAAGATTGCATGAGGCACTGTGGCTAACGTGGCCTGATGTACAAAGTAAAATAAGGGAAGGTGTAGCAGTGGGAAAAAGCTCTATTTCCACCTACTTAGGGAGAAAAGTGTCTGATGAAGGGGACTGCATGAGGAACACGTGATGGAAAACAGGCATGGAGCTATCTTATGAGGGAACACGTTTAAAAGAATCACCTTGAGAGTAAAGAGAAAACTGAGAAAAATCACGGATTCTCAGGATATAAAGTAAGTTATCAAGGATTAAAGGGTCCACATAAAGGAGGTATATTTGTGTCTGGTGAATTGTAGTTGGAAGTTACTTGAGAGGATATTTCCAGGAAAAACATCAATTTTTCATAGCAGAGTTATCTCTCAGCATTAACACTAGATCACAAACAGCACTAGTAAAAAGCCTGCCCCACTTGTTAAAAAAAAGAATATTATCTCTCTATGATCATAATCTTGAAGAGGTCAGAAACCGGGGCTCCACAATGCGCTAGGGAGTCTGTAAGAGAAATTGAAACTACTCCCATCCTTCACTACAGCTTCCAAGACTGAAAGAGACCCAATCAGGAAAATAGAAAAATCTTGAAGTGAAGTCTGGAGTTCTGATGATTATACTAAACACAAATTTAAATAAAATAATAAAAGATAACATTTGTTAAATGTATATGCATTATGAGGAAAATTATGAATCTTAGCTCAGTTTTCACCGAAAGCAGGTTAACAAGTAGCTCTTAAAATAGATTAGAGGTTCTGTGGAAAAAAACAAAACAAAGCAGTGTTGAATTATGGTTGTGATTTATTGAGTTCATTTCTAGTTTATATAATAAACTAGATTTAAGGAAAACTTGAATAGGAAAACATACATTGTTCTTGAATAGGAAAGCCAATATAAATATACTAATTGTTCCTAAGCTAATTCATAAGTTTGACACATTCTTTATTTAAATTAGTTAAGAAACGAAGTTAGTTTAAATCAATAAAAATTAATTTCTCTAATGTTGTCAGAGTAAAACTACTTTTATGCATAGTTGCTTGCAATGAAACTTGAGACCTGAAAAATAATCCAAAGACTTTTTTTAAAAGTGCCAAATTATAATCATCTTAGCGTTATTTCGAGGAACGGAGAGTGATTGGGCAATTGGCTTCCAATTTCCCAGCAGGTTATTCCCAGGGAAAAATAGAAGGCAGGTTACTCAGAAATAGTCTCTTGGCATGATCTTGCTGTAAAGTAAATTATGAATTATAAAATAAATTCCAAAATTTCACTGAGACTTGAATCAACAGGAAAACATACATTGTTTTTCAATAGAAAAGCTAATATAAAGATACTGATTGTTCCCAGGCTAATTCATAAATTTGACATATTCTTTATTTAACTTTCTTTCTGACTTTTCTGACAGCTTTAAGGCTTTTTATTTTTTTTTTTTCATTTTGATATGATCCTTTTATCCTTTGTTTAATTTTTTATAATTTATTAAATACTACAATATTCTCAAGTAGTCTCTGCTTTAGGTCTTTACATAGTTGCAGGAATAATCTTTCTATAATTTTAATATTTTTGTATCTATCTCTGTATAAAATTCTTTAGTGACTTTCTGATTTCTCCGAAGCAAAGTTCACACTCCTGGCTGAAGAATGCAGGTTCTCCAGGAACTAGTGCCTGACTGTGTCTCCTAGCCTGTGTGTTGCTCACTCTTTTCTAATGCATTCTGCTTTATACATCAGGCTAAGAATCAGCTGAAATGTTACTTCTACTATGAAACGTTACTAGATTCCCCATCTACCTTACATTCTAGGTAAAATTGAACCGTTATACCTTTGACTCTCCTGAACTTGAAATGGGCTTTTATAGTAATCTCTGTAATGCTTTATTATACCTAAGTATTTGGATGACAACCTTTCTTAACTAGTCTGAATGGTTCTACTTTTTTGATATTTGTATAACCTAGCAGGGCATTTACATACATTAGATTTATAATAATTGTTGATTGATTGGATGTATCATTGAAGTTTCCACCCCATGTTTACATTGGTTCTGAAAATAGGAAATATCTATCTGAAACTCCATTCTCAGATGATTTATTGTTGTGTGATTATGTTTCATGACCCTTTTTTAAGATACCATATATGGGACACTATAGTGGATACCATGGTGTGTTATTTAGATCACTTTTCAGAGTACAATTGCTAACCTATAGCCCTAGAATGTGAAGCCTTTTAAGGAATTTATAAAAAGAGCTTGATGATGATAACTTTCCTGCTGAAGGTTACATACACTTCCTGGGACATCCAAGAAAGGCCCGAGTCCTTTACTCACAGGGCAACCGTGAAGAACATAAAATGTTTCAGAGATCACTTTGCAGTGAGTTGAATCTTTGGATGAAACAACATTGCAGCCTAATTCTCCCTCTGAAGAATGCGGATTTTTTTTTTTCTTTCCACAGATACCAGTTTCAAGAAGAGAACACTTACGTTCTTTTATGCTGTTACAGAAGAAATGTTTTGCCTCACCTCCCAATTCATACGTTGAAATCCTAACACAGAATTTGGTGTGTTGGTTCTAGGAGTTGTGTGGCCTTTGGTAGTTAATTAGGTCACGTGGGTGTGATTAACACACTTATAAAAGGAGCCCCACTGAGATCCCTGATTCCCTCTGCCATATGAGGACACGTAGAGAAGATAGCCATCTAGAAAGCAGGAAATGAGTCCCCGCCAGAAAGTAAACCTACTGGCACTTTGATATTGGGCTTCCCAGCCTTTAGAACCGTGAGAAATAAACAGTTTTGTTTAAGCCCTCTATTCTATGGCACATTTATTATAGTAGCTCAAACTAAGACACATGCTAATTTCCCTGTCAGAGTCTGCTTTTAGAAAATCTCAGCCTAAAATAGGTATGCAAGGTGATCCAGAAGGAAATTAGTTGCACATTTTTTTTATCCAAAATATTAGAGGACATCACATTTCACTAACAGTTAATGTGCACATGGACACGGAGCTTCCCCTTATGTATGTTGCCAGATATCACACACGATGTAAGAGATACCCTGAGAGAACAGGGAGACTTCTCAATGTATAAGAGTTTCCACTTGTAGTCACATGATTTAATGGATTTATTTGTATTAAATTGTCTAATGTTAGCTAAACTAACACAGTACATGAAAATAGCTGACAAAGTTACGTGTAAAAAGCACCAGAGATTGACAATAACCCTAATGATACAAGTAAACGGAAAGCAAGTCATATGGCATTGAGAGTTCTCATGTAATTAGTTCTTGCTCACCACTAGTAAGAGATGAACCGTTTACACATGGATTCCCTCAGAAGTCCTCCTTGACTATAGCTGGTGTGAAAGACTAGATTAGTGGAGTTGGAAAAGCTTTATAACCAATCTGTCATATGCTTGATATTTAAAAGTAGGTGTTGGTTTTGCCTTTGCCACATTCACTTTAGTTTTTGAATAAATATTTTCCAAGTACCCACTAGTAATTTTTCTGCTCCTCTCCCCTTCCTCCCACCCTCCACTGTCAAGTAGACCCCAGTGTCTGTTTTCCCTTCTTTGTGTTTATGGGTTCTGATTTAGCTCCCACTTATAAGTGAGAACATGAAATAGTTGGTTTTCTGTTCCTGTGTTAGTTTTCTGAGGATAATAGCATCATGTTCCATCCATGTTTTCATAGAGGACATGATCTCTTTCTTTTTTTATGGCTGCTTAGGATACCACAGTGCACATGTACCATATTTTCTTTATCCATTCTGCCATTCATGGGCATTTAGGTTGATTCCATTCATTTGCTACTGTGAATAGTGCTGCAATGAACATTTGTGTGCATGTGTTTTTATGGTAAAATGATTTACATTCCTCTGGGTATATACTCAGTAATGAGAATGCTGGGTGGAATGGTATTTCTGCTTTTAATTCTTTGAGGAATTGCCACACTGCTTTCCACAATGGTTGAACTAATTTACACTCCCACCAAAAGTGTGTGTGTTCCCTTTTCTCTGCTACCTTACCAACATCTGTTACTTTTTAATAATAGCCATTCTTATTGGTGTGAGATGTTTCTCTTTATAGCTTTGGTTTGCATTTCTCCGATGATCAGTGATATTTAACCTTTTTTCATACACTCTAGGTTTAATATCTGGGTGATGAAATAATCTGTACAACAAACCCCCATGAAATGAGTTTACCTATATAACAAACCTTCACATGTATCTCATAACCTAAAATAAAAATTTTAAAAAAAGAAGAGAGAAAAAGGAAAAGTAAAACCATCCAACACACTTTAAATCAATGCAGCCCAGTTACTAGCAGAAGAGAACAGTTAGAAGCAGAGATCTCTGAAATTAAAAAAGCTGGGAAATGTATGACCTCATTTGAGTTATGTCTTTGAGATGGAAAATAAAATAATTACAAACTGTTATTATCAGAGACTAATAATAAAAAAGAAAGAAATCTAGATAAGTACATTCAAAATGGGTCACTCATTGTGACTTTCTGAATTTATGTCATTTTTTTCATTTTTAAAAAAGTGAATGTGCATACTAATTTTCTATTTTCTTTTGCCATCTGTTACCATAAGCTGTTAGACAAAATATAGCCATAAACCATAGTTATTAAATAAATATTTTCCAAAAATGAAAATTAAATCAAATCACAGAGATATCATGCCTTCTAACCCTTGCATAAGTTTTTCTTTTGACATAACCATTTTGCCTGGTTAAAACAATGTGAGTCTAAATGTGTCAAGAAGTTTGGCAATTAAACAACTCACTACTAAATAACCAATAGCTCAAAGAAAAATTACGCTTAACTCATTCCCAAAATTATTCATAATTTTAGTGTGCTTTTTGAATAAAATTCAATTTTAGAAATTTTAGTTTACCTTACTACCAGAATTTAGTGAGTCATTATTCCTAAACAAGAGAGTCACACTGAGGGTATGACAGCTTCATTCTATGCAGAGAGGAAGAGACCTACATGTGGCTTGCCCTGTTAATTACTACTACAGTAAGCCAACTTTATAAAAGCTTCATTTAAGCTCCACCCTTCACCAAAGAGGCCGTGTAGTTTACTTCTACTTATTAGCAGATGGCCTCAGAACTCTCCATACAGAATCCATTCTCATGACTTCTGCCATTAATTTTTGTGAAGTTAAAATCATTGCTCCCTCAAGTACAATTTTCATATTAATCAAAACTTTGAAGTAGATGTCTATATTATTTAATATAAATTCTGAAATTCTCAGTCAATTGTGCAAATATGTGCTTTAATCACTTCTGTTGCAATTTAAGAAAACATATTTCTTTAAACTATGATAAGCATTTGCCCTTTGGTTTACCAGGGTTACTATCTTGATGCTCAGTGTTTGCTTGCTGTTTTTGTTGTCTCACTGTGTTTCCTTTAATCTTACATTCACTCTTTCCCATGCCTTCATTACAAATGTAAAAGCATTATGTTTTATCTGTCAAATAAAAATTCATTTTAGAACAACCATTCATAAAAATCTTGAATAAAAGCTTTTAGTTAGTATTGATAATAAATTGTGGCTTATTTGGTCATCATTATAAATATAACAAATTCTTAAAGTTATTACTCCCAGTAAACAAAGTAAATGAAGTACAGTACATTCAGCTATACGTTTAAGGAGATTCTCAAGGACGATTTGTTAGGCTCACACAGTTTCATAAAAGGTCTTTTGAAATATTAAAGACCATTCATAAATATATGTTTTTTGTGTAATATTAAAGTTGAGAAATTCTATACCTAGTGCCAATGTGCTATTTGATAAATAATGTTTTTCAAATAATTGTGATTAATATTAATTGAATTTTGATATAGAAGTTAAATCTCATACTTTAAATATACAAAATAATTTTGCATGAGAACAAAAAATATTTCTTCTAAAATTATAAAATACATTACAAAATACATCTAAATAAAAAATTAAGAAATAAAAGTATTTTATTAGATTTTCTCATTTTAAAAAAGTAAGTATTTTTTTAACACTCATTTTAAACATTAGGGTTATATCCTAATTGCTAATGCAAGAGATTATATTTTTTTATTAAATGCACATTGCCAAATTAAGCTTAATTTAGAAGTCTCTACTAGGATATGCAACTAACAATTAAAACAAAACAAAACAAATTTATTGTCATTACCACTATTACTTTTAAATGTTTAGCTGTATCGTTTGCATTCTGATGATTTCATTTTCTTTCTATTCATTTCCTAATTTTGTCTCATATTTAGACTTTATCTCTTTGAGCACACACTTAAAAATTGTTTTTATCACCCTGTCATGTATAAGAAAATATATTTTTATGTTAGTAAACATAACATTTTGTTAAGGGCACTAAAGGTTTTTATTCTACTGCATGTTTATAGTTTGATTAACAATATGAGTATTATTAACATTTTTTCTGAATGTTTTCAAAATTATCTAGTGATAGTTTTTTCCAGATACTTTTATACAGAACCATTGCAGTAATATTTTAGTGTAATGTTAACATTTCTATAAGATAATAAGTTGATTATGTTTTAGTGATTTTGATATGTACAAAGCAAAACTTTTACTTCATCCTTTGCTAAGCAAAATAAAAAGAGAACAATCCCTACAGCGAGAGTTACATAATAATAATAAATCTAATATTTCATTCTAACCTGTTTCAAGATTTCTTCTGGTATGCATGTTAGAGAATGCTTATAAATATTTCATCATGATGGAGTTAGAGGAGAAATATAAATCTGGAGAAATGTGTTTCAATAATTGATCTCATTTGTGTCCTTTTAACATAATTACTGCAATAAATATTTTTAAGATGTGTTTTTTCCTCTCAGTGTCAAGTTTAGCAGACCAATATGTCTTCACTTGTTTATTTTCCTACAGAAGAATTGATTAGTCAAAAATATATGTCTGAATGTTTATGATTGTGTGTATGTGAATATCTAAACACATATAAGTACATGTGTTTGTACATAAGTATCTATGCATATGTGTATGTGTGTGTATATATAAATGTATGTGTAAACACAGGTTGTAGTTTGGTGCTCAGCATTTAAAAAGTAAAGTCTTCTTATAGTTTATACGATATTACCCTAAGTAAAATGAAATCTGAAATACTAATCTCTAGTCAAAAATGTATATAATATATATATGTGTGAAAACAAAATTAAAAATATATATGATTTCTTGATTTTTCATTAGTCAGCATAATAAAAAAATCATCTGTAATACATGGTAAAATATTTGTTTAAATTACATGTATGTGATTTGCTTAAACATTTGCTTAAAAGCATGTTGTAGTTACAGTATTCTAAAATAGACAATTTTGGAATCTATCCTACCAGTGCTTAAAAAAAATTGTCCTAATCTCTAGTCTGTATTTTTTCATATGGTTCATGGAATGAATTTGCTTAAAAAGCAAGGCTTTTTACAAGACATAATCTTAGTGAAAATATTTTTCTGTGATTCTTCCATGAAACCAGTCATTAGCCATATATTCCTTGGTCACTTAGATAAACAGGCCAACAATGCTCTAAACAAGCCCATTCTTCTATTTTCCTTTCTTTTGCTAGCATTGATTTTGATATTTGTCTTTTCTTATAAAGGTAGTAATCCCTACTTCTAGTCATTATCCCCCTTCATGGCTGGGAAATTGCCAGTGGTCACTTGAGTTCAGATTAACTCAGAAATTATGTGGACAAACGTCGGTTGCTAAAGATTAATTTCAGGTCTTTTTTTTTTTTTTTTTGGTATTTATTTGCTCAGGTAACTTGTTCACTGTGGGTTATTTCTGAAGCAGAGTTTTGTCTATTGTCTCTCTATCAGAAAACTGAATGACAGATAGATAGACAGACAGATAGATAGATAGATAGATAAAGATAGATAGATAAGATAGAGAGATAGATAATATAGATATCTCTATAATTAATTTTATTATACTCTGAGTCACAACCAGCCTCAATGACTTTACACTAGAAACTAGGACCCAAACTGTCATTTGTAGATAATTTGGTCACCTATCTAACAAACTCAAGATAATTAATTTAAAAAAACAATTCTATGTGTTTAAAAGGTTAAGAAAATGGCAATATAAAATAATTACATCATATTTTTAAGTTTTATTTATAGTTACATATTTGTTTTCTTTGTATATTTCTATATTATAATACTTTATATTAAGAAGAATTTTAAACATACAGTTAGACCAGTAGAATGAATCTATATCTGCATCAGTTAAAGCCTGTCTTACCTATATCCTTATACACAATTTTTCCATAATATTCTGAGACATTTGATCTTATGATCTATCAAATTCCAGTATGTATTTTTATAGAAGTACTGTTTTTAATTAGCATAATTACAGATATCCTTTTAACGCCTAAGGAAACAATATTTCCTCAATAGGACCAAATTTTCACATTCTCATTATCTCAAAAATATTCAATATTAGAAAATTTCTCTGTAATGATCATAAATTTTATATTTAACCTTCTTCTTTATTTTTTTCAGAATATATTTTTCACCGAATCAATTTGTTACTCAGATACTTTCTTTTACAATTTAGTTTACAATTATAACTTCAGTAGTTATTTAACATATAAAAAGAAATTAGCAACAATTGTTAACTACGCGCAAACAAAATTGTAGTACTTTGTAAGAGATAACTGATTCATAAATTAACCTCTATGAAATAAAAATATACTTTTTATTAGTGCCTTTCAGCTACGTGTGTGTGGGGGGGGGCGGGTAAGATGTGTTTATAATATTTATAATTGCTTTATATGACTTAGGGCAAGGTCTTCCATCTGCTTTTGATTATACTGTCTTGATTTGCTCTGCCTTCAGCATCCATATAACTCCCTCTGAAACCTCTCCCAAAAGTTTTTGCTACTCTTTATTCTAAAGTAATATACAGAAAAATTTATGTTTCCTGGAGCTAGAAATGTATTACTGTAATAGTTTAGTACTGCTAAAAGTGGCATTCAAAGAATGAAGACATTGCTGCAACTAGAGATGTACATCTGGTGCTGAGCTTTGGAACTTTAAAGATTGAAATATACATTTCCTTATGGTGTCCACTGTTAGATTTTAGATGCAGAAAATTATAATATACAATGAGTCCCATATCCTACTCTAGGTTGTCATTGACAGAGTTTAGCACACACTGCAAAGAAACACTTCCTACTGTTGGCAAACCATCTATGATGTTTTATTTTTCTTCCCATTTCTTTGGATATAATAACTAGAGTTTATCCTCAACAAATGTGCACTGATTCCTGATAATATATAAGGCATTGTTTGGTAGGGTTGTAAAATTGTATATCCACTTTTATTTATTTAGCTTTATTTTTTTTTTCAATTTCAATAGCTTTTGGTGTACAAGTCAGTTTTGATTATGTGGTAGACTGTATAGTGGTGAAGTCTGAAATTTTTGTGCACCTGTCACACAAGTATTGTACATTGGACCCAATGTGTAGTTTTTTCTTTTTTTTTAATCCCTCACTCCCCTCCCACCCTTCCCCTTCTGAATCTCCAAAGTCCATTATGCCATTCTGCATGCTTTGCTTACCCAGACCTTTGCTCCCATTTATAAGTAAGAATATACAGTATTGAATTTTCCATTCCTGAGTTACTTTACTTAGAATAATGACCTCCAACTCTATCCAAGTTCCTACAAAAGGCATTATTTCATTCTTTTTGTGGCTGAGTAGTATTCCATGCTGTACATATACCACATGTTCTTTATCCACTCCAGGGTTGATGAGCACTTAGGTTGGTTCCATATCTTTACAATTGTGAATTGTGCTACAATATACATACACATGCAGGTGTCTTTTTGATATAACAATTTGTTTTCATCTGAGTAGATATTCAGTGGTAGGATTGCTGGATTGAATGTTGGATGAACTTTTAGTTCTTTAGGAAATCTCCATAGTACTTTCCAGAGAGGTTGTACTAACTCATATTCCAACCAGCAGTTTATAATCATTTCCTTTTCACTGGATCCATGTCAACATCTATAGTTTTTTTGAACTTTTAATAATGGCCATTCTTCCAGGGGTGAGATGACATCTCATTGTGATTTTAATTTGCATTTCCCTGATGATCAGTGATATCGAGCATTTTTTCATATTTTTTGGCCATTAGTAAATATTTTTTTGAGAACTCTCCCACTCTTTGATGGGATTATTTTTTTCTTGCTATTTGCTTGAGTTCCTTGTAAATTCTGGATATTAGTCCTTTGTCAGATGCCTAATTTGCAAATAATTTTCCCCTTCCTTTGGATTGTCTGTTTGATGATTATCCCTTTTGCTGTGCAGAAGGGATTTTAATTAGGTCCCATTTTTAGTTTAATTAGGTCCCATTTATTTATTTCTGTTTTTCCTGCATTTGCTTTTAGGGTTTTAGTCACAAATTCCTTAACTAGGCCAATGTCCATTAGAGATTTTCTTAGGCTATCTTCCATAAGTTTTATGATTTTTGGTATTGGATTTAAGTCTTTGATCCATCTTGAGCTGATTTTTTTATAAGGTAAAAGGTAGAGATCCAATTTCATTCTTCTACATGGGGCTATCCAGTTTCCTAGCATCATTTATTAAATAGGGTCTCCTTTCCTTAATTTATGTTTTTGCATGCTTTGTCAAAGATCAGTTGGTTGCAATAGGTTGCTGCACAAGTAATTGTGGGTTTTTGTTTTTGTTTTTGCTGTGGTGGGGGTCATTACTTTCAATGAAAAGAAATACAATTACTTGTGCATCAATCTAATATTTGGCTTTATTTCTGAGTTATCTATTCTGTTCCATTGATCTATCTGTCTACTTTTAAACCAGCACCATAGCATTTTGGTAATCACATCCTTGTATAATTTCAAGTCAGGCAATGTGATGCCTCCAGATTTGTTCTTTTTGCTTAAAATTGCTTTGGCTATTAAGGCTCTTTTTTGGGCCTATATGAATTTTAGGATTTTTTTTTTCTGATTCTATGAACAAAGATGTTGATATTTTGACAAGGATTGCATTGAATTTATAGATTGCTTTGGGCATTATGGTCATTTTTATGACATTGATTCTTCCAATCCATGAGCATGGAATGTGTTTTCATTTGTTTGTTTTATTCATGATTTCTTTCAGTAGTGTCTTGCAGTTCTTGTTGAGATCTTTTTATCTCTCTGGTTAAGTATATTCCTATTTTTTTTGGTTTGTTGTTGTTGTTTTGCAGTTATTATAAAGGGAATTGTGTTCATAATTTAATGTTCATGTTGGTTATTGTTGATGCATAGCAGTGCTACTGATCTGTGTACATTGATTAATAATCTGGAGTCTTTTGGAGGAGTCTTAAGAGTTTTCCAGGTAATAAAATCATATCCCTGGTGAACAGTGATAGTTTGATATCCTCTTTTCCAATTTGGATGCCCTTTATTTCTTTCTCTTGTCTGATTGCTCTGGCTAAGATTTCAAGTACTATGTTGTATAGACGTGGTGAAAGTGAGCATCCTTGTTTTGTTCCAGTTCTCAGTGGGAATGCTTTCAGCTTCTCCTCATTCAGTATAATGGTTGCTGTAGGTTTGTGATATATGAATTTAAATATATTCAGATAGATACCTTCCTTCTATGCATAGTTACTTGACTTTCACAAAGGGATTTTTATCATGAAGGGAACCTAGATGCTATTGAATGCTTTTCCTGCATTTATTGCCATTAATACTATGGGTTTTGTTCTTAATTCTGTTTATGTGATGTAACACATTTATTGACTTGTATATGTTAAAAATTCCTTTCTTTTGGGATAAAACTCACTTGATTATGATGCATTATCTTGTATATGTGCTGTTGGATTTGGTTGGCTAGAATTTTGTTAAAGATTTTTGCATCTATGTTCGCCAGGGATGTTAGTCTGTATCTTTTCTTATTATTGTTATGTTCTTTTCTGGCTTTTGCATCAGTGTGATACTGGCTTCATAGACACTGCCATGGAGGATTCTTTCTCTCTCAATCTTTTGGAATGGTTTCAGTAGGGTTGATTCCAACTCTTCTTTGTTCAGAAGAATTCAGCTGTTAATACATCTGGTCATAGACCTTTTTCTGTTGGCAATTTTTTTATTTTACTGCTAATTCAATCTCATTGCTTGTTATTGGTCTTTTCTGGGTTGCTATAAGAGGGTTGTATGTTTCCAAGAATTTATTCGTTTCCTCTAGATTTTCCCTATGATTTTGTAATTGTCTCAAATGACCTTTTATATTTCTGGGGTATCAATTGTAATGTCTCCAATTTTATTTCTAATTCAGCTTATTTAAATTTTCTCTCTTCTTTTCTGGATTAATCCAGTTAATGGTCTATCAGTTTTGTTTATTCTTTTCAAAGCACAAAATTTTTGTTTCATCAAACTTTTGTGGTTTTTAAAATTTTAATTTCATTTAGTTCTGTTCTGATCTTTGTTATATCTTTGATTCTACTAGCTTTAGGTTTGGTTTTTTCTTGTTTCTCTAGTTTCTTGAAGTGTGCTATTATGTGGCCAATTTATTATATTACAGATTTTCTGATGTAGACTTTTATCACTATAAACTTTCCCCTTAGCAGCGCTGTTGCCATATCCCAACATTTTGATAACTTTTGTCATTATTATCCTTCATTGCAAAGGATTTTTAAATTTCAATATTGGTTTCATTGCTAACCCTTGGAGCAGATTGCTCGATTTCCATGTATTTCTGTATTTTGTGGGGTTCCTCTTGCAGGTGGTTTCTAGTTTTATTCCACTGTCATCTGAGAAGATACTTGATATTATTCGGATTTTTTAAAACTAATTGAGATGCATTTTATAGCCTGTCATATGGTCTACTTGGAGAATCTTCCATGTACAGATGAGAAGAATGTATATTCTACAGTTCTTGGGTAGAATGTACTGCAAATATGTTAGGTCCATTTGTTCTAGAGTGCAGTGTATGCTTTCTTTGTTGACTTTTTGTCTTGATAATCTGTGTAAGGTTGTCAGTGGAGTGCTGAAGTCTCCTACTATTATTGGTTGATGTGTATCTCATTTCTTAGGTCCAGTAGCAATTGTTTTATGAGTCTGGAGTTCCAGAGATAGGTGCATATAAATTTAGAATTGTAATATCGTCTTGCTGGATTAATCATTTTATCATTATATATTGAGCTTCATTGTCTTTTTTTTTTTTGAACTGTTGTTGCTTTAAAGTCTGTTTTATATGATATAAAAATCACTACCCCTGCTCACTTTTGGTTTCCATTTGCATGTAATATCTTTTTCCAGGCCTTTACCTTGAGTTTATATGAATCTTTACATGCCAGATAAATCACTAAAGGCAGCAGATACTTGGTTTATGATTTTAAAATTCATTCTGCCAATCTGTACCTTTTAAGTGGAACACTTAGGCCATTTACATTCAACATTAATATTTAGATGTGAGATATTATTATAGTCATTATGTTAAATCCTATCTAGATGTGAGTTATTATTATAGTCATTATGTTAAATCCTATCTAGATATTTTATTTTCTTCATTTTGTTACTGTTTTATAGGCCCTGTAAGTTTTTAAACTTTCAAGGTGTTCTATTCTGGTGCACATCAACCTTTTATTTCAAGATTTAGAACTCCTTTCATTTATTGCAGGGGTCATCTGATAGTGACAATTCCCTCGGCAGGCCTGATGCTTTGTCTCACTCCTCTTAAAATTCTTTCGTTTACATGGACTTTACATAGTGTGATAACTACATGCCTTTGTGATGTTCTTTTTGCCATAAATCTCCTAGGATATCTTTGAGCATCTTGTATTTGCATATGTAAATCTCTAGCAAGGCCAGGGAAGATTTCCTCATTTGGGTAAACAAGTTTTACAGACTTTCTGCTTTCTCTTCTCTTTCAGGAACACCAGATATTGTTAGATTTAACCATAATCCCATATTTCTTGGACAGTGTTCATTTCTATCATTTTTTGTTCTTTATTTTTGTCTAGAATAATTTGAAAGCCTTGTCTTTGAGCTCTGAAATTCATTTTTCAATTAGGTGTAGTCTATTGTTAAAATTTTCCATTGCATTTTGTAATTTCCTAAATGTGTCTTTCATTTCCAGAAGTTCTGATTGCTTTTTTCTTTAAAAGATTTATCTCTTCAGAAAATCTGTCATTCTTATTCTATTTTTTAAAAATTTCTTTATGTTGGTTTTCACCTTTCTCTTATATCTCATTGAGTAGCTTAATAATTAAGTTTTAGAATTCTTCATTTGGTATTAAAAGATATCATCTTGGTTTGGATCCATTGCTGGAGAGCTAGTATGATTTTTTGGGGGGTGTTGTAGAATCCTATTTTGTCATTACTATAATTATTTTTCTGGTTGCTTCTCATTTGAGTAGACTATTTGCCCTAATTTATTTTTGATTTGGCAGTTTTTTGTTTTTTTTAAATTATTTTCTCCCCTTAAGGATGTGACTTTAATGCTTATTGTTCATTGCAGCTTAATTGAGTTCCTGGTGCTTTCAAGGTGAAGACTATAGGTTCCTTAGTTATAGAGTCTTTGTATGAAGGCTTTCTCAGATGCCAGTTCTAGGAGCAGTGTGCTTGTTGTGTGAATAAGTTCCCTGCCTCCTATGGGGTTGGAATAGCAGAAATTTCTTGAAGCTTAACTCATTCCCCTGTGGTGTGCAATTATTTATTTATTTATTCCCCTAATATTTTATTTACTGAGTTAAATAGTTCATGCTTTAGGCCAGTAGGTGAAGTGTCCCCAGGTAGAAGCCAGTGTGGTGGCTAAAGCAAGTGATTAAATGCAATACCCAATGGTGTGCTGAGGTCCTAGCCTTGATAGAAGTGGCTGGAGGATCTCTGCAATACGTATATATTTTTACAAAAGCTTTGTGTAATTCACAACGCCATTAGTGACATGGAAGATTATCTTTTAAATATGGATAATACAAAGATCTGCACAACTAATGTATGATGGCTTGACATTTTACTAAACTTAGGGAACCTTGATTTTTTTTTAATATCTTGAATATTTTACTCTAGGTTCAATAAACATTATCAAAACATTGGGGTCTTTTGGTTGAAAACTATACAAATTCCCAAAAGCAGATTTGGACTTTCTCATTGCTCAATGAGCAAAACAGTAGCTTTTATTGCTAAAACGGACCACTGTGTTCATAATTCAGCAGATGTATATTTATGTATCCATCATTTGTTAAACATTTATTATTGTCAATCTTAGTACTATCTATGCTTCTTAACTCTTGTAAGAATTTCACAGTCACAATTGCACAATTTCACAAATTCCACAATTTGAAGAGGCAAACTGAACAAAGATAACTGATAACAGAAATCAGTAAATGATATATTTGAGACATGTATATTGGATTTGGGAGTGCATGCACTTAAAACTGCTTCTAGGGGATTTAGAGGAAAACCATAGAAACAAAGGGTATGAGCAATGATTTATCAAAACCTGAGTCATAAATATTTGAGTCATAAATAATATCAAAGGACAGAATATGGAATATGGATATTCAGTATGGAATATCTGAAGTGTATTCAAACAGCCATAATCACAGCAAATGGAGGCAAAAAAAATGACTTTTAAGATGGTGGAGGGAAGAGAAGTAAAATAGAAAGCCATCAAAGTATAGGTATGTGCCAATTTCCTTATGTATTGTATCTCATTGAAACTTCTTGCCAATCTGTGAGGTCAGAAATAGTAAAATTTTTGCTTAAACTCATGCAGCTAATAACAGTTTAGAATAGATCTTAAATATTTGACTTCAAAATAAAAGTTATTTTTGTAATACCATTTTTCATCCAATGAACATGCAAACAATTAGCTAAAAGAAATTTAGTTAGAAACATTACAGAGGTAAGGAGAAAAGAACACAAGAAAAAGCCCCAGGCTAATCCTGAGCCTTTCCATCTCATCCGAAATTGCCTTATCTCATTCCTTTGAGATCCAGTTTTGACCCCACAAGTTTAATGATGATAATTAAAAGATTTCTGTCTTGGTAGTTTTTTTGAAAGATGAAAGCATTACAATTCTTTGCAAGAGAGACAATAATTACTAGAAGATTCAAAGGTGGAAATTGATAGACTATGCTAGTGTGGGAAAGATTTAAAAATGAGATAAACTATAAATGCATCTTTAAAAGACAAAAAAATAACATCCCAATAGGAAAATATTTTCAAGCATATGTATGAATTAGACACCTTCAAATTAATATGTGTCATATCATCAGATAATGGTCTAGAAGAAGTAATCTTTTAAAACATATTCTTTTATTCCTGCCTTTTTCTCAAAACTCTTGCTTTTCTTGTGGCAAAACTGTAATTCATGCTCTAGTGAATCTCTTTTCTAGCAGTATTACATAGTGACTTTCACATGGAGAGCACAAAATGTCTTTAGGAATTTTATTGCATTAATTTTCACATCCCTGTAAGGCAGGTGGAAAGAATTACTGTCCTTATCAAATTAATTGTCAAACTAGGACACTAGTTAAATGATTGCAAGGACCTTTCAGTAATATTGAAGATATTCAATTTGATTCCGCTACTACTTTTCACTCTATAATTTTATATTGACTATTTTATACCATCAAGCCTGTTGAGTGATGAAATTCAAAATTTCTGCTAATCTTTATTCACTTTCCCTTCTTCCACATCTCCACTGATCCCATTATTTTTTCAGGTCATTAACTTATCCAGTTCTACAAACTCCACCCTCATAATCTCATACCCAAACTGTCCTAACAATCTCCTAGCTAATGAATGTCATGATAGTCTCTGATCCAAATCTTTCTGGATACATAGATAAATTAAATTTTCCCCAAAGGACCAAATTAGGAATTTTGCTTTCCTATGTATACATAATTTCAATAAATAATTAAAATTTTAGAAATTCTTTTATCAGATCCTAATCTACTTTTCCAAACACAGTGATAAGGCTCCAATGAGTGGAGGAACACCAGGGCTCTTGAATCTTGTGAGTTGGATAAAATGTCATGGACACAACACACACCGAGTGGTTTTAAGGAGTGGAGGGTTGAATAGGCAAGACAGAAGGGAGAAGAAAGAAGAAATAAGCTCTCCTGTACACATACAGAGGGAAGGGGGCTTCAAAGCAGAGAGAGGAAACCCCAAGGCAGCTGCTTATATGAGGAGACTGTAGGAGGTGGTGTTTAATTTGCATAGGGCTCAGGGTATTGGTTTGACCAGGCTTGTCACTCAGGTAGCCCATGAAAATGCTGACCCTTCCACCCTAGCCTTTTAATATCTAAATGCAGGGCGCCATGATGTTCTAAATATATGTGGACATTTTGGGGCAGCCATGTTGTCAGGCACATGTGAGGGCAAGGGCAAGAGGAAGAGGGTGAGAATCGCTGTGTTTGGGCGCACCCAGTTTCTAATGGCCTGCATTTGCATGTCAAAAGTTTCCCACTGGTTTCTAAGAGCGAGGGTTTTCCTGCTGGACAAGAAATGTTTCTGGAGCTGCTTTAAAGGACCTCTTTTCCTCTCTATCTGCCTAAAATAATTTCTTAATAACTCCTAAATAACAGTTCTATCATAGCGTGCATGTCTTTAATTTACTCCTCTGAACTCCATGAAAAAAGAAAGAAAGAAAAAAGCAATATAGTAGCCCTGAAAAAAGCCCTTTGGCTTACAAGTGATTATGATGAGGTAACTTACATATGCCCAATCCTCAGTGTTCTCCCATCTACTGTGTTTCTCAAGGCAAAAGCATATCTTAATAGAAAATAAAAATTCAAAGTTTTAATAAACATACTATTTGTAGAACATGTCTCTGGCTTCTGCCAGTCTTTTTTTTTTTTTAAGTTGAGCTGAAGAAATAGTTATGAATGCTCATTTGCTTTGAGTTTTAATTTTAGAATAGTTTGAGATTTACAGAAATGTGAAGACAGCAGAGGGTTTTCATATACTCCACACGTCTCCCCTCACAGTTTCTACTACTGTTAACTCTTGAGCAACCATAGCTAAATTGGAGTTCTAGTGCCCGACAGACAAACAACCCTGCCCTAACAGGAAATGAAGGTGGGTGTTAGCAGTGTGCCTCTTATGGAACACATTTTTTACCTGGCAGATGGTCTAATGACTAGTTGTCTGACCCACAGCCACGGGGTCCCTGAGACAGGAAGTTTGTTTCTATTGGCAGCCGCCCTTTTGGGTCTTGTCTGACCTGTGTGAGGTCTTTGCTTGCCTGCCCACTGTTGTGGCGCTGGGAGCCTGACTTTTTGTTGTCTCCTGGCTTCATGGGGAAATCTAGCCTGGTTCAACAGATGAAAGGCACAAATTCAATTCACCACCACAGTAGGAAACAAGTTCAAAGATCTTTTAACGTGCAGATTCTAAGCAAGGAGAGAGAGAGAAAGTAGGTAGCAGGCAGGGAGAGGAGCAAATAGGGTGTATATACAAAGAAATAGGGTGTGGGTCACTTAGGTTCATAAGCAAATGCCTAAATGGTCTGCTAAAAGAAGAGTCAGGAAAGTAGGAAGTCCAGTCTCTCAGGCAGAACAGATGCCTCTAAGTTTTCATCTGGCCACTCGGGCCACTGGCTTAAGCCATTTGGATGTGGCATAAAACTGGAAACTGTAACAAGGGTGACTGAGCTGTGCGTCTCTATGACAAAGTTAAACGTGTATTGAAAATAGATGCCAAGGAAGTATAAACTTATAAGAACCTACTAAAATAACATCTTACATAAGTGTGGTATTTTTGACACAATTAATGAACCAATATTGGTAGATTATTATCAATCAAAATCCATACTGTATTTAGATTTTCTTAGTTCCTACTCTATGTTCTTTTATTGGTCCAGTATCCTACGCAGAGTAATATATTTGGTTGTCACGCCTCCTGGGCTGTTCCTCCTCCTTGAGGGCCAAATATCTATAGAAACTATTTGAAATTCTTCCACAGGAGAGATTTTTCCATTCTCTGCCATTTGTTTGTTCAATCATTTATTTTTAACATAATGGATTCAATCATGACATCTAATTTATGTTTTGGGTTATAATCCAATCCAATATAATCTGATATATTCAAATGTAATTTTTGATGAGCAAGATTTGCCTCACACAATAGTAGAGGCCTAATCTTAGTGCAAGGCAAAACTACATTGTATTTTAAGGTAATCATGATGAAAGTCTCACTTTAAGCCACACTGTTTAGCTTATTTTGTTCCAGAAATATAGTAAAAAAAAGTTGGTTCATAAAGAGAGTATTATAGGTTAATTTAACTCATTTTATTTTATTTATGTGTAGGTGAATAATTATATGCAATATAAAAAAGTAGTATTTCTGCAAAAAAAAATTTAAGGAAATTGTCTATTGTTTAAATAAAAGTAGCTATGAAATATAAACAATTATTGTAAAATTATAGGCTCAATCCTATAATACTTATTTGAAGTAATTTGAAAACTATAGTGTGTATCATAATTTCCTGAGTTTGTTGACAAACGTCTATTTCTGATTCCTGCCCTCAAATATTCTGTTAGGAAATGTCAAGCATGGCGCTCACTCACAATGCACAATTTAAAAAGCATTCCATGGAAATCAGATGATAGTTTTCAGCATTTCCTATTCAAGAAATGCTGTTGTGGGGAAAAAGACCCATTCTTCTATTTCTAGATCCTTGAGGAATCTCCACACTGTCTTCCACAATGGTTGAACTAATTTACACTCCCACAACAGTGTAAAAGCATTCCTATTTCTCCACATGCTCTCCAGCGTCTGTCTCCTGATTTTTTTAATGATTGCCATTGTAACTGGTGTAAGATAGTATCTCAATGTGGTTTTGATTTGCATTTATCTAACGACCAGTGATGCTGAGCTTTTTTTCACTTTTGTTGGCTGCATAAATGTCTTTTTTTGAAAATCAGATGATGGAGGATGTATGCAGCAAACCACCAAGGCACATGTATAGCTATGTAACAAACCTGCACATTCTGCACATGTACCCCAGAACTTAAAGTACAATAATAATAACAATAATAATAAAAGACTCATTCTTCTAGTGATAGAACATCCCAAGACCCACATCTGCATGGTAGCATGTCAGATAACTAGCCAGATACTTCTGGCCATGTGACTAAGTCCTCCCCATCTAAATGAAAGTATGAATTAAATATATACATTTTTGTCACTTCTTTAAAAGATAAGCTCCTTTCCTCCTATTTCACAGTCTGTAACATGGTCATGCTGCTGGTGAGTCACATTTAACCAAGTAGACAAAAAAAAATTAAGGGAGCATTAGCAGAGAAGTAGATCATCCCAGATCTCCTGGACCACTTCCGTTTCTCTGAACTGATATGTGTCACCATGCCTTTGCCCTCTTCGTTATGGGAGCATAGCTTATATTTTAATAAAAACGTTTTTGAGAAATTGGATCAAATCCTGCCAACATTCATATAATGCATATTCATTAATACTTCAGTTTTAAATATGGTGAGTGTTTATATACTTAAAGTGACTCACACCCTATTTATGTCCCATAAATATGTCCCAGTTTGTCTTGGACTGTCTGTTTTATATCTGTAGTTGGATCTAATTGCTGTTCATGCCTTTTTTTCACTCTCAAAAATGGCCTTGTTTAAATGATAAATGATATGACACCCTAATTTAAGGGATTTGGCTTGCTCAGTAATATATTAGAATTCCAGAAAGTTTCTACTCAAAATTAAATCCAGATTCAGACATAGTTCAAATTCATGGTGATCATGCAAACTTTGATTAAGCACAAAAACAGAGCACTCTACATGAATGTTATTATACAATTATGTATATGTAATGTTGTGATTCATGTTTGATTAGAGGTGAAAAGATAACTAGGCAAAGTAAGCATAGAACAATTTTTTTTTTAATTTCTGTTTAAATCATTTTACGGCCTCTCCAATCCCCTCCGGCACCTAAAAATCAATGAGCCAGGAGTTCTACAGGCCATTGGCAAGTGCCTATCAACTCTTCAGAATTTCTGAATAAGCAGAATGATTAATTCATTTAAATGTATTTCCCAGGAAATATAAGAGGTGACGGATGCTTTTCTCAATAGTGATTTACACTGAGAAGAAAATGAAAATCCTGGCCATCTTAATTAGATGAATGCACCACTAAATCTAAACTTTTGCCCTGAAATTATATGAAGAAGCAGAAGTGCTCTTCCCTTGTTTTGTGTTTTCGTTTGTTTTTTCTGTTTGCTGTCATAAATTTTTGCCAGTACTTTTCCTATCCTTTATGGGGTGGAGTTTCTAAAGATTGCTGTCTTGGAAACGATTAATCTCTAGCCATTAAATCTCTTAACTGGCATTGCAAAAAAGCTATTAGAATCTTTTCATTAGTCTTGAGATCCGAAGCTTGAGATAAGTACAAGTAAACTTGGATTCTAAAACCATCCTCAGAGTATATTAACAAGAAAGGATTTTACAGCAACTCAAGATGAATATCTTCTTTATTCAGATACTGTTCTATCACATGGATTTTGCAGAACTATATACATCTGCCTTAAGAATATTAAAAACTGCTAACATAAGCTTGGGAATATTACACAACAGGAACTAGTTGTCAGTAACTTCTTCCTTTCACTTTTTTCAGTAATTTAAAGAGATGTGATTTTAAGAGCTATATCATGTGGATTCATTCTTCTTATTTTATAATTCATACTCAATCTAACAAAAAATAAATCCTAGGACTTAGTAATCCTAGCTACTCAGGGGGCTGAGGCAGGAGAATCACTTGAACCTGGGAGGTGGGTGTTGCAGTGAGCTGAGATTGCGTCATTGCACTCCAGCCTGGGTGACAAGAGCGAAACTCCATCTCAAAAAAATATTTTTCATTTAAATCACTACATGTCAGCCTTTATTTTGTTTTTATGTTTTTTCTTAGGATTATTATTTTTTCCTGAAACATATTATCAACAGATTATACCAGTGCCAGAATGCTCTCACATAGCTGCACCTATCCTACCAAGCTAAATTTGATATATTAAATTATTATTATAGGTCTCTATAATTATAGTTCTTAAAATTTGATTTAAATATAAGTACATACATATTGTGCCCTTTCAACTTAACTATGTTTTCACAAAATTAAATCAAATAAGGTGTCTAGAAAGTGACAGACTAATATTCTGCAAAATTTTCATTGGTTTATTCCACATGTATTATTACCCCCACTTCAATGTCCACCTTTTCTTTCCCTCTTTTTATATGAATTGGAGAAACAACAGTAGCTTTATACCCAACTACTATTCTATTTTCCTAATGTGAAATTCTGTCACAACAAAGAGAAAGAAAACGGATTGACGAATTTTACTTATATTCATTCTTATTTCTCATTAGGCTTCTAGCCTTGATTTATTTTTAAATCAAAATAAGTTGTGTCAGTAGTTATTCTAGAGACTCTTTACATTTACCTTAAAATAATTTACTTCTATGAAGTTCTAGCCTAAATTCAATTCTATAGTAAAGTGAGTATTGGAAAAATAAAGTCTAGAAAATTATTGAGTCTTGGAAGCCATAAATTGTAAAACACATTATATCACTTGCTTTTCAAAGTAATGAAACATTTTTACTGGGTACTTCCTAGTGCATGGATACGGAAACTCCCTGAAGAAAGGCTATTAATGTAACAGGATATCTTTAGAGAATGGTAAGTTGTCAAAAAGGCTTGATCTTGACAGTGAATTAATAGATGTAGGAAAGACAAGTTGGAACAAGATTGTGGGTGGCTTTTATTTTTCAAAATAAGGTGCCTGGACATAATTTGAGTGAATATTCCAAACTGCTTGAGCAAGTTATGAATATTATCAGAGATGTAACATGTGGTGTTTGAAGGTGCAAGAAATCTTGGAATTCACTTAATCCAGAAGAAGGTAAGGTAGAACATTGATGAGCCCAGTAATGCATAATTAATGACACATTCCTATTTCATCTAAAGTGCCCAACACAGGGTAGATATACTACATATATCAAATCAATATATTTAATTAAATACTTTTTTACAAAATGTATTTTCTCAAACCTTCCTTCCTATTTGAAAATTTAGATGATACACATTTTATTGTGGGAAAAGATAGACAACAGGAAATTTAGCATTTTAACCATTTTAAAGAGTATAGATAGTGGCATTAAGGACACATTTTTGTGCAATCATCACCATCATCCATCCCAGAAACTTTGTATCTTGTCAAACTGAAACTCTATGTCCATAAAATCATAATTCCCATTACCTTCTCCCCCACGACCTGGCAACCACTATTGTATTCTCTGCCTCTATGAGTTTGAGTACTCCAGGTGCCTCATATCATACATACAATATTTTTTCTTTTGTGTCAGACTTATTTTAGTTGTCATAATGTCATAAAGGTTCCCCATATTTCATGTGCCAGATATTAAAACTGAATAATAATATTACATAGTATGAATATACCACATTTTGTTTATCCATTTAACTCCTATGGACACTTGAATTATTTATATCTTTTGTCTACTATAAATAATAGTACTATGGGCATGGGTGTGCAAACATTTGTTTGAGGCCTTGATTTTGATTCTTCCTATCTTATTTTGCTCATTATAATCTTTGATAATCTTAGTTCATATGTCTCTCCAGAAACATATAAAATCTTCACTGTAACTATAAATTTTATCATAACTATCAGTCCTGGGAAGACTGTTTTAAACATTGTAGTAGATTCTTAGACTATCACAAAACTTATGTGGTGATGAATAACCATGTCATTGACCACCAATCATTACATCAACTTCTATAGGCAAAGCTGCGTAGACAGCAGATGAACAAATATGTACCAACGTGTAGGACTACTGCCAACATAAATACATGAAGCTACCCTTGGATATCATATTCAGTAATTAACCCAGTCATCCATTAATGAAACTGTGTTTTAGCAGATTCACATTCCATAGAATGCCAGTGGAAGGCAGACTGAAAGGATCCAGTAGATAAAATGCCCAACATCCTTCCTCTTCTTGATCAAATGTTCTCATTCACAATGATTCCAGAATCTCTCTATAACTATCTCAAATTTCCAGTCGGCAATGATTTCCTGAGAAGCTGTAGGCAGCTCTACAATATGCTACCTTGCATTTGTTTCTCTCCTTTTTGGAATCACTTTCCTTTTCCCATGACTCTAAAAGCCAGCAAAGGTGCTGTTATGGCCTTGAAGCCAGTTTTCAATAAAACTCAAATACCTATTCAGGAGATCTGCTTTATAGGTCTACCCTGGTACCTGAATTCTTGAAAAACATAGATAAACTTTATTTGAAGAATTTATTACACATTTTGTCTTCCTTGTTACCAAAATAAGGATATTTATCTTAATACGCATTTTTCTCAGATGTTTCCAGTGGTTTCCACTACTTTGTGATTTAAAGCCTGTACTTTCTGGAATGCATATTCTATGTTCTTTGGATTATTTTTCAGGATTCTAAGACTTGGGAATGGCTTACATTTTTCTAGCAACAGAGGCACTGAATTATTTTCTGGAATTAATCATCTAATTTTCCACTTTGAAACTCTTAAGATACATGTGAGGTATATTAGCTTCACTTTCTAATGGCTCACTCATTTTGGTGTGCAATAGTCCTTGAAGAATATTCAAAACGATGTGGATTTTACACTGCTATCTTGTTTGGTACTCTTGCATCCTCTAAATAATCTCTAGCTCTTGATTTTCCAAGTCTCTGCCTTTTAGGTTTGAGTCAGAAACATAAATCTTCTGGTATTGTTTTGTAGAGAAGTTCAGCTTTCCAGATTTCTGTCCATTTCTGTGAATGAGGCTTCTAGATATTCATTGCTAACCAGTAGGTCACCTGTCTACAGTGTAACTGCATTGAAGAAGGGGCAGAAATTTTAATATTTCTTTATTTCTTTTTTTTCTTTTAAATTTCATGCAAGTTTAGAATGAATAGAAAAGATGTTTCATGGTGATTTTCCATATACTCCCTTTGTAATAAAGCAGAATTGGGCCTACTCTGTTTTGGTTCAAATAATGATATTCTCCCCTAGACATGCATGTTTATAACTGGTGGGGTAATTTTGTCTTATCTCTGCTTGATTCCTTTTTCCAGTTACCTAGTTTTTCTCTCAACACATCTAGTCAACCATTATAGTTCCAAGAAAGAAAGAAGGCAATGGTAAGTATGTTATCTAGTAAAGGAGAAGGAAATGATGCAGTGGAAGATCCAGAGAGGCAAGGAAGGTGGTAAGGTTTCACCTCACCAGGAATTCCTATGACAAGTGCATTCCCATTTTCTAGCTGCTGGTTTTATCTTCAGTGCCAAGAGATCATGCAGCCCTCTAATCTATAAAGCCAGAGGTCATCTTAGAGAAGAGGGAGGGGAAAATAATTTGGAAAGATACTTTACAATTTAGGTGATTAGACCAAGTTTGGTCAGACCAAAATACTTTATCTTGTATACATTCTACAGTTCCAGAATGGTACTAATTGAAAACGCTTGCTAATAAAATTCTATTATTTATGTAAGACTTATAAAACTCATTTGAAAACAGGGAAAATATATAAAATAAAAAGTCAGCTTAAGGAGGCAGTATTACTTAGTTATATATTATTTTATTCTTTCTTTCTACAGAGGCATAGACATCATGTATGTAGCCCCTGAAATAGAGAGAAGTAATAAAACATTTTTATGATGTTTTCTTAGAAAACCTCTTTCTGAAGCTCTATCACATTAAATCCCATTAAATTAAAAGTTTTAAGAGAAAATACCAATAACTAAGCCTAATATCCAATGAGAAGAAGAAAGAAAATCTTAAGACAAACAAAGAAATCATTAAGTAGGAAAAAAGTACTATTTAGAATGTGTAAATAAGGGATTATTCTAGGAAAAACATAGGAACAAAATACACCACTTATTATTCTAGACATTAAAATATAGTCCTTAAATTGTGACATCTAATAACTCCAAGTGGAGAAAATTCTTTCATTTTCATTGATTTTTTCTCTGATAAAGCATTGCCACATACCAAACATGAGCTACTCCGTGTCCAAGGACTATTAAATATAAATTAGCAGGATTTTGTTGTTTTGTGTTTGGCAAGGCCGTAAATAATTTTCTCTGTGATAAACTGTCCAACCCTGAAGGTTAACATTTCTGTCAAAGTTAATTAGTTCCTCTGAACAAAATTAGATTTAAAAAATATATATTCAACCAAATTAAATCACGACTTCATTAATCTACTTAAACAGAAAATGAGCAGTGTTAATATGAATTATTTTACTCCAATTCTGAATTGTGTTAACTTTTTTAAAAAACACAATATTCTTTTTTAAACTATTTATGGAAGTTCTTAATCAGCACTATGTACTATTTTTTAAATATATAATAATTGATCCTTGCAAAGAATCTTTAACATGAATATTATTATCACTACGTTCAAGAGAAGAAAATCAACGTTCAAAGATGTAAAGAATCAGGCTACAGAATGGTGATCCTTGGATTTGTTTTGGTGTCTTATAGACTATGAATTGCTTGCACATGAAGTTGTGCTTTCCATTTAACTCTTATAAGTAGCATACAGTAGGATTTTTGGATATTCAATGAGATAATCTCTATATAGGTATTTACCATAAATTAATTTTAATTTATTTCTAACTCCTTATATTGTGAATTTGTTAAGCTTGATTTAAAAAAATTTTTTTTTCTGTTCATAGTACACAGATTGGTTTTTATTTTTCTCATTTTCTTTAATTACATAAACTCTATAGATTTTATGTCTTTTTTAGGTTGTTCCTTTAGAAGTATAATAACATGTTTAAATATAAATTTTCCTACCAAAGTATAATATCCATCAGTACTTCAATCTACCACCAGAACAACAACAAAAATCCCTAATTCTTTACCACACTTTAAAAAACTTGTTGTATTCTACATTACTATTGCATAAATTTATGTGTTGCTACTTTTGTTATTTTAAAACTCACTATGATATTAAAATACCAATATATATAATTAACTACATTGTTTATCATCATATTTGTACTTACCTTCATTTTTATTTTGACTGAAGTGTATACTATTTAGATTTTTATTTTGCCTTGGCAAGAGAATATTTGCAATAAACTCATTGTGTCTCTTATTTTACTTCATTAATAACAATTTTATAAGAGATTCCATCTTCACACTGCTGATAAAGACATACCTGAGACCGTGCAATTTTCAAAAGAAAGAGGTTTAATTGGACTTACAGTTCCACGTGGCCAGGAAAGCCTTACAATCATGGCAGAAGACAAGGAGGAGCAAGTCTTATCTTACATGGATGGCAGCAGGCAGAGAGAGAAGGCAATAACTGGAAACAACTGATAAAACCATCATATTTTGTGAGACTTATTCACTACCATGAGAACATTGTGGGGGAAATGGCCCCCAAGATTCAATTATCTTCCACCAGGTCCCTCCCACAACACACGGGAATTATGGGAGTGCAATTCAAGATGAGATTTGGGTGGAGACACAAAGACAAACCATATTATTCCTCCCCTGGCCCCTGGCAAATCTCAGTCCTCACATTTCAAAACCAGTCATGCCTTCCCAAGAGTCCCCTAAATTCTTAACTTATTTCAGCATTAACTCAAATGTCAAGAGTCCAAAGTTTCATCAGAGACAAGTCAAGTTCCTTCTACTTAAGAGCCTGTAAAATCAAAAGCAAGCCATGTAAGTCCAAAATACAGTGGGGGCAGTCAAGCCTTAAAGCTCCAAAATGACCTCTTTGACGCCGGGTCTTAACATTCAGGTCACACTCATGCAAGAGCTGGGTTCCTGTGGTCTTGGGCAGCTCCGCTACTGTGGCTCTGCAGGGTACAGCCTCTCTCAGCTGTTTTCATGGGTTGAGTGTCTGCAGCTTTTCAAGGTGCATGGCTTGTGCTGTCGGTGGAGCTACCATTCTGGTGTCGGGGGACAGTGGCCCTGTTCTCACAGCTTCAGTAGGCAGTGTCCCAGTAGGGACTCTGTATGGAGGCTGTGACCCCACATTTCCCTCAGAATTTTCCTGGTAGAGGTTCTCCATGGAGGCCCCACCCCTGCAGCAAACTTCTGCCTGGGCATCCAGGAATTTCATACATCTTCTGAAATCTAGGCAGAGGTTCCCAAACCTCAATTCTTGACTTCTGTGCACCTGCCGGCTCAGTACTACATGGAAGCTCCCAAGGCTTGGGGCTTGCACTGTCTGAAACCAAGGCTCAGGCTCTACCTGGCCCATTTTAGTCACAACTGGAGTGGCTGGGACACAGGGCACCTAGCCTGTAGAAGGTACACAGCTTGGATATTGGGCTGGCCCATGAAACTACTTTTTCCTCCTAGGCCTCCAGGCCTGTGATGGGAGGGGCTACATGAAGACCTCTGACATGCCCTGGAGATATTTTCCTCATTGTCTTTGGGATTTACATTTGGTTCCTTGTTACTTATGCACATTTCTGCAGCTGGGCTTGTATTTCTCCTCAGAAAATGGGTTTTTCTTTTCTATCAGATTATCAGGCTACAAATTTTTCAAACTTTCATGCTCTGTTTCTCTTTTAAAGATGAATGCTTTTAACAGCACCCAATTCACCTCTTAAATGCTTTCCTGCTTAGAAATTTCTTCCACCAGGTACCCTAAATCATTTCTCTCAAGTTCAAATTTCTACAAATCTCTAGGGCAGGGCAAATGTTGCCAGTCTCTTTGCTACAACACAACAAGTCATCTTTGCTTCAGCTCCCAACAAGTTCCTCATCTCCATCTGAGCCCACATCACCCTGGATCTTATTGTCCATATCACTATCATCATTTTGGGCAAGCCATTCAAAAAGTCTCTAGGAAGTTGCAAAGTTTCCCCCATTTTTCTGTCTTCTGAGCTCTCCAAACTGTTTCAATAGTTATCCAATTCCTCTTACCTAGTTCCAAAGTCACTTCCACATTTTCAGGTATCTTCTCAGCAGCTCCCCACTTTACTCATATCGATTAAATGTATTAGTTCATTTTCATGCTGCTGATAAAGACATACCTAAGAGTGGGCAATTGACAAAGAAAGAGCTTTAATTGGACTTACAGTTTCACATGGAGAAGCCTCACAATCATGGCAGAAGGCAAGGAGAAGCAAGTCCCATTTTACATGGATGGCAGCAGGCAAAGAGACAAGGTGGAAGACACAAAAGCAGAACCCCTTGATAAAACTATCAGATCTCATGAGACTTATTTACTAACATGATATCATAGGGAAACTGCCTCCATGATTCAACTACCTTCTACAAAGTCCCTCCCACAACACATGGGACTTATGGGAGTACAATTCGAGATGAGACTTGAGTGGGGACACAGCACCAAAACATAGCAGACACTAAATTATAAGTTTATGTGTGTTTTTATTTAGCATTTTGAAAATTTGAGGGGCTTTCTAGGGCCAACTACCTCAGAAAAATCAATCCAGAAATCCCATCTGATATAATTTGGATATTTGTCCTCACACACATCTCATGTTGAATTGTAATCCCTAGTGCTGGAGGTTGAGCCTGGTGAGAGGAGTTTGGATCATGGGAGCAGATCCCTCATGGCTTTATCCTGTCTTAGTGATAGTGAGTTTTCTTGAGGTCTGGTCTCTTATCAGGGTGTGGCATATACCCTCATTCTCTCTGTCTCTTATCCTGCTGTCACCATGTTATGTGTCTGCTCCCCATTCAACTTCCACCATGTTTGTAATTTTCCTGAAGTGATCCCATAAGACAGACAGATACCAGCAATTGCATTGCTTCCTGTAAAACCTGCAAAACTGTGAGCCAATTAAACTTCTTTTCTTTATAAATTGCCCCATCTCAAGTATTTTTTTATAGCAATGTGAGAATGGCCTAATGCAGATAATTGGTACCAGGTATGGGGAATTGCTATAAGGATACCTGAAAATATGAAAGTAACTTTGAAACTGGGCAAAGGGCAGAGTTTGGAAGAGTTTGTAGGGCTCAGAAGAAGATGGAAAGAAGATGAGGGAAACTTTGTAACTTCTTAAAGACAGGTTAAATTGTTGTGACTGAAATGCTGATAGTGATATATATAGACAGTGAAGTGCAAGCTGACAAAGTCTCAGATGAAAATGAAAAAACTGAAAACTGGAGAAAAGGTAATGTGGGCTATACCTTAGCAAACAGCTTAGCTGCATTAAAAATGACTTAAAATTGGAATGTATATTATATTTAAAAAGGAAACAGAGCATAAATGTTTCAAACATTTGCGGCCTTGCCATGTGTTGCAAGAAAAATCTTTTTTGGCAGAAGAATCGAAGCAGGCTGCAGATCAGTCACTTGCTAGAGAAATTTGCGTAACTAAAAAAGATATAAGTGCTAATAGCAAAGAGAAGGGGGAAAAGGCCTCACAGGCTTTTCAGACTTCACAGCAGCCCCTCCCACCACAGGCCCATAGGGCTAGAAGGAAAGAACGGTTTCATATGTTAGGCCAAGGACCCTGCTGTCCTGGGAAACCTCAGGACACTGCTTCTAACATCCCAGCCATTCTGGTGCCAGCCTCAGATCAAAGAGCCAGAGTTACAGCTTGGGCTGCTACTCTGGAGGGCACAAGTCATAAGTCTTGGCAGGTTCTATGTACTGGTAAGCCTGCAGGTGCACAGAATGTAAAAGTGATAGATTCCTGGCAAAGCGTCCGCTGAGAATTCAGAGGATACATGGAAAAGCCTGGGTGCCCAGGCAGAAAAATGCTGAAGGGATAGAGCCACCACAGAGAACCTCTACTAGGGGAATGCCAAGGGGAACTGTAGAGTTGGATCTCCCACATTCTCCCACATACAGCCCCCAAAGAGGGATTGTGCGGATCTGGAAGAAGTGGGTCAACATCTTCTAGACCCAAGAGTGGTAGATCCACCAGCACCTTTCACCCTGAACCTGGAAAAGCCACAGGCACTCAACAACCTGTCAGGGTAGCCTCAGGATGAACCTTGCAAAAGCAACAGAGGCAGAGTTGCCCAAGACCTTGGAATCCGGTCTCTTGTACCAGTGTGTCTTGGATGTGGGACATGATGTCAAAGAAGATTACTTTGGAGTTTTAAAATGTAATGGCTGCCCTGCTGGGTTTTGAACTTGCATGGGATTTTGAATTTGCATGGGGCCTATAGCCCCTTTCTTTTCAGGGCACTAAGCATGGTGTCCTTTTCACTCATTATATAGTGAGTTAAGTAGACTTTACTCACCATCTTACTGCTGTTTTTTTAGACGAGTTTATTTAGACTATTTAATTGCTGTCTCTTTAGACTATTTTCAATATCAACTTTAGTTTAGTTCTACAAAGAAACATTTTGTAGATAAGATGGCAAAAAAATGATCGAGAAAGGAAAAAGGATAATGCAAAAATCATAGTGTATGTTTGACACCTGTGAAAGGAAAGAGGAAAGAAAGGTTTAGTAAGAGGAATTTCATATTGCATTGTCATTACAAGAAAGCTTTGGCCAGTGCTATGGGGTTTCAAGTTAAAGTCAGTCATTGGCTAACTTGTTCCTTTTGGAATGAGAATGTTAACCTAACACCTGTATCACCATTGCATCTTTTATTATACAGGCTATTAGGTGGAAGAGATTTACCTTGTTTCAGATGAAACTTTGGACTTGATTTAATTCTGGAATGAGTTAAGACTTTGAGGAACTGTTGGGAAGGCATGATTATATTTTACAATGTGAGAAGGACATAAAATATGGGAGAGGCCAGTAGTAAAATGATGTAGTTTAAATATTTGGACCCACTCAAATTTCCTGATAAATTGTAATGCCCCTTGCTGGAATTGGGACCTGGTGGGAGGTGTTTAGATCATGGAGGTCAATCCTTTATGGTTTGGTGCTGACTGTGTGATAATTTTCATGCAATCTGGTCATTTAAAGTAAGTGGCACTTCCCCCCTCACTACTCTCTCTCTTAATCCTGCTTTTGCCAAATGACATGCCAGGTCTCCTTTCACCTTCTGACATGATTATAAGCCTTCCAAGGCCTCTCTAGAAGGCAAGCAGATGCCTACACCATGCTTCCTGTAAAGCCTGCAGAACTGTGAGCTAATTAAACATTTTTTTCTTTATAAATTACTCAATCTCAGGTATTTATTTATAGCGATGCAAGAATGGCCTAATGCAACATCTAATATTTTTTCAGAGTCTTGGTTTTCCTAACCAGGGTCCTGACTTTTGCCTATCAAATGTGATTTGGCAGAGGAAGCAAATTTCTTTATAATGCTGCAACTCTATTAAATTTTCAGGCTTCTTCTCAGGCTGGCCTTCCCCGTTGCCATGGAAAATAAGTATCTGTTTGCAAGGTCTTAAAAATGGTCCCAAGTTCTAATTGTATCTCCTAGGATTTTGATACAATTTTATACTAAGCTTTCAACACTTCTTTCTTTGTAGAAATTATTTGCCTCATATCTTTCAAGTTTCTAAATTACCAAATCTGAAAGTAAATCTCATCATCTGTCAGGACATTTTTCGAAGTCGCCACTAAGAAAGTTTTAGCAATTTGTCTGCAACCTTGTGCCAGAATCTATTTGTGTGCCACTTGTCACTGAAAAGGTGACCTCTTTATCCATTGCATAGTGAGTAGGTAGACCTTATTCACCATCCTATTGCTGATTCCTTAGACTATTTTCAGTATCAGCTTTAGTTCAGTTCTACAAATATAGATAAGATGACAAAAAATTATTGAGAGACGAAGCAGGAGAATACAGAAATCATAGTGTATATTTGACACCTATGAAAGGCAAAAGGAAAGAAAGAAAAGTTGGTAAGAGGAGCTTCATATTGCACTATCATTCCAAGAAAGATTTGGCCAGGACTATGGGGTTTCCAGGTAAAGTCAGCTATTGAAAGAGTCTCCTGCATGAGTATGTTTTAATACCTTTGTCATATATATATATATATATATATTTGCTAGAAGACCAAAATAAAAATAGTTTAAATGCAGCAGCTAATTATGTCAATCTACATTTCTCCCAATAGCAGGTTGTATGCGTTATGTATTTTCATTTTTAACATACTCTCTTTCATTTTATTAGTCTATAAAATAATATGTTTTAAGATAATAGTTTGAACATTTCTATTGAGTAGTAGCTGTCTCTCCTATTCCATTTATAATTCCATGTTTCAAAACCAGAACCAGTACGTACTGTGCAGAAGCTTATTAGTTTATTAAGTACCATTTACCAATTTTTGTTTTTATTGCAATTGCTTTTAATATCATCATAAAATCTTTGCCAGGGCCTATGTACACAGTGGTATTTCCTATGTTACTTTCTAGGGTTTTTATGGTTTAGGTTTTATATTTAAGTCTTTGATCTATCTTGAGTTGAGTATTGTAGATGGTGAAAGGGAGAGCTTCAGCTTCAATCTTCTGCATATGGCTAGCCAGTTACCCCAGTACTATTTTTTGATGGTGTAAGGGAGAGCTTCAGCTTCAATCTTCTGCATATGGCTAGCCAGTTACCCCAGTACTATTTTTTGAATAAGGAGTCCTTTCTTCATTGCTTGTTTTTACAACTTCGCCAAAGATCAGATGGTTGTTAGTGTGTGGCATTATCTCCTGCTCCATTGGTCTATGTTTTTTTTTTTTTTTACCAGTTTCATGCTGTTTTGGTTACTGTAGCCTTGAATATAGCCTGAAGTCGGGTATTGTGATGTCTTCAGCTTTATTCTTTTTGCTTAGGATTGCATTCGCTATTCAAGCCCTTTTTTGGTTTGTAAAATAGTTCTTTTTTCTAATTCTATGAAGACAGTCATTGGTAGTTTGATAGGAATAACATTGAATCCATAAATTGATTTTTGCAGTATAGCCATTTTAATAATATTGATTCTTCTTATCCATGAACATGAAATGTTTTTTCATTTGTTTGTGTGTGCCATGTCTTATTTCTTGGAGCAATGTTTTGTAACTCTGATTGTAGAGCTCTCTTGCCTCTTTGGTTAGTGATATCTCTAGGTATTTTATTTTATTTTTTGCGGCAATTGTGAATGCAATAGTATTCTTGATTTGACTTTCAGTCTGTATGTTGTTGGTGTGTAGGAATGCTATTAATTTTTGTACATTGATTTTGGTATCCAGAAACTTTGCTGAAGTTGTTTATCAGATCAAGGAGCTTCTAGGCAGAGTCTATGAACTTCTATATATAGAATCATATCATCTGCAAACAGGAATAGTTTGAGTTCCTCTCTTCCTATTCGGATGTCTTTTTTTTCTCTTGCCTAATTACTCTAGCCAGGATTTCTAGTGTTATGTTGAATAAGAGTGAGGAGAGAAGGCAGCCTTGTCTTGTTTCAGTTTTCAAGGGGAATGTTTCAGCTTTTATTCATTTAGTATGATGTTGGATGGGGGCTTGTCTTAATGGCTCTTATTATTTTGAAGTATGTTCCTTCAATTCCTAGTTTGTTGAGTGTTTTTCACATAAAGGGATGTTGAATTTTATTGAAAGCCTATTCTACATCTGCTGAGACAATCATGTGGATTTCATTTTTAGTCTTATTTATGTGATGAATCACATTTATTGATTTGCATATGTTGAATCAATCAATCTTGCATCACAGGGATAAAGCCTACTTGATTACAGTGAAGTAGCTTTTTAATGTGTTGCTGGATTTGATTTGCTAGTATTTTGTTGAGAATTTTTGTATCTATGTTTGTCAAGAATATTAGCCTGAAGTTTTTGTTGTTGTTGTTGTTGTTGTTGTTGTGTCCATGTCAGATTTTGATAAGGGGATGCTGCCAGCATTCATAGAATGAGTAAGGGAGGAATGAATCCCTCCTCTTCAATTTTTTGAATAGTTTCTGAAGAAATGGCATCAGCTCTTCTTTATACATCTGGTAGAATTTGGCTGTGAATCTATCTGGTCCTGGGCGTTTTTTGGTTGGCAAGCTTTATATCACCGATTTGATTTTGGAAATCTGGAAACTGGTCTGTTCAGAGATTTAGTTTCTTCCTGGTTTAGTCTTGAGAGGTTGTATGTATCCAGAAATTTGTCAATTTCTTTCACGTTTTCTAGCTTGTGTGCATAGGGGTTTTCAAGGTGATCTCTGAGGATTTTTTTGTATTTCTGTGAGGTCAGTGATAATATCCTCTTTGTCAAATCTAATTGTGTTTATTTGGATCTTCTCTATTTTTTCTTTAATATTCGAGCTAGTAGTAAATCCATCTTGTTTGCT
The DNA here is from genome assembly GCF_001604975.1 of Cebus imitator. NCBI lineage: Eukaryota > Metazoa > Chordata > Mammalia > Primates > Cebidae > Cebus > Cebus imitator. The sequence goes on along the minus strand of NW_016107327.1, from coordinate 2,044,479 downwards.
TTTCAAAAGAAAATTAAATTCTTTGATCTCTTGTATGTTCTACTACCTCTCAATGTCCTTCAGTTCAGATTTGATTTTGGTTATTTCTCATCTTTTGCTAGCTTTGGGTTGATTCGTTTTTATTTTTCAAGTTCCTCTGATTGTGATCTTAGGTTTTTAATTTGAGATTTTTCTAACTTTTTCATGTGGGTTTTTCATGCCATAAACTTCTTCATACACTGCCTTAGCTGTATCAAAGAGATGCTTTTATGGTGTATCATCATTCTCATTAGTTCAAAATAACTTGTTTGCTTCTGCTTTAATTTCATTGTCTACCAGGAAGTCATTCAGGAGCAGGTTTTTTAATTTGCATAAAAATTATATAGTTTTGGGCCATCTTCTTAGTATTGATTTCTATTTTTATTTTTCAGTCGCCTGAGAGCATGATTCATATAATTTCTTTGTTTTTGAATTTTCTGAGAATTGTATTAAGGCCAATTGTGTGGTCAATTTTAGAATATGTGCCATGTGCAGATGAGAAGAATGTGTATTCTATTATTTTTTGATGGAGAATTCTATAGATTTATATTAGGACTATTGGATCAAGTGTTGATTTCAGGTCCTGAATACCTTTGTTAGTTTTCTGTTTTGGTGATCTAATACTGTAAGTATTGTGTAGAAGTCTCCTGCTATTAGTGTATGCTTATTTACATCTCTTTATGGGTATCTATGAACTGGTTTTATGAATTTGGATGCTCCTGTATTGGGTGTGTATACATTTAGAAAAGTTAGGGTTTTTGTTGAATTTTGTTACCATTATGTAGTATCCTTCATTGTTGTTTTTGATCATTTTTGGTTTAATGTCTGATTTGTCTGAAATTAGCATACGAACCCCTGATTTTTTCATTTTTCTGTTTGCTTGGCAGATTTGTCTTCATTCCTTTACTTTGTGCCTGTGGGTGCCATTGTATATGAGAAGGCTCTCTTGAAGACTTATACCATCGGGTTTTGCTTCTTTTCCCAATTTGCCACTCCGTGCCCTTTAATTCAGGCATTTAGCCAATTTACATTCAAGGTTAGAATAGATATGTGCAGATTTGTTGCTGTCATCATGTTGTTAGCTGATTACTATGAAGACTTTTTTTGTGGTTTCCTTATAGTGTCACTGGTCTATATTCTTAAGTGTGTTTTTGTAGTGTCTGGTAACGATCTCTGCTTTCCATGTCTAGCACTCCCTTTAGGATCTCTTGTAAGGCACATCTGGTGATAAGAGAGTCCCTTAGCATTTGCTTTTCTGAAAAGGATCTCATTTCTCCTTTTATTGTGAAGTTTAGTTGGCTGAATATGTAGTTGTTGGTTGAAAATTCTTTTCTGTATGAATGCTGAATACAGGCCCCCAATTTCTTCTGGCTTGTAGTGTTTCTGCTGGAAGATCACTGTTAGACCGATGGGTTTCCTTTGTTGGTTACTTGCCACTTCTCTCTTGCTACCTTTAACTTTTTTTTTTTTCTTTCATTTTGACCTTGGAGAATCGGATGACGATGTGTCTTGGAGATAGTGGTCTTGTATAGTATCTCTCTGGAGTTTTCTACATTTCCTGAATTTGAATATTGGCCTCTTTAGCGAGGCTGGATAATTTTTGATGGATGATATTCTGAAGTATGTTTTCCAACATATTTGGAAGTTGTCTGCTTTCTCTCCCTGGTATTCAGGCACAGCCAAGAGTTGTAGATTAGATCTCTTTAGATAATCCCGTTTTTCACAGAGGTTTTGTTCATTGTTCTTTGTTGTTTTTTCTATATTTTTGCCTGACTATTTTTTCAAGGAGCCCGTCTTTAAGCTCTGAGATTATTGTTTCTCAGCTTATTCTATTCTGCTGTGAATACTTGCTATTTTGTTCTAAAATTCTGGAAGTGGGTTTTCCAGCTCTATCAGCTTAATTCGGTTCCTTCTTAAAATAACCATTTCATCTTTCATCTCCCATATTGTTTTATAATATTCCATTATTATACTCATGCTAATCAGCCTAGGCAGGCCAATGGTAGGCTCTGGGCTACAGCTTACCATGCAGCCTTTGACAATCGTGGTGATGGTGGCACTGGCAGGATTGGCACCTCTGGTGTCAGTGTGTATGTCTGCACCCACCATGGTGTCCAGTGCGGGGACAGGGCCCTGGTGGGTGTGGGGCTGGCCACTTTTATGCACACATTCATGCCAGCAGCAGTGGTGGCATGGTGTGGGGCTCAGGGACCACTGGTGTCCCTGTGCCAGTCCCTGCTGCTAATAGTGGCAAAATGACACAGCAGGAGGGTGAGGGATTAGTTCACACTGGTAGCAATGGCACAGTAGGGTGCACACACACACACACACACACACACACACACACGAGTCAATGTGGAAGGGGAGGCAAGGCCTGCCCATGAGCATGCACAGCAACAAAGTAATGCAGGGTGGCCATGACAAGTGTGTGCTGGCAGAGCGGCATGGGAAGACTGCACTGGGAGAAAGATGCACATGGGCTCATGTGTGTTGGCAGGACCAGGCTGCTGGAGTTCTCCAATAATCAGATTATGTCTGCCACTATAAAAGCTAGGATGTGGGTCCCTGGAGACTCCCAGGCTAGACATCTGAGGCTCTCTGCATACTCAAGCATCACTAGTCAGGAGCCCTGGGAGAGGCCAGCAGACAGAAGTGTGCTCATGCCAAATTGATCCCACCTCACCAGCAAAATATCCCTACTCTGTTTAGATCAAACAGTTCCCCCAAGGCTAGAGTTTCCTAGTTGAGCCTTATGAGCATTGAGGAATGGGTGTCCCTGGCTATGCTCCCCTGCAGATATTCCCACTCCAAACCTTTTGGGCTCTACAAAGGCTAGGATCCTGCTCTTATCACCTGTCTAAGCAGGCCCCCTGCCGGCTCAAGTGTCTGTGGGGGTCCTGAGGTCTTCTGTTGTCAAGATTCCAGAGATCTGTGGTAAGAGTGGGTTGCTCCTTGCCTGCTTGACTCATCCCTACTCCAGGAGTCATTGGTGACTCGTAGAGAAGTCCCAGTGCATGGTACTCTCATGCAGGGTCCCCAGCTTTCTCCCCACTCACAACACCTGTGACCTCCGTTCTCCCAATCTCATTCTCTTCCTTCTGAAGATCTGCTTGGAGCATGCCAGTCTTCCTCATGTTTTGATCCCTCTGTCTTAGATGTTCCTCTTAGCTGTGTCTAGTCAACCATCTTGCTGACAAAAAAATAAAAAATAATAAAAAAATGAAATCTACAATCATACGTTTATATTGCAGAGCACATTTGTTCTAACAGTTAATTTGTATAAAAAATAGACAAAATAATACAAGTAGATGTGAGTGTTAAATGAAATAATGTTGTAATGTTCAGCATTACCCTGAAATTGGTAATAATTCATTCATTCCCTCTACAACTAATGTTATATTTGGTACTGGCCTGGTGGATTTCATCAGCACAAGTATGTATTTCAAGACTCATGATGGTTACACATATTATTGAAAATGAATAAGTTAACTTTAAGGTTTGGTTATTATTAGTCAAATTAATCAGTGCCTCATTATATTAAGAAAAATCATAAATATTATTTTGAAGCCTGTCAAGCTTAATAGCAATTTTCCTATTACAGTTGATCATCACCAAGATTCAATAGCCTCCTAACTTTCAGTTAAGACATCATGCTCACTTTTTACATAATTCTCTTTGATCTGTCTTTATTTTTGTATATAGGATTGTTAAAATAAAAGTGATATCCAGAAATAAACACGGTAATAATTTCCATATTACACTTCGAGTTATGCTTTCTACTTAAAATTATATATCTGAGAACTAAAATTGTACATACTTCCTGCCTTTAGTAAATTTTAACTCATGGCATATTGGAAGATTTTTACTTTGTATACCTTAGATAAAGAAACTAGGGCCCCAAAGTTCCCACATATGTAGGGATCATGTAGGAATATTCTGTCTCATTTTTATGTAGCAGACATCCTCTAGATGTATGCAGTAATATAGGTTAAGATGAAACAAATGACACAAATGTTAGCCCTTCTCAGGGGGCTCTTACTTGATTCCAATTATCAGAGCAGATTTTGTAATCTAGCCTAAAGATGTAAACTCATTTCACGTGGGCCACAAACAGTCACTAAGGTTAATGACTTTTTGTCATTACTAACCTGACTCAAATCTGAACTGGTGACCTGGAAGTAAAAGACTGTGTATGCCGCAAATCCTCTGATTGCTTTCTCTAGTTTATAAGTTTTTTTTCACTTACAGTAAATTACAACATTAAACTCTTAAACTTGTATGTGAAATTATTTCATAAGCCATTTTCTTCTAGGTGTATTTATTATATTTAATATGTACCTGTTGTTAACACATATTATTTTTCAGAATTTCAAAAATACATATTTCCCTAAATTTTTCCCGGTGGCATTTTCAGATCTTTTCCAAATGTTTCTATAGAATAAAAATCACCGCTGTCTACAGCAATCAGGTAAATCCAGCACGTTCTTAAATAATATATATGTTGCTTACTGATTATAATTGACTTTTTCACTAGTGATTTGAGCTAGTTTATTGCATTTTTAACTATTGTGTGAAGGCAGTTCCTTCATCAGAGAAGTATTATAGAAGTACATCCTGCTAACTCCTGCAATGATGCTGGTGATAAAGTTTCATCCAAGTATCTCTCTCAAGTTAAAATCATAATTTGTTATTGTAGGTATCTTCCAAAAACAATAGAAATGGCTGTTTGGAATTGAGATTTAATTTGTTCATAAAAACAACAACAAAAAAAGAAATTTGAACAGAGATTATTTCAGACTTAGAAAATTCCAGCATCTGTATGATATCAGGAATGAATAATGCTTCTGTTCTTTCTTGTCCTCCTTCTGTGTACAATAGTGAGTGAAGTGCCATTGCTGTCCTGTTGATATTATTGTAAATAAACAACTGAGAAGAGAATAGTCTTCTTATCATTAACAAAACGTAACTTTTCTGGATTCGAGTATTTGCAGAAATGTGTGTGTATGTGTGCGTTTGCATGTAAATACATGTGCTTCTAGGTATTGGAGACAGAGTCTGGTACTACTGGAGATTGCAATAATTCATTTTTCTAGTATCATCAATAAAACCACATGCTGGAAAATTGTAGAAAAATAAGATTCTCTCTATCCTAAACTAACTTCACTCTAAAAGAAAAACATAAGGCATTAATAGGATTTAATATTTCAAGTTTACCTTCAAGAACATTAAGCTACTGGAACCTTTTGCAAGCAATTGCAGATATCTACAGTACGAGCATTACTCTACAAATGAAATTCTTTTTGTTGTTGTTGTTATTATTGTTGTTTTGTTTTTGAGACAGAGTCTCTCTCTGTCACCCAGGCTGGAATGCAGTGGCATGATCTCGGCTCACTGCAGCCTCTACCTCTCCGGTTAAAGCGATTCTCCTTCCTCAGCCTCCTGAGTAGCTGGGACTACAGGTGTGTGCCACCATGCCTGGTTAATTTTGGTGTTTTTAGTAGAGAAGTGGTTTCTCCATGTTGTCCAGGATGGTCTCGATCTCCTGACTTCGTGATCTGGCTGCCTCAACCTTACAAAATACTGGGATTACAGGCGTGAGCCAACACACCCAGCCGAGATTCTTCTTTTTGAAAAGTTTAGGGCTATTAAGAGATAAATAAAAATACCAATCACAACAGTAATAAAAAACGTAAATACTAATATCATATTTCCATATGCATATTTATATTCTGATGTACAGTGAAACAAAATTATGAGTTGGTCTATGTCATTTTTTTGGTAACAGTTTACATTTATGTCCATATCTGATCTTAAAAATTAGGTATCTGGAAGAGCAGAGGCTACTTACTGAAATTAGTCAATCTGCTTCCATTATTCTGTTATATTAAAAACTGACAATTTTTTTATGTATACAATGCTGTAACATGTATATCGTGTGACATAAATTGCTGAAAGTTCTTTTAAGAACTTTGGTATATAGAATGAACCTTGCCTTCATGGAGCAAAACAAAGATATTCTGTCTTAGGCATGTGGAGTAAAAAATTGGATGAGCTCAGAGAAAAAATACAGCCTTATAATACTTGGGCACCGCAGGGCTAAAGTTGACTGAAACAGAAAGGGATAACTTTAGTCTGGTGAAAATAATAAATATTTAATTAGGTTGAAGGGAAGCAGTAGCAATCAGAGATAGACTGGCAGTTGGGATTCTGTCAGAAGATTGTCAAGTACTATATTACTCAAAAGCGACATGGAATCAAGAACTGAATGACAGTAGTTGACAGAAATGTAATTCTCAAGAAACATATCTTTAAATCTCTAATTAAGCATGATAGCAGGCATAAGCAAGAATAGCCTACTGAGAACCAAGGAATATGTGTTCTCATTCTAGCTCTGTCTTTTTTAGGGCTATTTAAGTAAATTAATAGAATTTTGTGAAACGAGGTTGATGCTTATATGTGCTTTGTAAAAGCCTTAAATTGATAGAATACTCCATCCAAAACTCTGCTGATAATGAACTGTTTTAGAATTCAGTTGTATAATGTAATTGTTAAATTGATAAAATGTTTAAAGTGAAAGAAGAAAAGAAAGTAATATTTATTGAAATCAAGAATGTTGTATTTTAAAAGCATAGAATGTGTCTAAGACGTTGTATGTAATACAAAAGTGCTGCTGAGACTACTGCTAACAATGTTACTATTAGGATTATTATTCTTTCCTCATTACAATAAACCACTGAGACTGGCATCATCTTTATTTTATAGACATGTAAATGGAAGTTACTGACAACAAAGGAATGCCATTGCTTCATTTATTCATTTAGCTGTTATGTATTTCCTTTGCCTGAAATTATCCTTTAAAAGTTATATTCTTACTTGTTAAATAAAATAATCACTAGTGAGTTTCAGAGGATATTTAGAGTGTTTCTTTCTTATATTTGGCATCAGAAGATTGTTTTAAAAACTATATGCACCTTTTATACTATATTTAGTAGCATAAGGTTTTAAGGCTCTGAGTTTCCCTTGAGCACATTACATTAACTTGCATTACCTATTCAAATAAATAAACTTAGAAAAAGGGAGCAATAAGAAGAAGAGTAGAAGGAAATAATAATGAGGATATTGAAAAAAAATGAACTTGTTAAATTCATTAAATAACTGTTTGAGGAAAATTAACAAAATGTTTATGAAAATGAGAGAAAATACAAATAATATTAAAACTATCAAAGGAGAAACAATACATATCATGATGTGTACATTTAATATGTGCAGCATTTTATCTATTAATTTTACCTTTATGAATAGATTTAAAAAATAAAAAAGAGAAACAGGCACGGCAGCAAGATAAATGTTTGAAATCCCAAGAGAATAATTTGCCAAATTGTATGAAAATACATTTGACTACTTGAAAAAAAATGAATAATTGACTAAAAAGTTACCATTAACCATTTTTCAAAAGAGATAAGCCTAAAATTGAATACTGAAGAGTACACAATTAATCCTAAAATGGCAGGAAAAAGAAAAAATAGAACAAAGAATAAATAATCCTCTTAGGAAACAAATAGCTATATGATTATTTAACATAAGAATCACCAGTCACATTAATGTAAATATTCTAAACTCCAAGTAAAAGTTCAAATAAGATTAGATAAGAGAAAAATATCCAATTATAGGTGTAAAAATGTTTTTACTATAAGGAGACAGATAAGTTAGAAAAGTTAACAGCTTAAAATTACATATACATAATCTTGTACAAATTAATATTGTGTGTTAATTTTGTGTGTATATATATATGTGTGTATATATATATATATATATACATATATATGAATGTATGTGTGTATTTGAAATCTTTACATAGAAGTAAAGGTCATAGAAGTAAAAGTTATTCTACAAACCTTCAAAAACTGGACGTTGGGCTATGGTATGGGGGAAACAAAAACATCCTCCATTAACATAGACTCTACAATTATTAAGAAAATAATAGCAAACTAAATTGATCAATACATAATGCTAATACATCATAAACAATTGGGCTTATCAAAGTCATGCCAGTTAGGCTTAAAATTTAAAAAATTAATCAGTATAATTCACCATTTATTCATAACAAAGAAAATATGTATGATGATCTAAACCAATAAAAGAATTTAAAAAAATGTGTCATTCATTCATGACTCAACATGCACACACAAAACTAAAGTGACAGTAACTAAAAATAGACAGAAACCTCCTCTACCTAGTAAAAGTAATCTTTAAAATAGAAAAACCTATAGCCATCTTTACACTTAATGCTGAAAAACTGAACTTGTAATCTGTAGTATCAGCAATAAGGCAAGGATATGTGCTCCCATCACTTCTCTTCCCTATTGCACTGGAGGGCAGAGCCAGAGAAACAAGGCAAGAAAAGAACTAAAGGCTAAATGATTTGAAAGGAAAAGAAACAAAACTTTCTTTACTCACATAAAAATACAGGTGGAGCTCAAACATAATGAAAAATATAAAGCCATGCACAAAAGACTGGAAACTGTATGTTTCTACTTTTTTTCTATTCATGAGTAAGAAAAATTAATTCCCAGTTACAAAAAACACGTCAGTGATAGTCTGAGGCCACAACTGGGGGAGATTGTTTTTGGGTGATAGAAATATTACATTTCTTCATTATGGTGATGGTTACAAAAGCATATACTTTTGTCAAAACTTATAACAAAATTGGTGCATTTTGCTATATGTAATTATAACTCAAAGGGTTGATTAAAAATTGGTAACGTATGTGAGGGCAGGAACCAATTTTGGATTGTTGTATTGGGTAGGTGAGAGGTGTTGACATATAGTGAACAAGTTAGGGGAATTGGCTTTAGAAAGAAGCACATTTTATCTGTTAGAAGCACAAATATGTCAGAGTAAGCAGGTATGAGTTAAAAGGAAAGTAAGATTTTCAAAATTACTTGTTTTCTCAATGAAAGAGGAGACTGACTTTGATGTAAAAGTACAGGAAGACTGAGAAAAGAAGATACAGAAAAGACTGGGGATATGATTTAACAAGGGCAGTATGAAGTAGCAACCAGAACCAATGGTCCACATTAAGATAGGGGGTCATTAAATCAGTCAGCTGTTTGTTGTTTCCTATAGCCACCTTGGCTAGCTTTTAGTAGAATTTTGGAGTAATGAGACATTCAAAAGTAATCTGAGTTTAGTGTGAATTGATTTATTGTTTATTTATTTGTTTAGTCAGGTAAGTAAACAAAGCAAAGGGAGAAGATTGCTTTAGAAAGACAAAAACAAACAATGGGGAAAGGATCCCCTGTTTAATAAATGATGTTGGGAAAACTGGCTAGCCATGTGCAGAAAGCAGAAACTGGACCCCTTCCTGACACCTTACGCTAAAATTAACTCCAGATGGATTAAAGACAGTGTTTATGGTAAGTAGAAAAAGCTACCTCATCGCCCAAATACAACCTTGAGAAACTGCCTGAGTTAAGAGCTGTCAGAGCCTTGCAGTTTTGGCCTAACTAGCAAAAACATGCAGGCATGCTCAAAACCCCTGGCAGATTATGTCTCTCAACATAGCAGGAGGACAGTTGGAATTTACCTGTTTGTTCCTGAACCAAGACAACAATGTTCAGGAGAACGATAACAATAATGCTGGCAAGAAGAAAAGTATTAAGACTATGTATAAATATATCAATATTACATACAAAATTTACTTAGGTGTATATTTATACACACATTTAATATTCATGCATCATCTATATTGTAAATATATATGCACACATAAACATTCATATGTGTGTATGAGTGTACATGTTCACATATTTTTAAATCTTGTGTCTTAAAATCTCAGATAAAGAAACAGAATTTGAACTTAGAATACCTTGACTTTGAAACTAATTCTCTTCTGCTATAAATAGAAAACTTCCGCAGCAAGTATTACACATATGAAACAAATAGCAAAGTCAATAGTAATTAATGAAGAATTGAATATAAACAGTAACAGAAAATGAGGCATTGAGAATTATATTGTCATTAATTCTTTTTTTAAAAAATTTTATTGCATTTTAGGTTTTGGGGTACATGTGAAGAACATGCAAGATTGTTGCATAGGCACACACGTGGCAGTGTGATCTGCTGCCTTCCTCCCCATCACCCACATCTAGCACTTCTCCCCATGCTATCTCTCCCCAACTCCCCTCTCCCTGCTGTCCCTCCCCTATTTCCCCCCAACAGGCCCCAGTGTGTAGTGATCCCCACCCTGTGTCCATGTGTTCTCATTGTTCAATGCCCACCTATGAGTGAGAACATGTGGTGTTTGATTTTCTGCTCTTGTGTCAGTTTGCTGAGAATGATGGTTTCCAGGTTCATCCGTGTCCCTACAAAGGACATGAACTCATCCTTTTTTATGGCTGCATAATATTCCATGGTGTATATGTGCCACATTTTCCCTGTCCAGTCTAAAAATTTAAGATGTCTTTGTTTGTTTACAAGTATTTGTTGAGAATTATAATGTTGGCCTGTTAAGTTTTTAGATTTCAAATAGAAAACTGAATGTATGTGTATTCATTTGATAGGATTTATAGAGCTCAAAACAGCTGACATCACCAAATATTAAAAGAAAAAAATAATGTCATCAATATATACTATTATACCCCGTGATTGTTCATCTAATCTTTTATTAGAAAATATGATTCTATTGAAATCTTATCCTTTTCCATCATTTGCACAGCAAAAACTGACTTTAAAATCTTTTTTCTCTATTACTTTATCCAATCAGCTAAAGTTTGCTGGAAAAAAAATCAGTCTACATTGCAGACCTGTGCCAATAAAAATCATCTCCAACTTCTGCTCACGTTCCTCCCACCCATTCTTAGTCTTACAGTTCCATAAGTGCTTATGCATTTTCCATCCCTGATTCTTCCTGAACGTCACTACCCCTGTGTCTCTCCCACTTATTTAATTCCTATTTGTCTCACTTTTAAGCAAATAAATTGATTTCCTATTTTTGCAATTAAATTGATATTATTTTTACTGACTTTCTCTAACTCCTATTTTTTCAGAGAAAATATTTTCTGAATCCCCAGAACTCTCCTTTATTAGCATTTGAGAAGATGAAGGTTGCTGGGCACAGTGGTTCATGCCTGTAGTCCCAGCAGTTTGGGATGACGAAGCAGGTGGATCAGGAGTTCAAGACCAGCCTAGCCAACATGGCGAAACTCTGTCTCTACTAAAAATACAAAAATTAGTCGGGCATGGTGGTGGGTGCCTGTAATCCCAGCCACTAGGGAGGCTGAGGCAGGAGAATCACTTGAACCAGGAAGACAGGGAAAAGGTGAAGATGACTTTTCTAATGTTTGTTTAGTTTTATGGGTAAAATTATTTATTTTTACCCTTGGCCTCATTTCTTCTTACCTCTTTTAAAACCTTGTCTTATTATTTCCTCATTTAAGCTATATTGCTGTTTTCTCTTCAACTAGAAACTTGCTTGACTTGCTTACTATATATGTATATCCCGGGTCAAATACAATTCCCTACATACCTTTTTGTTAACTTTTTCAATTTTTCACCTACGTCTCTTGAAAATAATCTACACTCTCAGATACAGCACCACATAATTCATTTGCTCCTTAACTCAATGCAGTCAGACTGTTGAATCACCAGTCTACTAAAACCGTTCTTCTATGGACATCAATAACATTTTCCCCCACACCTTCCCAATCCTACAGTTACACTTCCATTATTTTTTAACCTTACCACTCTGCAGCAGTTATCAATGATGAAAACATTTTCTTGATGCTGCCTTCTACTTGACTTTCATGACACCACACATTCTTGATTCATCTTCTACATTCTTTTTTTTAAGTATATATATATACGGAGTTTCACTCTTGTTACCCAGGCTGGAATGCAATGGCGCGATCTCGGCTCACCGCAACCTCCGCCTCCTAGGTTCAGGCAATTCTCCTGCCTCAACCTCCTGAGTAGTTGGGATTGCAGGCACGCGCCACCATGCCCAGCTAATGTTTTGTATTTTTAGTGGAGACGGGGTTTCACCATGTTGACCAGGATGGTCTCGATCTCTTGACCTCGTGATCCACCCGCCTTGGCCTCCCAAAGTGCTGGGATTACAGGCTTGAGCCACCGCGCCCGGCTCATCTTCTACAGTCTTTTATTATTTCTGCTCTGTCTCTTTCTTGGGTTCTATTCTTTAACAAGTCTTGGTCCTCTTCTTAATCCACAGGCTCCCTCTGGGTGTTTGAATTTACCACCATGACTTCAAATATGTTTTGTATATAGAATTCCCAAATATATGTTTCAAGCCTCCAGGCTGTTTTCTGAGCTTCAAACACCAAAAGTTTATTGGCTATTTTTTTAAAATTCTCTATAAAAGCCTCAAACTCAGAAGGCCCAAAGATGTTGTATCTTCCTTTCACATCTCCTCTTCCCTAAAAAAATCTTACACAAGTCTCATTTTATTTTTGGCATTGCCCTGCAGTGAGTAGAGACAGGTAGGAACTGTGGAGTCACCCTTTTCTCTGCCATTTCCTCACACTTCATACCCTCTCTTCCATGAAGTTTCCAGCCCTTCCACTGTCCCAGTTCAGACGCTCATTTCTTGTTTTAAATCATGCAGCAGCTTCTGAATTAATTTTTGATATATAGTCACTATTAGGTGTCAAATTGACCGCATTGAAGGATGTCTAGATGACTGGTATATTTCATATTGCTATGAAGAAATACCCGAGACTGGGTAATTTATAAAGAAAATGAAGTTTAATGGACTTACAGTTATACATGGCTGGTGAAGCCTCACAATCATGGTGGAAGGTGGAAGAGAACCAAAAGCAAGTCTTACATGGTGGCAAGCAAGAAAGCTTGTGCAGGGGAATTCCCCTTTTATAAAACCATCAGCTGTTGTGAGACTTAATGCTCTATCAGAACAGCATTGAGAAAACCCATCGCTATAATTAAATCACCTCCCACCGGGTGCCTTCCACCAAACATGGGGATTAAGGTAGTAACACTTCAAGATGAGATTTTTTTGAAGACACAGCCAAACCATATCCACTGGTAAAGTGTTGTTTCTGGATGTGTTTGTGAGGGCTTTGCTACAGGAGACTGACATCTGAGTCAGTGGAGAGAAAGACCCACCACTGAGGATAAGGTAGGTGAGCACCATCCAATCAGCTGCCAGTGAAGCTGCTGGAAGATGGATTAAGCAGCTTGACTACACTTCCCGTCAGTATTTAAACTCTTTCCACTTTGGCCCCTCATGCCATCATTCATCAAACTGAACTGCTTATATTCTTCATTCCCTGTTTGTCTCATGTGTACAGCTTGCTTACATCTTCTCACTCTCTCTCTCTTCCTGTGTCAGATGCTTGCTTCCTCTCCTCCTGCCCTTGGACATCAGACTCCAGATTCTTTGGCCTTTGGATTCTGGGTCTTAGACCAGCTGACCCAAAAGGCTCTCAAGCCTTTGGACACAGGCTGAAGGCTATGCTGTCACCTTCTCTGGTTTTGAGGCTTTCAGATTGGGAGAGGACACTGACCAAAACAATCACATACTCCTCAAATCCTTCATCTACAGAAGTAACTAAAATATTATTCTGACCATGCTACCTCTCTTCTAAGAATACTTCAGTGTTTCCCACCATGAACATGATAGGATTTGGACTCTAACATATCATAGTAAATAGCTCTCTGACTATGCTTTTCTGCAGAATTTAACTTCTTGATGCTTTGGCCCTTTAGGTTGTGATTCATCAAAATGAGTTCTTATATATCTTGATTCCCTCTTTGTCTCACATGTGTTTGTTTGTAATGGCTCCCTGCTTTTTATTCATTAAGTCCCAGCTCTCATGATTTTGGAAGCAATCTCCAAGTTTTTCTTTCTAGTTTGGTTAAAAGTATTTTTCTGTGGTTTGATATTATACTGGACCCTTTGCTGCCACTGGTAAAAGCACTTTAAGTGTCCTACATTATTCCACAAATAACTTCTCATGTGATCCACTATCAGATCCGAGGTCACCAACGTGTTGTACACACTCCAGGAAGCACAAAGTTATCTATTTGTAGGTGAAAACTACATCGAATTTTCTCTTTATTTTGCTTTTGCCTTTAGTTGCCTTTTATTTTTGTTTTACTAAAATGTGTGAAACTTGTTAATGTGAGGTTCTATATATATTTTATAACTAAATTAGCATATGCAGATTAGAAATATGAGCTCAAAATCTTTCTGATAGTAGTATGATATCAATATATTTTGATCCCTCTTCCATCTTGAACAACATTTTCCATGAGACAAGAGCTGTAATACTTTCAACTTGATATACCAATTCCCAGGCTGAAGAGATTTCTGTTATCTAAGTCAGTGTCTCAAACTGCAGTCCTTAGGTTACTTGCTAAAGATTTCCCTGATATCTTGGTTAAAAATTAAACTTTTTGGGTCTTCTGATTTGAAATCTGTGATTGTGTAGCTTACAGATTTCTTTTTTACCACCAGTCTAACATTATCTTTATGGATAATGCAGTTTGAAATCCATCACTAGTGGTAAGCATTCAACATACCCTTATGTGGAAGTAAAAGTTTGAGTATGTAGAGGAGTTAATTTAGCATGACACAGTGCTATGACTGGCTGCATGGGCAGGCTCAGACTGCATATAGCAAGGTTGGGGAGAATAAAACAGCCTAGGGGGTATTAATACTTTTCTAAAGTTTCTAAGTGAAATTGTGGTTGAGTTTCTCTGCAGGTGTAGTGCCTTCATAAATTCTTTTTCCAGATACTCATATAACAGAAAAGACATACTGAAATAAAACTTGAAATATTAAAAAAATTGCAATATATATTCTAATTAACCATTATTACCAACTCTAAAATCCTCACCCAAGAAAGAATTGATGAAAGAATTGATGTTGCACACTGCATTTGCTCCCATAGAGATGCAAGGGAAGTTGTCCAACCAAATCTTGCACTTCCAAGAGTCTTCACAGACAAGGTCTTGGATCAATAGCACTTGGAGCTACCAATTAATCACAGGTTGATTAAAATTTAAAATATGGGAGAGGACACAGTACCAGTGTGACACTAAAATCAATGTCTTTATTGATGTGAAAACAAGGAAAGTGAAGTTGGCATTATTTGCTCCTTCTTTGGACTTTTGTAAAGCAGGATGAGAAGTTCTCTGTGAGTGTATTATCTCCTCCAATTTTCACAAATGTCTCAAATATGTTCTCCTTGGGGGAACAGATGCCTCAGGGTTTGACATAGAGTTTACAATTTGAATTAGAAAGGCAACTTTCAGATGAAGGGTTCAGAAAGCATTCAGTATGTTGAATGTTTTGTTACGTGAGTTCGGTATCAGTCATGATCCAACCTGGAAATAGAAACCACCTCGAACATTTAAAACAGAAGTAATTAAAGTCTTCACCTTGTTGACAGAGGTGATGTACTAGAACATTTTATTTCTCTTGATTTTTGGCATGTATTTTCTTCTATCCATATGTTACTACCATTTAATGTATTCATGTCTTTACCTTCATAAATGAAAATAACAGTAATCTTATCCTCTCCTCTAAGAATGGTTACACGAAGTCTTATTAGTCTTTGCATTCATCTGAGATCAGAGCTCCCTGAGAATGAGCAGCCTAGCCCGTCAGGTTGTAACATGCCTCCTTAATATTTGGTCAGGCTTATTTAGAGGTAGGAGAACCCAACACTTTATGCTGTATATGTCTGAACCCATAGTTTTTCTGCCATTATAGGGTTTCTGTGGTCTTTTGTCATCCTTTGCTAATGAAAATTGAACTATAAACAAACATCAGGGGATTTAGATATAGTCTCTCCTGTTCCATTGTGTAACAGCAACATAATCTCCACCTCAATAAATTATGTGGATTCATCTCAGCTGGAAGTGTAATTTTTTTCTCTTCCTATTGGTTTAGGGGTATTTAGGGGTGTAGGAGGTCAAATACAGCCTGGTGGTTGTGTTTTATTTCAATTTTTTGAGGTCATTTTTGTGTCCTCCACTGGAGACATTTTGCCCTTGGGAATATCAAATCAGCAAATCCTAGTTTCAGAAATGGAAAGCAATTATGAAAGAGAGTCTGTTCTTATTTGGCCCCTTTGTTATGAGAGAAACACCTCTGCTTGAAAAAATAGGCTTTTTAAAATTTTTCCTTTTGTTGCTTTTGTAGTTGGACCCTATGTGAAACACTGAGGATGCCCATTCCAACTACAGACTGAGTAACTGGGGAAATAGCCACTAGATGGGAGTGTGTACCCACTGGACCCACTATACACAGATCCACACCAAACATCCATTTATCAAATACTCTAAATGGGACTCCAATACCATCAGTAGAACATGGTGACTTTTTTGGTGTGTGTCTCCAGGGAATAGCAGCAATACAGGACTTTCCATTTCCTAATCTCTGAATTCTGTATATATTTTTTCCTCACTAACGCCAGGGCTATGACTTCTTTTGGGGAAGGCTTGAAAGGACATTTTTGTATATACCCAAAGAATTCTTTAGGGTACCTTCCTCTTCCTCAGCCACCTCTTCAGTTATGGGGCTGTTGTGTGGGGAATAGGTTATGCTAGGGAACCATTTATTTTCAAGAATTATTGCAGAAAATCAAACCAAGTTTCTGATCACGAGACCTAGATTGTTCCCAATTATATAAATAAATTCTATTTTAATAGTCTACACATATATTTAATTGTTAAGAGCTCATGATCAAGTAGGTACTTCCACATATCCCCAATGTTCATTCTGGCAATTATAACTTATACATCTCTAAATATTAAGTCATTTATCTGATTTTCTTAGTTCAGAATCTCTTAATTTTTCTTTAAACTCAGGAGTTCCATTTTTTTAATAGCCACATTTCCCATATCAACTCCATTCTTCAGAAAACAGTTACTTTTAGAACTGCTTAAGGACAAGGGTATCACCTTCACTAACACAGAGAACTACCATTAGGCCCAGTAACCCCATTACTGGGTATATACCCAAAATAGAATGAATTATTGTACAAAAAAGACATATGCATTTGAATGTTCATCGCAGCACTATTCACAATAACAAAGGCATGGAATCAACCTAGGTCTCCATCAATGGTGGGTTGGATAAAGAAAATTGGGTGCATATACATCATGAAATAGTACACAGTCATAAACAAGAATGGATTCATACATTTTGCAGCAACATGGTTGCAACTGGAAGCCATAATCCTCAGCAAATTAATGCAGTAACAGAAAACCAAAGACCACATGTTCTTACCTATAATTGAGAGCTAAATTTTGAGTGCATATAACTATAAAGGTGGGAGCAATAGACAATAGGACCTAACAGAGGGGGTAGAGAGGGGAAGAGACAAAAGCTACAAAACTGCCTACTGAGTACTATGCTCACTACCTGGATGGTGGGATCATTTATACCCTCAACCTTAGAGTCATACAATAAACCCACGTAAAAAACCTGCACACATAACCCCTGAAGATAAAATAAAAGTTGAAATTATTTTTTCAAAAAAGAAGCAGCCAACCAATCCCACAGTATTTGTATTATCATTACAATGAGGTCATATGATTATCATACCCTCTGCTTGATATACTGAAATGCTGCTTTCATCTTAAGTAACTGTGGTTAATAATTTATCTTGTTTTATAATGGGTATCCTAGAAAAGGATTCTGCACAGAGTGTACAGTGTACAGGATACTTATTAAGCAGCATCTTTGAGATATACAGCTGTAGGAAGAAGAGGGTAGAAGGATAGAGGGATATTTAGAACAATGAGGCAAGCCCAGTGTAGCCTTGGTCAACCACACAGGGACCTTCAGAATTGTTCCAAATTGGGCGACAATTGCAAAGCCTTTAAATATCCATTTTATCAGTCACTCTATGTCAGCTGCTCATAGAAATAATGTAACCTTTTGTACAATAACTATAGCTGAAGCAATTCATGAAGGAGCTTAGAACTAAAACTCTTTTGTAGTCATATAAGTAGCAGTTGAAGCATTTCCTTGAATTGAAGGAGCTCTGGGATCCACACCACAGTATCCACAATATTGGATTTTCTGCCTGACAGTAGATTATTACTGTGTTCACACTCGAACAAGTGTGAAATTGTATTTCAGAATCCCAACCTTCATCCCTGTGCTTCCAGGGATGTTCAGGTACTAAGAATGGTATCAAAGTAAAACTAGGAAATGAAAAACACTTTATGTATTTGGGATCACTGGTCACAGGTAACTGAAAAATGGTATATCCTAAACACTCGACTAGGAGATAATGACACATGTGATAACTAGAGATCACCAGTGCTTCTAGTTTGAAGAAAAAAAAAATAGAGAAGGTTAGTTTGGGAACCACGATCTACTGGAAGATGAAACCGTACAGCAGGCCTGCACACTGGGAGCTGGAGGCAAGAAAAGGATACTTCCTTTGTAGGTGGTACTTCCAGAGATAGACAGGGAGGAATGGACGCCACATTCTCTTACCATCCTGACCCCTAATCTCCACTGCAGCTTCTCGGTCACAAATGCTACATATGGTAGGGTAGCCTGGGAAACACACACTAAAGGCTCCAACTTACTTCTCTGCATACACAGAAGAGGAAGCCAGGCTCTAAAAGCACACTAAAAGTACCTAAAAGTATGTAAATGTTAAAGTTGACAATCAACCACAAAAGTTTGGTTAAATAATTTAAGTGTTTTACAATTCTGTAATCTGGATGCGTGTCTGCATTAAATATACATGCATGCATTTCAGTTATATTTTAAAAATTGGTTTCCCAATAGTACATAAATAAAACTCCATTATTTTGAAACATAGTCAGCATTAATTAGAACATTATCAGAGTTCTATATTTCATTTGGGATATAAATGAAGAACTTGGATTGAGTTCAGAAAAGAGATTCACAAAATAACTAATGTTGATGTGAGTTTTATAAAATGAATCTACATGATTAGATTTATAGATAATGTAGAAATTAACAACCATGGAGATAATGCATAAGACTTAGTGCAAGAGCTTCTATAATTTCATAGAGAATCTGAAGATAAAGAAGGGCCTTACTTTTAAAATTATGTAGACTGGCCACAGAGACTTATGGTTTCATGGTTTTTAAAAGGTAGTCTGTGTGAGCCTCTTGTCCTTAGTGAGGTAAAATATTATTCCATTTTAACAGTGAGAGTAAAGAGGTTCAAGAAACTAAATTATTAACTCAAGACCTTGCAGCTAGAAAGTAAAAAAGAAGAAGAATGCAATTCTTCTTCTTAAAGAACTACTCTTAATGTTATTTATTCTCTTTTTAAATATATATGGCTATTGACAAGTATGAATTTTTCCATGCCAAAAAAAAAAATCAAAACAGGATAAGAGTAATGTGCAAAAATAAGTTAAAATCATCTGCCTAGTAAAAATGTGGTTAACATTTTGTGAAATTTCTGTCACTTATTTTGACTATAAGTACTATAATGTGTCTAGGATCACAATATATATATGCTTCACATCAACTTTTGCCATTAAGAAAAATATCATGTGCTCCGACTGAATCTGGTAATTGAAGAATTTTCTTAACAGAATTTTGGTAGGTGCATATATTAGGATAATTCATGGTAGCTGCTGCTACTGATAAACTCCATAAATCTCTGTGACTGGGCACACTCAAGATGAGCTATTTGTTCAGGTTAAGTCTGATGGTGTTCAGCTGGCCCACTGGTGGAGCACATCTCCTCTGATACCGTCACAGTTGAAGATGAAAGCAATAGAAGTACATATTGTCTGTTATCTGACTCAAACCAGAAGTGCCATGCATCACTTCTGTTCAGCGGAATTTAGCCAGAAACACGTATACATCCCCAACTTCTTTCCACAAGAGGTTGGCAAATGCGATGGAGCACATTCAGCGCTTGATGAGCACTAACAGTCTTTGCTAGGACATGACATTCAGTTTTTAGCAATACCAACTGTGTTCTTAACTCATATATACACATATGTGTGTATATATGAATGTATGTATATATGAAAATATTATATATAAATATATGTCAGTAGATGGATGTATATTTTTTGTTTTGAAATATATGAAGTAAATATAATATATGATATACATATAATGCAATTGAAATTTTAGCTTTTTTTTTTTAACTTGCCTGCTTCCTCCTTTGCTCCCCCAAATTTTATTCTTCCCAATCAGCTGAAGCACACATTTAACAGTTATAAATCGGATCAGCCTTCTGTTTCTATCTTCCAGGGTCAACAGGCATGATCTGGTGCACCCTGTTGAGGTGACTCGGTCTCCTATTACTCTCCATGTCGCCTCCCACGCCGCAGCTGGGTCAACCTTTATTCTCTTCCGACATGCACTCTGCTAGCTACAGCCTGAAGGGTTTGATACTAGTGTTTCTCTTTATTTGATATGTTTATCCTTTGATCATGACCTAACTAGCTATTTTCAAATAGATCAAATATAGAATACATTTACCTCCAAAACTTTATCTGTAATCAAAATAATTCTCTGTGGCTAACAAGGGACTTGCTACTGCATGATCTTATTTAAATTCTCTGAATAAGCTTCACTATCTCTATATATTTTTTTCAGTTTAATGATGCCAATTTGCTTAATTCTCTTCTGGAGTGAGTAATTGTAAAAAGAATGCTCTTAGATTGCTTTTTGTCAGGCTAGTTTTCCTATTTTCTAACTGTGGTATTAGATTGGATGCACTATATATGGTTTTTCCCTTATTGTCCTATAGAATTTGAAGATTCAAAAAAATATTTAGGTTACCCTAATGGATGTGGGAACCAAGTGGTCCAACTCAGTCAGGAAGTACTTTGGAAGAACATAGCCCAGACCAAAAATAAATCCGTAAACAAAAAATAAAAATTTCAACATTTATTTTCTTTTCCTGAGGGACATTAAAATAGACCTAATGTATAAATCTTAGCAACACTTGCATCAGCTCCTCCTTTCCTATTTTTCCCAGCCATTTTTATGCTAATATTTTAATCCCCCAAATATCTTTTTATCTTTTGCTTATTTATCTATCAATTTCTTCCTTTGTTCTTCCAATTTTTATGATCCCGTCTTTTCCACTATGACTTCAATTCTGTGCTTTGAAAAATCTAAGAAACTATTTGAGAAAGGCAAATTATTTAAAAAATGTGAACAAAAATGTATTCTGCAATTAGATGACATTCTTGGAGTCATCCTCAATATCATTTTTTGTTTGTTTGTTTTCTTTATGCTGTACAGAAAATATTTGACAAATCTTGTTGACGTTACTTAAAACGTCTGTTTTTAACTGAAAACAATTTTAGGTTTATAGAAAAGTTGCAAAACTGTTATAGCGAGTTCTTACATACTCCTCAACCCAGTTCTTCAAATGTTAGCATCTAATATTATTGTGGTTCATTAATTAAAACCAAAAATTAACGTTGGAACAATAATAATAATTTATTTACAAACTTTACATGGATTAGACCAGATTTGGCACTAACGTTCTTTTTCTCTTACATATCCCATTCCAGAATCTCATTGCATTTAGTCATCATATCTCACTGGTCTTCTCAGGTTTATATCTTGTTTTTCTCAATCTTTTCTCTTTTTTAATGACTTTTGGAGAGTACTAGTTAGATATGCAACAAAATATTCCTCAATCTAAATTTGTCTGCTGTTTTCTCATGATTAGAATGAGATTATGAATTTGGAGGAAGAATATCACAGAAGTGATGTATGCTTCACATTACATCATATTGTGATGTGGGGGGGTGATGTGCAATAATTTTCAAATAAATCTAGAATTAAATCATTTCATTTCTATTGCTATTAACTCTTTTGTATGGGCTACTACCTTCTTCCTTCTGAATAATTGTAATTTCCTAATGGTCTCCCCCTGCTTCTTCCTCTTCTCGTGTACAATGAATTATCAAAACAGCAGCCAAGAGTTTCTATTTTAAAGCATTAGTCAGATCATGACATCCTGCTACTCAAACTCCTCCAAGAGTTTGCCATTGACTTAAAGTAACATGTATAGATAGATGTGACACATATATAACATTATATAGCATCCATAGCCACAAATAGGCTATAATTTCATGCATCTCAAACCTTCATCTCTCCCAGTTCACTCCAGCTACATTGGCCTCCTTGTTTTCATTAACGTATTAAGTCAGCTCCCGCTTCAGTGCTTTGCATTTACCCTTTCCTTCATCATAAATGCTTCTACTGCAAAAATGGCCAGTGTTTGTGCTCTCACTATTTTAGGTTTATGCTGAATGTCACTTTCTTGGTGGTATCTTCCATGACTTCTCTGTTTAAAATAGTATTTCTCCTCCTATACTCATTGTGTATCTTTTCCCATTTTTTTCCTTGATCAGAACACTTATCACCTTTTTAACTTAGTTATTATGTGCTTCGTCTGTTTTCTCCACTAAAATGTAAGCTCTATTGGAATCTGAATTTTTATTTGTTGGTTTACTGTGATATCTTCAGTGCCTGGAATATATGAAAGAGATAAATGAATAATTGTTATAGGAATACATGGCCCAGAAGAAGAGATGTTGAGTGTTTTCCTTTCTTTTCCTAAACTCTGGTCGCTGTTCATCTATTTCCCCATGTCAAAAATTTTAGGATTGGTTTCGTAAGTACTCAACCAAGTAAAATTCTGTCTAATTCAGCAACAATATGATCTGAAATAGGTCTTAGGCCCTCTGTCTGTGTCTCTGACATTCTATGACTAGAATATATGTGAACCTAAAACAATTGCACTGTGCTTTTTAAAATGTTTTTTCTCTACTTCTCTAATACTTTTACATCATTCACACACTTCATTGAAAAGGTTTGCATATCACAGAATAAAATATGCCACCTCCTATCATCTCTTCCTGTATTATTGCTTCCTTAGAGTTATGGTCTATTTTTTTTTTAAGTTGGGGGGATGCAGATTAATAATGTGTCTTAAAAAAATAGCAACAACTCTACCCCACAATGGTTTCACACTTCAGTACGCTTCTGAAGAAGCTTGTGGCTCTGTGCAAGATATATATTCTAAGCCAAACAGCAGACATAATTCAGGAGGTCTCAACAATGATTATACATCTGATTTTAAACAAATACTTCCAACTAATTTTGATGTAAGAGTTTTATTGGTATATAACTATAATTGGATGAGAGTTGATAGCAAGTTCCAAAAGTAAAGGAACAGTTTCCTGCATTTCAAATGCATTTTTGGTCATTTTATTTTACTACTTGGGTTTGTGCTTAATATAATTCCTCCAACATTGAAACAATTTATTTCAGGAGCTGGTAGTATTGTGCATGTTCATGTCATCTGTGCGTTGTGTTTGTGTATGCATGTGTGCATGTACATCTTTATGCAGACTTGTGTTTCTGTGTGCTTGTGTGTCTGTATGTGCTTGTATTTACTGATACATGTATAAGCATTTGGAAAGAATGTAAAAGATGCCATGTAGGTTTGAATACTAAAATATTTTAATGGAAATGTTACTAGACCACTCAGAAATAAATCGGTTACAGAAAAGTATCTAATCTAGTTTTAAATCATGCTGCATAGACTGTAATATATTTTTTAGCATGGTCTTCTTGGTGACAAGAAAGATATTCCTCTTTCTTATGGGCTCATTAGTAAATTAAAGCCCAAAATATTCTATTTTTAAGATCATTTTAACCAACAAAAATCTCCCTAATGAAATCACATGAGGTTTAATGATAGCGTACTGAAAAGTACAATAAACAATAGTAGATAGAGTATTCAAAAAGGCTTGGCTGTTTAAATGACCTTACGAATTAAAGCTAATTGACACAGAAAATGACACTGTATAATCTTTAAATATAGTCATAATTTTGTTGGTATTTAATCTCAGAATAGTGTGTTGTGGGTAATCTGAGGAAAGTTTGCAATTTTAAAATGGAAGCTGAGGTAATGAGTATAATAAAAGTGAAAAATAATAAGGACACAGTTGGGCAGTTTGTGTTGCCACTTAAAATCCTCATCCTCCCTTCTTTTTTTTTCCAGCACACACTCAAAGAGCAGGCTGCCAAAGACTAATGCAGAGTCATTCTCATCTGCTCATTTTATTTCTGTTGCCAATTATCCTTAATTATTGAAAACTTTTTTCGGGGTGTAATGGATGCTGAAATGTTAGTGTGCTCATTAAACTGAAACTCTACATAGAGCAATAGATCCTGATAAGCACTGGTTTGTTACAGTTCTAAAATTTCAAGTATTCCTTACTCTATTAACTTCAAATTCATACTCCACAAAACATTTACTCAGAAATAATAAGTAATTTTTTTAAAGCCAAAGAGGCTTTACAAAATGTCTTTAATGATATAAAATGTAAGAATAATTTAAACTGGCTTCTGTGAAGGACAATCAGTCCAAATTTGGTCTTATATGAAAGAAGCAAACCTTTAGAAGGAAGCAAAATATTTCACATGTCACTAGGAAATTCTGTGTCAGTACTACCTTACTATAAAAATGCACCCTTCTCGTATTCCAGGAAACTGGCATCAGCTGATAAAAGCTATGAAAAATGATAAATCCATACATAGAGCTTGCATTATGGAAGTGAAAGATTTTTATTGTAGATGTAAACTGTACACGTTTGCCTCTACTTAGAATCCAACTAAACATTTTCTATAATTTCCTTTTCTATATGGTTTTGGGTTTGCATTAGCTCCAAGAGACATCCTTTACTTGGCCTTCGAATTACATGCATCAAAGCCTCCAACCAGCCACCCATAGCTGGTTGGAAGGTTGGAAGGTGTTGGAAGACAGCCTCGATATGTCCTTGCAGGTTCCAGTTGTTCTGATGGCTTACAGTTTACTCTTGCTCTTCTGCATATTTATCTTTACTCTTCAGCTGCCAATCCCATTTCTGGCTCAATACCAGATGCAGAAGCATCATCTTACAGAGAGTTCCACAGCATTTCTCACAATCATGGAGGGTCAGAGCCATATAAAGGGTTATTTATGTTAAAAATCAGTAGTAATCTGACTTCAATGTTCAAAGTTTGGCTGATTTACCTGCCACTCTACCTTTTTCTGGAAACCACTAGAAGATTGCTGTACCAGAGTGAGAGAGTAAATGAAAGGAAGACAGAATCCTTGTCTTCGTTTGGGGGCTATATCAAATTCTACAAACTGGATAACTTATAAACAACAGAAATTTATTTCTCACAGTTTTGGAGTCTGGGAAGTCCAAGATAAAGGGCTGGCAGATTCAGTGTCTGATGTGGGCCATCTTCTTGATTCTTACAACTGTGCTTTCCCACTGTATCCTCACTTGGTGGAAGGGGCACGCTAGTTCTCTGGGGATTCATTTATGAGGATACTAATCCCATGCATGAGGGCTCTGTTTTTATGACCTATTCACTATCATACTTGTTATTAGGTTTCAACATATGAACTTGGCAGAAACTGAACCACCCAGATAACAGAAATTCCCAAAACTGGAATCCAATGACAAGAAATTTTATTATATAGATAAAGTGAAATCCCAGAATAATGGCTCTTAAAAATATCCAGATGGCAAATAATATAGATTGGAGTATAAGAGCAATAGATTGTAACAAAAAAATTCCATGTAAAAGAAATCAGATATATTCTTACATTGTTCAACACATTTAAGAAAAGATTTTTCTGTATTAACGGAAAAACTTGGAATCAATTAGTAGTAAGTTCCTTTAGAAAGTTAAATAAAAGATAAAGTAAAACAAATAGGCAAATTTTAAATCATGTACCATATGTAAATTACATATACCCCATCCTGACATGCCAAAAGTCTTAACTCATTCCAGCATAAACTCTAAGTCCAAATATTATCTAAATATAATCTCTTAAATATAATCTACTAAGATATCTCAAAGCTTATCTAATAAATCATATATATGTTAGCTGTTGTGAAATCCCAGTTCTGAATTATCCTGGAGCAAAATTTCTCTCCATCTGTGGACTTGTGGAACATAGAAAACAAATTATCTGCTTCAAGGATACTATGAAGGGACAGGCATAGAATTAAGATGCCATTCATAAAGGGAGAAAATGGAAGAGCTGCTGGTCTAAAGCTAGTTTGTAATCCATCAGAGAATATTCCACTAGATGTCCAAGCCTGAGAACAATCTTCTGTAGGTTGATGCTGTGTTCTCTGGCCTTGCTGGGGTGATGGTTATGTTCTCTTGGCCCACCAGGGATGTGGCTAAGGCCTCTTCATTTATTGCTCTGCTTCTGGAGTAATTTTCTTTCATTTTGCCCTGCCTCTGTCCCTTTAAGTCCAGGCTGGGAATGTTTCTGCTGGCATACAATACTCAGAACTCTATTATGAAAAGTGGACTATGAAAAGCAGACTCCCCTGCAATTCATGAGGGTCTAAGCCATCAGAGAAGAAGATCCTCCACAGGCTGTTCTTGAATAACTGCATCTACATATCTGTCTTCTGCTGAGAAGGTTGATTGGAAACATGAGTCACACAGGTAACCTCTTTAGCAAAAGTCTGTGTTCTTTCAGTCACACATTTGGCTCTGTTTCCAGATTATTCTATCTGAATAAGCTGAGAATTGTTCAATCATCAAGTGCTGATCTATCGTGTAGAGTCTTTCCTTACTACTTCCTTGCCTCTGATGGAAGCTATCAATTCTTGACATTTCTTGGCTTGCAGCAGCATTACTCTAGTCCGCCTTTATCAATGGCATTTTCTTTATTTGTCTCTGTATCCAAATGCTCTTCTTTTATAAGGACATCAGTCATTTTGGATTAAGATCATTCTAATTATTTTTTATAACATTTGCAAACTCTATTTCAAAATAAAATCACATTCACAAGTATTGGGGGTAGGATTTTAACAGATCTTGTGTGTGTATGTTTGTCTGTATCAGCATGTGTGTGTATGTGTATGTGAGCATGTGTGTGTATGTGTATGTATGTCACAATTCAACCCATAATAATGTTGTAGTTTAAGAGGATAATTCAAATTAAATTGAGATACACCTGGATTCTAGTACCTATCTGTGACAACTTTTTGTGCTTGTCTTGGTTTAAATTCCATCCTATATGAAATGCAGTGAGTGGTATAGTACATGCTATCTAAAGACCCTCTATTTTATTGTCTTATATTTCTCTTCTCTATATTAAAAATGTATAAAAACCAAAGGTCTTTCTTCAGAAACACACAACAAAGATAGTGAAAATTAAGTCTACCTTGATTCCAGGTCTGTCATGCATTTTCATCCAATGTTTTTTCCAACCTATATAAAGTTTTAATTTTTGTTCTTTTGCTATGAAAATTGAATGCATGAGTAAATGAGATCTTTAAGCATTTTTCAAATATGAATAATTTGGAAAATTATTACATCTTTCATCTTAAGAGGTGGTAGGCATTCTGGAAATCAACTTAGGCTACAGAAGATATACACATAAAATTATGTATTTTAAAAATAAAAGTGATATAACAAACTGACTTATTTGGTTATGCTTTAATTTAACAGGGCATTTAAAGCGGTTAATGAGAGCTATCAAAAACAAATCTGAATTTTGTTTCAATTCAAAGAAGCACTAACTCCCAAAGAATGTAAATTTAGTTTTGTAGGTTAGATCTGAGAAGGTTAAAATTTATTTTCCTAGCTTCAATAACATCAGATTTTAAAATTTCAGAGTTGAATTTGTAAATTCTCATGAAATACATGAAGCTCACTTTCAGAGACAGACAAATGTTATGTGTTTATTTTCTACCCCTGTTTTTATCTTGTTCCTTCTTTTCTTCTCATGCAATTTACTTTCAGCTCCTTCAAGGATTTTCAGGTACTTACTGCTCAGCTTTGTGTCCTGCTGAGCTAAATCTTTACCCCAAGTTTATCTCTGCCTGCACTCTTTTGTATTCAAGATCAAATTTTACTGTGCATTATCTTATATCATTTTTACAATTCTGAAAATGTTGATACTTATGCCTCTCAAAAAGAGATGTATTCATAGTAGTCATCTCTCTAAATCAGGGCTGGTTTTTTAATTCTTTTCATTGTGAAATACTAAGGTTTGAAAAATTAAATCAATCATTCAATTAACTTTGTTTTATTAACTCTTATTTGTTAGGCCCTATCTTAAGTAATGAGAATAGCAAAAATTAACTTTTTACATGTGACGTAAGTGTAACAAATGCATAAAATTAACTCATCCTTATGTTTTGTTCACATCTTGTTTGTTTTTTATCTTGATCATTTTTCTTTACTATTTCTTTTTACTAGAAAGTAATTAAATCGATTCTTTCAAATGCTTCTCTAATTCTGACTGGTATTTTACTACACTGTCTTTTTTGCAATTAGTCAGTTATTCTGGTTGTTACATATTTAGAAGCAAGACTATAACATGATAAATATCCATTGGAACATTTTCTCAAAATGCAAAAAAAAAAAAAAAAGCAATTTTGGTGCCTTTGCTATTTTTATTTGATATCTAACTTGAACACATAAAATCCAGTCTGCTCATATTTAAATAGGACATTGTCAATGGGTTAAGAAGATGGATTTCCCAAGAGACACTGTTCTTAAGGCAAATTTAGCTTCACTTCAAAAAGATCAGAAAATCACAGTTCTCTTCTTATAATATTTAAATATCAGATTTTTATATTCAAAAGGTTCTGAAAGTATGGAATTAAAATGGAGAATTTTAATTTTTCTTTAAAAAAAGGTATTCTCATACTATGACTTGACAAATGAAAGGATTTCATTTTGCAATTCAAAAACCCCAAAGTATTTTAAGTGTATTACATTTAGTGTCTATATAAATTATTTTTAAATTTTGGGTCATTTTCATATAATGAGATTCTGTCACAAAACTGTCACTGTCAATCACGAGTTGCTGAAATTATTAATATCTGAATAGCAGAAAACTGATAGTTTTTGATACAATAACTAGGGGATTGGTTGTTACATTTTTAGTTTGCTTATTTATTAGAAAATAAAAAAATATTTGAAGAGATTATAATTGGCATATATACTTAAGTTTGCATCTATACCTGTTTTTGCTTGAAATATAAGAAATAATCAATTCTAAAATTTTGTTAAACATGTCATTGGTATTTGAAGATTTGAAATTTCTAGAGTTTTAAACTTAGATAAATGGTGCTTCTAGATGTTTGTTCTTAAATTAAAAAAAAAAAAAAAAAAAAAACGTTTCCAAATGGGAAGAGAAGGGGATAGGGATGGTGGAAGGTTACTAGAACGTAGAATGTTTTTTCTATGGGCTATGATTTTAAAGAATGGTAGGGCAAATGGATAAAGCTGAATCAACTATTATAGTAAAAGATAAAATAGTTGCAGTGCTTTAAATATGCAAATGAATCACTTGGACCTGGTCTACTTTCTGGAAGGGGAAAGACACTATTGTCTGTCACCTATTCACTTGATCTCTTTCTTTATTTACTTAAAAATAAATAAAGGGAAATGTCACCAAAATGCATGGAAATAATGAATAAATTTGGTAAAAATCAATGACAAATAAAACAAAGGCATGATTGATTGCCATTTAAAACTAAACAAAGATTAACTAAAAAGATGAATGCTGTAAGTCAGTTTCAGCAAACTTTTTATATGAAGCCTCAAATAGCAAATATTTTTGGCCTTGTGGGCCTTATGTTTTCTGTTGCTACTATTCAACTCAGTTATTATAGTATGAATGCAGCATTACATAACATGTAAATGAATCAACTTGGTATGTTCCAATAAAACTTGATTTAAACCAAGTAAGCAAACAATCAAAAATAGTTTGCCATCAGGATTTGGTCTGTAGGTCATAGTGTGCAGACCTTTGTTTTTTTGTAGGTAATAATATTATGCATGCTTTGAACACCTATGCCAAAATCTACCTTTGAAAATTGATTACTTTAGAAAGATTTAGTGCCTTTTATAAATCTCAGTGGCACATCTTCAAGCTCCAAAATATTTATTTTAAGGAATTGAAAATTGACTTATACAATAATTATTACAAGAATTGGTCTGGAAAGTTCACTTAGCAAAGACCTAATCTTTCTATTAAATGGATGAGAAGATGGTAAGGCAATATGCTGTTTTCCATGTTGGTGTGCTGAGATGTCATTGTAGTTCAGTGGAGTGAATATCTCATGATTTAACATCTATCTGATCATAAAACCATACATTTATTTAGGTTAATGAATATTCTTTACATATAAAATGTGGAAAAACGTAAAATAGAATTTTTAACTATTTAAATTATATGTAGTCTAGTTTGGCAATATGTTTTAAATTCAAGTTTAAAACTAAGCTCAAAGGAAGTTATATGGATCAGTTATCTATTACTACAATTATGGTCAATAAACCATGTGCCTTTCTTTCAATTCACGAGTCTACAGCTTTACAGTTTAGTCTGAGTTTACCTAGACTCACTCATATGTTTGATGATCAATTACAGATTGCACTCTTGTGAGATCACTGGGGTAGACTTGTCTCCTCCATTTATTTCAGTATTGAACTGGCCGTCACTTGAAAGCTCTCGTGATAAAGGCAGAACAAGAAAGCAGATGAAAAGGCAAAGTTATATCAAAAATGTCATGAATATAGGGAAAGGTAAAAAAATTCAGGTTATTGATGCAATCACTTTTTCCATTAGCATATGTCAATAAGTAAACATATATTTTGCAAATTTGCAAACGTTACCGTCAAAACACACTGTGTAGCTTCAAATTCTAAGAGCGGATCTCTGAATTTATACTAAAATAACAATTTTCTGACCTGATTTGCAGGCTTAATAGAATAATAATTTTCAAGTGATGTTATGTTTCTGGTGAAAGGAATAATTAAATGTGGACCCTAGAAATAAAGAACATGCATTTTAGGTTAAAAAATTTATTTTTATATTTGAAAGCAAAGTTCCATTTTTCACTTAGAATAAGGATGCTTTGCAGGCTCAACTCTCTATAGTCCCTTGTACTTATTTTCTTTTGAAGTAAAAAATCAGTTTATAATTTATTTTCATCTTCTATTTTGTCTTATTTTATGGCTCATTATTAATGTTAAAGGAAGTCAGGTAGGAAACTGGTGGTATGTATGAATGATGTTACAAAAATCAAGACACAGTGTGTCATGTTCACTCACATTTATATTTGATCCTCTATACTGACAGCTAGAACAATCTGTTTTTGTCTGTACAATAAGCACATATGATTAAAGCACATATGGGATAAATTTTCATACTGCCACATGGGGCTTTTCAGAATTGCATCTGTCATTAATGTCATTAGAAGACAAACTGCAAGAATCTTTCCCTACTCTGACATTTTATCCCTTATGAAGCACACAAAAGAAGCAACACACTTTACTATTTTCTGTTTCAATTAAATAATTTGTATGTGGGTTACATTTGAGTGCTAAAGATGACAGATCCTATTCTCCCAGGTAACAGCATTCCAATTTAACTCATTATACATGAACACTTACATATACACTCTGCTGATTCAAAATTATATGTCTTCAGAAATAAAACCTCTTTTATGCAAATGTCTAATTTATAGATATTCATTCAAGAATTTCTAACAACTTCTAATGCTTCCACTAGAATCAGAAGCACTTAACATTTCAATTCAAATTATTCTTTTTGTATACTTTGTTTTTAAAATGTCCACATAAATCTGAGTTTAGATGTGTAATAGAACAATTTAACAATGAAACTACTTTTCTCATTTTAATGTTAATAGTAATTGGGCATATTGCATTCTTTTCAGAGTCTAAATTACATACTGATAATACATGAGTTATTTTGGTTTAGTGGGGCTCCAGTTATTTCACTAACCTTATGTTTCATGATATTATTTAGAATCTGCAGAGTTGCACTCACATGTCTATTTACATGACCTAACCATTTGAAGCTTCACTTCACTCATTGATAAATGTCAACTTCATTGGTTAGTTTTAAGAATTGAAGGAAGTAACCTTATATCTGTCACAGAGCTAGCACTCAACACATAGTAATTAATATTATTGTAAATTATAATTTACTATTATCACATACTAATTCTAAAATTAATATAGCCCTAGCTCCTCTGAAATGTAAAGAATCTTGTAACTATTGAGATGAAGGGAACAGAAAAGGAAATTGTTAAAGAGAAGCCTTTCTGGTTTAGACTACAACTTGTTCCATGTAACCTCAACCACATGAATAATTAAATTAGTTTAGGGAATTAGCAGAAATAAATGCTGAGGATAAATATAATGTTAGAGAACAAATTAAGGTTTGAAGGTATTTTATAAGTGGTTGAGATAACTTGCCCATACAAATGATTGTAAGACAATTGTTAGAATAACTGTAGATAATTATAGCAAGGCAAGAGCAATTTGGAAAGAACAAGTTATCCATTAGTGTCACAGGGCTTAGTAAAATCTTAGATGTCTGGTTTAATCCACGTCTTCAATACAACTTGCAAGATATTCAATAATCTGTCTCTTAAATTTCTCTCCCACCTCATCTTTGTCTGCATTTCCATTCATTATGCAAACAATTCAGTCGCTATATTATTTGTATACATTCATTTATCTTTCTAAAATGATCACTTTCTGGTTTTCTACCAGGTAAATGCAAAGCCAACCTTAAGACTCAGCTCCAATCTCATTTATTTTTTAAAGATTTTTCTGACCATACACAAAAAATACTAACCATTACTTTCTTGTGTTTTCTGTTGTGTATTAAATACAGGGCTAACAAATCTGTCAAAGAGTATCATACACACTCATTTAAAAGTCCATCTCTAGCTTGAATTTACATACTGTAATACATAGATTTCTATCAAAATTTGTATGCTATCTTTAGAGGTGAAAAATGTATTTTATTAGTAAATGATGATTTCCCAGTTAATATTTCTCTAATTTCAATGGAGAACTACTTCAGTTGAAAGCCTCGTTAGTTGCGATAGTCTAAGAGGTTTGAGGACTACAGTACTATAACCTGACCAGGATGTTTAGGTTAACAGCATTGAACAAAAGATAGCTGATGATGGTTACAAGTAAAGCAGTGTATTGGAAAGATAATAGGCAGTTTTGATTGTCACATAGCAGTAATATCTTAAGGAATTGAGCAAAGGGATAAACTATGTTTAATAATTATGGGTTTAATTGAATTAAACACTGAAGCATTTACCTCAACAAGATTAGGAGAGATCAGATCCCTGGACTGTCTAATGGGCATACTGCTGACATTTAATTTATTTCAATTAATATTTAATTAGCACTCTGTGCCGAGCAACTTGTAATCTCTGATCTTGGGTTTTCCTCCCTGATCATAGAATTTCCAACTGATATAAGACTAAACCACGAAAAAAATAAGTCATAGCAATATCTATCATTGCCAATCTTTTTCTTCTTTTTTAAAAATAAATCATCTTTATTGATATGTAATGACATACAATTGATTCCATATATTAAGGGTGTACAATATAATAAGTTTTGATATTACCTCCACTTATGAAGCCATCATCAATATCAAGATAATGAATAATTTTATCACCTCAAAAGATTCAATATACTCTTTTGTAATTCTGACCTCCTGACCTCACTTTCCCAATTCTTAGACATCGACCTTTGGCTTTTTATCACTATAGATTGTGCAGTTTACATTGTCTAGAGCTTTATATGAATACAATCACATTTTTTTTTTTTTTTTTTTTTTTAAGGGGTTTTTTTTTTTTTTTTTTTTTTTTTTTTGAGAAGGAGTTTCTCTCTTGTTACCCAGGCTGGAGTGCAATGGCGCGATCTCGGCTCACTGCAACATCCGCCTCCCTGGTTCAGGCAATTCTCCTGCCCCAGCCTCCTGAGTCGCTGGGATTACAGGCACACGCCACCATGTCCAGCTAATTTTTTGTATTTTTAGTAGAGACGGGGTTTCACCATGTTGACCAGGATGGTCTCGATCTCTTGACCTCGTGATCCACCCACCTCGGCCTCCCAAAGTGCTGGGATTACAGGCTTGAGCCACCGCGCCCGGCCCACAATCACATTTTATGAAATCACTTGTCTGGCCTTGCCCATTCACAGTAATGATTGTGAGATTATCCATGTTCTGGTGTGACGTAGCTCTTATCCTACATTTTACTTATAAACATGTTATAAAACCCATAATGTATTGCATTTTTGGTTTAAATAATAAAATACATTTTAAATAATTGATTTAATTTGAATAATTAAATATATTTAATTTACAAGAAAAATATACAAATTTACCAATGCAGTTACCATTTCTGAGACTTCTGTTCCTACCATATGACATTTTTATTCTACTTAAATAATGTCCTTTAATATTTCCTGTGTTGAGCTTCTTTCAATGTTTATATATCTTTAAAAGTCTTTAGTTTGCCACTACATTTAAAATATGTGTTTTCTGGTTATAGAATTGTGATTTATATCCTTTTTTTATGGTCTCCACTGTACATAAAAGTGGATTATACATAAGTTGCTGCTCTATTATACTCTTGATTTCATTGTTTCTGAAAAGAAATATACTGTTATACTTAAGTGTCGTTTTTTGAAAGTAGTATAGCATCTCATTCTCCTCCCTCTTGTTGCTTTTAAGATGGTTTTCTTTATCATGTATTTGGGGCAGTTTTATTATGTGATGCGTCATTGCTTTTAACTTCGTGTTCCTGTGGTTGAGGAACCACAAACATGTTGAGCTTCTTGGATATTGGGATTATTGTTTCTATCTAAATCAAAATTTTTTCAAACATTTTTCTTTTTCTTAATTTTAATTTATATTTTCATTCAGAGGTACATGTTCAGGTTTGTTACATGGATATATTGCATAATGCTGATGTTTTGGTTTCTAATGATCCCATTACCCATGTATAACATAGTACCTGGTAGTTTTTCAAACCATGTCCCCCTCCCTGCCTTCTCCCTTCTGGAATCTCCAGTGTCTATTGCTCCCATCTTTATATCTGTGTATACCCAATGTTTGGTTACCACTTATAAATGAGAGTATTTGTTTTTCTGTTTCAGCATTAATTATTTTAAGGATAATGGCCTCCAGTTGCATTTCATGCTGCTGCAAATGACATCATTTTGTTCTTTTTTTTATGGTTGCATAGTATTCCATGATGTATATGTACCACAATTTTTTTTTTTATCCAACCCACTCTTGGTGGGCACCTGCCTTGATTCCATGTCATTAGTATTGAGAATAGTGCTGTAATAAACATATGAACACAACGTAGTACTTAGCAAATGTTAGCAGTTTTATTTCTATTTCTCACAACTGGTAATCACTTGTGAAATTAATATCATAGAATTATTGGGCAATTTTGAGTGCTTATTTGAGTTTAGTTACCAGAAATTTAAGGAGGCCAATTACTACATTGTCTCAACATTCTCCATCATCTTTAAGTTGTAAATATATAGATGTTGTTTTAGTTTCTCAACCCCTGCATTTTTGCTTTCCCAGATAAAGGATTGGAGGTGTTTTATGCAAGACAGCCATCAAAATTCTGTACAATGCAATGTAAGTGAGAAAGATGAAAATAAAACATATTAACACAATGATTGATGGTGAAAACATAACAGATTTTAAATATTGAAGATGTTAACGAAGAGCCAGGACTGCTGATTTGAATCTATGTGATCTAGAAGGAAATAATGTGGTCAGGGATTGGAGTAACAGTAGCCAGGAAATTTTGGAAGGCTGCAATTATTGATGAGAGTATGGCCATGAGAAATTATTACTGTGGGAATGGATTGTTGCAAGTGAGGAGGCTGACATCAGAGGGGGAAAGTGCTAAATAGATATAAACATGTATTGAAATATCATAATTTATGATAAAATGAATAGTTAAAAAACTGATGCAGGTTCTAGAGGCATTAATAAATGAGAAGAAAGGGAGGGTCCATGAGGGGATATTAATAATGATAAAAGCAAAGAAGGGTTAGTAGCGGATAAAGTGATGGTATAAATTCTAAAGGTAGTTTGTCTTCCTTAGGAAAAAGGAAGATTAGTACTTTGGAAATAAATATAAGTTTCACAGATAGAGTGAAATTGTAAAAACTGAAATCAAATTTAAAACTTGATATGTTAACTAAAAACTAGGCTCAGTTATGTTTGGACTGCCTAAATACTAAGAGGGTTTTCTTACTTTGTCTTAGAATTTAGGTTATAGTGATGCTAGATGAGAGTTATATAAGCTCGTTGTAAGGAGTAGTAGCAATACAGGAGAGAGAAGCAACCATATAACATTCTACCCAAAGTCTCCAAGATAGCTTTCTCCAAAGCAGAGGGCTTCTAACTGAGAAATATGGCATTAACATAAATTAAATTATCATTTTATTTTGTAACCACTATTTGTTGACCATTGGTTCCATTATATTACTGAACCTTCAAAACCACTCTGTTTGAAAACTCCATTCAAAATCAATTTTTTTTCTAAATTAACATGTAATTTTATAAAATCATTTTGGATAGAGTTTTTAAATAGCATACCTCAAAATGATAGTTGTTTTTATTTTTGACAAGTTATAAATTCAAAACTTTATGTTAATTTGTTGAATTGGACTAAAGAAATCAAACCACTATTAAAATTAATTATGCTTAGGATCATCTGATAAGAGCAAGGTAAAAGTCAGTATTGAATTTCTGTTTTCAATTAACAAGAATGTGCTAGAAAATCTATACAATCATAATTATTTTAAGCCCTGTAGTGAGATGAAATTGCAAAACAATCTAGTGAACTGAAATCAAGAAAGTTACAAGCCCACACAGTTTTTATGTTTGATAAAGCAGCATGAAGACGGGGTTTAAATTCCAGAGAGCCCCAAACATAAAAGAGCCACATACCAATTCTTTCCCATAGGCCAAATGCCTATAAAGCATTTAGCAGCAGGGGAGAAATACTAAAAAAATATTCCCTTTGAAGCACCGGTCCTGCTATGATTTGAGACAAGAGCAGATGATCTCAGAAAAAACTTTGCATACTCACTTACTAAGCCTGAGAATGAAGCAATAAAATGCCTTCACTGGAGGAATGGCAGCAGAACTGAGAAAAATTCCTTCTGAGTTGTAGATCTGCTGGGATTGCTATAGACTCAAGTCAGGATGAAATAACCCAAAGATATAATTCAGCTATTACCCACTGAATAAGTCAGTGTTTATCTGCCCTCTGGGAGGAACAGATAGATCAGAGTTTTGACATTGGTGAAGAGGTTCAAAGACTTATGAAGTCTGGGTTTATGGAGGAGATCTGCAACAAAATCTCCAAGCTCCAGGATTCCAATCCCTGCTTTAAAAATTTGTATGATCCTGTTCTTAAAGATTGTGAAGCCTGTCATGTTTAAATGTAACAAAAGAAAACAAATAAATAAACAAATCAGACCAGGAACGACTACTGTGTACTTTGACTCAACAAGGCACACTAATGGCCTGACGAAAAATAAAGAAGTGCACCCTTATCTGTGCATAAATATTATTCACCTCAGTCTTTAGTGTTATTTTACTGCAATATCTAGTATTCAATAAAAATTATATAAGACACAATATAACCCATCATCATATTACTAAAAGCAATAATCAATTTAAAAAGGCTCAGTTGACCAAGATTTATCCCACCAATGTTTTAATATCTTTTGTATTTACTTTTATTTTGAGGCTCATTGCTATTAAAAGGGTTTACTATAAATTAAAAGCATTACCAATAAATAAAACAATAGGTAATTATAGATTCTTTTCATGACAAAAAATGAGGAAAAATGCTCTACAGGGTATTTAGATTACTCCCCAGATGCTAAAATACGTGACTTCTTTTCTCTATTTACTGCAAATATTTAATGTGTATAAAACATATAATTTCCTCCTGACCTTGGTGGTTGGTGGATTTTCAACTTTGTGCATCTCTCAAGTTGTGGCAGGGATCATGGCACAGTTGGCTATTATACCAAATGGTCAGGAGAGCAGCAGCATTGAATGTTGTTCCCACCACCATTAGAAACTGGAAAGAGTGGGCTCTTCCTAGATGCTTCTTTTTGAGCACACATTCATTTATCAGAAACTACCCTGCATGCTTTCCTTAAATAGGAACTGTTAGTTTCATTGAGGCTGAGAAGAATTGTGTAAAGACAGAAGAATTGTTTGTCACTATTAGTCTCTCTGAGTTTACCAAGGATTAAGGTGAGAACAGCATTCATTGCACATGCATCTCCCATACTGCTAGGCAAGATCATGTCAGAAGATAGACGT
This sequence comes from Cebus imitator, assembly GCF_001604975.1. Taxonomy (NCBI): domain Eukaryota; kingdom Metazoa; phylum Chordata; class Mammalia; order Primates; family Cebidae; genus Cebus; species Cebus imitator. The sequence continues at coordinate 2,006,227 of NW_016107327.1, read as the reverse complement.
ATTATAATAGCCTATATAAATGCTAACATCAATTATATGACTTACAAGAACAGAAATTTAATATAGCTAACCAGAAAATCTAAAAGTAAAGCAAAATCAGACTGGATATCAGATGATAAATTTGGGCAGTCTCAGCCTAACCAAGCAAACAATTGTCCTAATTAACCTCTATATTTAGATGGATAGATATGGATTTATAATGAAAGTAGCCACAGTTCACATTTGTGAAATAATAAAAGCATCACCGTGCATTATTTTTATTACAAGATACATATTTGTTTAATAAATTATAAAATCCAAGTAATAAATCTTACAAATCTATTTTGAAAAGATTAGTATGACATAGTAAATACAAGCAAATATACAGATTTCATTGAAGGATTTTGAAGAATCTCAATAGAGATCCTTGCATTCACCTTCCAAGTGAGTCTTGGAGGTGAAGAATATATATTAAGGCTGGAAGCATAAACCATTAATTTGACTATTACATACATAAGTTCTAAATTGCAAATGTATAATATGCATTTTTAGATGTCTTCTAATGATATAGTACAAAGCCTGGCTGAAATATTTGAAGGCAAGCATGTAGGTAATGAAATTAAAGTTTAAATAAGTACTCCATTAAGTGATAAAGCATAATGCTTATACCATAAACGTTGTTACATAAAAATTAACAATTATAGTCCATATATTTTGGAATAACAGCTTAACATTCATTTTGGGGAAAATTATTACTTTTTCCAAAGAAAACTCTATAACTGAGAATTCATAAGTTCTCCTTAACCTATATAATATCTCAGTGACAACAAAAGTAGAATATACAAACATATCAGGAAAGATTTCAATTAAACTTACACTGCATCTGTAAATTTTTATTAAAGATTAAAAGCACAAAATATCAGCAATGATGAGAGTTATTCTCTCATTCATTCAGCTTTGAGCTTTATTTTGCTCCAAGTTCTGTGATACGGTGTCTAGGCTCCCCACCCATTTAAAATTGAAAATAAAATATCTTGATTTCACTTGTAGAGGGAAAACAAAAAATTCTTGTTAATACAAACTCAGAACATGGGATGAAAAATTATGGTATCCTCAGCTTAAGTAAAGAATGTATACAGTCAACACCAAATTGTAATAGTTAAGAGAAATGAATAGCAATTTTTAACTCATTATAATTTAATTAGATGTATTTCAAGAAAGAATTACACGTAATATATTACACATGTATTACGTGTATATGTACTACATAACATATGCCATATGATATATATTACTTTGACATAGTTTGAATAATTAGAAATTAAAGGTCAGAGATATAACAAACCATAATATTTTGGAAGAAAAATAACCTTATTAAGCTCATTGTAATTGAACTATGAACATATCTGGCAGGATATTTAAGTGTGTATATATGTATATACATTTATCTAAATATATATTCAGCAAGGAACACTCTGTGACTAGAGAACATGAGTTATCATAAAAAGGACAGCAAAGTATCCCAGTGATGAAACATATGTAGAAAGCTCCGTAAGATTTTTTTGCTCATAAACTTATAAAGCATGTCAATTTCCACAGTCATTTTAAATTTTTATTATTACAATGATCTCATTTAGATATGTTGATCAACCTATCAAATTTAGTAAAGAATGAGATAATCAGAATGACATACTGATTATGTCAGTAAAGAATGACAAAATGACATAATCTAACTGACTTTCTAGTTTTTGTATATTTTTAGTTTTATAAACTATTCTTGGTAGGTAAATACAATTATCACACAACTTATACAGCACAACTTTATATTGACACAAAATAATACACATGTGGCTAGTCAAGAATAGTATAGACATAACCTCTTCCTGAAATTAATATGATATTTACATAGTCCATGTACATATAACAACTGTCAAAACAAATAATTTGAGCTTACAAGCTATGTGACATTGAGTAAGTTATTCAAACTTACTCGAATTTCTCAAAACAAAGAAACTGTTTTATTCTAATGCTGCAGAGGAAGAAATCTGCTTTCAGCACTTAAAGACATGCTTTTACCCTAGATTTCATTCAATAATATTTCAAAAGCTTAAGACAACACTTGGCTAGGGAATCTTGTGATATTAATATGTAATATAAGCCATCGCATATTATGACACCCAAAACAATACCATAAAACTTTGACAGCTTGATATATTCTGAATTGATCCTAAAGATATGGACAGTTTTGTTCCTGGAACTGTGTAAAGCTCAGGCCCCTTAGTTAATGGTTGTGGGAGAAGGCATGGTGTGAGCCCTGTGAGGGGAGAGAAGGAAGAGAACTGATATGTCATGTGTTCTCCCAATTTACCCGTTAACCTAATTTTCTGTCAGGAAGTGTCTTAATCCTAGTAAAGAAGCAAGCATGTTTTCTTCATTATAGGGAAAAAAGAGTAAGTATTTGGGGTTTTATATGTATATAAAATCAGACTCAATTTTTTTCTGAGTTACATCTTACAGGTTATCTACATGCCTTTAAAGTCAAAATTAGCATACATGACACTAAACTCAACATGTCAACTGCCAGTTCAGATACAATTCTTCATACCATTATAATTTTATTGTTAAAATCATAGCATTTCATTTTGCTGATATTTTATTTATTTAATCTAGATAATGCATATTTCTCAGTACAAAGCCATATTATCACCTCCAGAAATGCCATTGTTTCAAATAAGAGCCTAATTTGAGCTTAATTTTTCAACTTTTAATTTTGATTATAGTCTTTAAATCTTTCTAATAAATTCTCATTTTGTTTATGTTAAGCAGCCTCTGTTGCTACCACTGCTGCTGCTGCTCCTCCTCTTCCTCCTTCCCTCCTCCTCCTCCTCTTCTTTTTTCTTCATAATGAAAGAACTTATTTTTATTCCTAACAGAACAGTTAGTAAATATACTAAGTTCCAGTTTGTTTATTTTAAAGACTTGCTCTACATTATTCATGTGTAGTTAAATAATAAAGATGAAAATACTTAGCACATTATGCCATGTGTTCTACCATCTGGACTTAACCTACCTCTCACTTAGATTATGTCTTCTGTCCAGTTCTATGTATAGTTCTATGTATAGTGAGTTCTCTGGGATACTCACAATTCCCTGAAAACACTCTAGTAATACTTTCATGTCTTATCTCATGCTTTCCATATATGTGAAAATACATACATATATAAATACATACATATGTTTGTGTATGTGTGTGTGCATGCCTATAAAATATTGTCCCACAACAGTGCATTGCCAATTCAATTTTTATTCTGGACCCAAGCTTAACTTTCCCACAATGCCTTCAACAACCAAAAATAATTTCAGTGAATCCATATGTTTATATTCTCCTTAATAAGCAGTTTTTTATTCTATGTTGGCTATACTTATTCCTACTTGAATACTTTCTAACTCAGAACAGGGATAATTCCTATGTCATTTTTTTTATCCTCTGCCATTGCTACCATAATGCTTTACACATAATAGAAACTAAATGATTGGTCCCTTGAATTGAATATTGAAATTATATAACCACGCTGAGGTTAGTTTATTCTTTCCTTTTTAGGCAATATGCACTATTAATAATAATTACTATTATTATAAGGGAAAAACCCATGCAGATGGTGATTATTTTCATAGTTCATCATTCTACCAGTCAAATTTCAAGTGAAATAATTGCCTCCCTTGGGCCTCCAGTAAACTAAAGGGTGTAAGGTATATAATAATAATGAGATATTTTAATAATGATTCAGAAACATTAAAATGTGGAAATAGTGTTTTGGGTTCACATTCCAAAATTGAAAAGTGCTATTATATAATTAGTAATGCTGGATAGAGTATACATTTTTATAACATCAATCACAAGCTGTTCAAATTATTGCTTTTAAGCTTCACTGCACTAGATGATACAGATATGTTTTTTTCTCTATTTCTTCAGTATATGCATAAGGGTTTATTAAAAGAGAAATGTTTCTCAGTGATATACTTTGTATAAGATTTAAGAACGTTTCAAGGATGGATTAAAATTTGTAAAAGTTCAGAAATTTTTTTATTTGCAAAGGATTTGTAAAAAGAAAACTTTTGAGGCAGAAGACACTATAGAGCACATCCAATTCAACCGTCTTCCCTTACAAACTAAGGAACTGAAGATAGGGAAGTAATATGATTCTATCATTCTCTTAGGAAACTATCATATTTCTGCTTTTTTTTTTTTTGAGGTTAAGTTTATGAATACTCCTGATACCAGTTTTCTGGAATGGCCTACAGGAAGATAAATAAATACTTTGGCAATACAAAAAAAGAAATGCTAAATAGTCTAAGAGGGAATAGTAAACTTTTGTTTATGTTTGGATGAAAATAACAGCTGAGAAAAGTTGTAAGTTATACTGCAAAGGATTCTTCCCTGATTTTTAGGGTAGAAGTGTAATAATGTGTGTTTTAATTTTAAAGCAAAATAGGGCTCGCCCCTATATTTGTTCAGTAAAGAAATAGTTAATGCCAATCAGAGAAAGATAATAAAAAGGCTACTAAAAAACTGAAAATAAAATGTTTTGGGAAAAGGGATAAAAACAGTAACAATTTAAGAGAATTTATATTCTTGAACTTCAGTAAGGGTTTAAATATTCTTGTCACTGTCTCCTAATATGATTTTCGGTCATAGAAATAGCTTATTTCTAACATGTCATGGGTCTTGATGCAATACTTTACCAGACAATATTTAATATAATTATTCCTAAGTTTAGAAGAAATATATACTTATTTAACATGAAGCAAAATCTATCATTTACACCTTATAAACTTTGTTACTTCAATAGATGATCAAACACGCAGGTGAAATGCTGTGATTTAATGTCAGAGTAGTGGGCTCAAAATTCCCCAAAACTTGACTACTCTTTAATAATTTGCTACAGAAAGGCAGCCCAACATCTTGTACAATACTACCATGTTATTTCTTTGATCAATACATGAAATACTAATGTCTCCAATGGAAATGTCAAACCAAGATTTCACTGGTATAAATGATATTAGTCATGGTCTGCTAAATTTTCTGATTTAAATAACTCAAAGTCACTGAAATTTCTCCTCTTGCAATTAGTATTTTAAAATGTGTTCTAAGTACATAATAAAACATTTCATGCTCTTCCTTGAAAGTAAATCAGGTATCTTCAAATTATATCTCAGAAAAAAAAATTAATGGACTTAAAGAAATTTATTTCTGGTAACATTTTCCCAATTTTAAAGACGATATTTTTAACTAGCTTTTTGACAATTTACATAATAAAAAAGTAATTTGAATAGAAAGTAATAAAATAAAAAATAGTAATTCAAGACATTCAGGGAAGATGGAAAATATAATTAAAATATTCAGTTTTTTAATTATTAATACATATACTGTAAAAGTCTATTATTTGGCCCTATTAAGAATTTATCCAAAAATACAAGTAGTTTTCAACAACAGAGGAGAAAAATTTATTGGTGAGAAGAAATACAGATCTAAAATGACTGTATTTTTTGCAAGTCTTTGGCGTACAATCAATAGATGCCTGAGTCATTACTGGAAAGTAGGAATTATAAAGTTGTCTATTACCAGTATAAAGAGTGGTGAATGCAGTATATTTTTATGTGTTAGTTTTTTACTTCTATAATTATATAAAGGATTAGTGAACCTCATAACAGTAAAATGTTACATGCATGTACCCATATTCAAATCGCAAGAGTTTCTGTTGCCTGAGATAAGGTGGTATACAGATTTATAATGCCTTATTAAAGAAACTAAACAAAATCTCATTTATTTCTAATTTACTGAATATTAATTAAAATATGTGAAAATTTTTGCCACGTTCTCCAATTTACCTAGAGATCTCTGGGTACTCAGAACATGTTTTATGAATGTCATCTTGCATGTTTTCTGTTCATTCACTTGTATTTACATTAAACTGATGCAAACGTGCATGTGTGTGTGTGTTTGTGTGTGTGTCTGATATTTGTAAGAATTTTAATGTCAATTTTTATCAAGTATAAATCATATATATGCTTATTATTTTCTTTATTTCTAGTTTAAGCTTTTCAGTTTATCATGTCAATTATAATTTTTGAATATAAGAACATAACGACCATTCCTTTCAGATTACCTTTTGGCTTTAATAGAATACAATGTATAATATAATTTTCTCCAAAAGATATTTTTTGTTACTTCATCAAAAGTGACATTCACTTTTGACTAAAAGTGAATTTTAAGACTAAAAACTCTGGAAATCTAGTAATCAAATACTAATGATTCTTTCATTTTTACTATTATTATCAAGTACGTGAATACAAAAAAAAAAAAAAAAAGAACAATGATTAATTATCTGGTAAACCCTGAATTGATTAAACAAAGAGTAAAATATCAAATTAGCCAATAATTATTTAATTTTAGTATCTTATACAAAACAACTGTTTCAAAGGATGTTACTTCTTAAACCACATTTAAGGATCTATTTTACTGTTATTTCCTCTTTTTGAGGCTTCTGAATACAAGGCATAATAAGCCATAATTTGAGCATTTCTCTTTACTGTAGATGGTATGATCCAAATATCATTCTTATTATCTACAGTGTTGACTCTCATTTTCTAAAAAGTCCTAAAAAAAAAAAAAAAAGCCTTTGTTATAAAGGCATAGGAAAGTGTGAATCTTTTGACATAGATTCTGCACGTATTCATTAATTCAATTAGGCAGATTTGGCAATGATAATGTGTGAAAAGAATAATGAATATGAAAATGGAATAAGAATAAAATATGCTGCAAACTAGGCACTGCTATGTGCTAGATTTGCAAGCTTGAGACAAATTACTAAAGTCCAGTTTTCTTATCTTTAAAATGTGCCAAAAAATAACTGCTTCAATAATTGTTAAAATAATTAGATGAAATAACCATAAAATCCCCAGCACAATGATTGAAAAAGCGAGACTCACTGTAATATTTTCCTGCTTAGTCTTTATGCAAGCTTTTGGGTACTTTTTGTGTTCTTAGAAGGATATTAAGTATAAAAACAAAGTAGAAAATTTTATTTATTGACCTCCAGAAATTTGCAGCCAATATAGGGAGATAATATAATTATATTAAATAATTTTTCTGAACCTCAGTTTTATCAGCAGTAAAATAAGAACATCAGTTATTTCACAGTAGTGCCAACTGGCATTGATTTATTAACAATTCTATGAAAAATGAAATTAAAAATTTTGTGCAAAATAGTGATTAATGAGGTATTCAGCTAGGTAGCTAATCAGTGCAGTATCACTGTACTGATTGTAGCAGTGACAATTATAGTTTCAGTAATAATAACAGACATATACACATTTGTTATACACAAATATACACACTCAAACATATATTCATACGTGTGTGTGTACCCTTAAGTGCCAGCCGCTTATCTATGCACATTTTATGTAGATGCTAGAGTAAATCATTTCATTATATCAAATTTTTATTGAGTAGTTTTTTTACCTTCATTTCACAGATGTGAGATTAAGTCATGTAAACTAGCATTAAGTATAAAATATTATCACAGGCCTAAAATACATCACTTTGTGCTAAAATTAAGAAACCATCTAGACAAATTTGAGGAGATAAGGAGTTCCTAAAATGGTGAAATTAGAATCCAAACCTGGAATAGTATGCAAATGAAGAAGTGCTTTTCTAAATAATATAATTAATAATAATTTGATAGATTAGATTTGTTCTTGACTTTCCTATTGCAACCATCATTTCCTAATTCCTAGTCAATTCAACATGAAAAATAAAAGTCCAGATAAATGTTTACATTTTATCACTTCAAAATATTTTTCTAAATCCTAGTTTATTTCCCTGTGAGCTGGGCCAAAATTCGTAGAGGAGTTATATTGCTTCAGATGCATGCTAAGTAGACCTCTTCAATTTCTAACCTTAAACACACTTGGAAACTGATAAAGGAGAATAGGCAGAAGATTTGCATCTTAAGCATATTCGTTAAAATAGTTCCTCTTTAACAGCTCTAAGACAACATTTTGACCCAACAAGCATTAAAACTCTGGGGAGGGCCAGGTGCGGTGACTCATACCTGCAATCCCCATGCTTTAGGAGGCTAAAGCTGGAGGATCTCTGGAGGACAGGAGTTCAAGACCAGTCTGGGCAACATAGCGAAACTTGTTTTCACAAAATAAATAAACAAATAAATAAATACATTTGCCAGGTGTGGTGGGCTTTGCCTGTAATACTAGCATTTGGGGAGGCCGAGGCAGGAGTATTGCTTGAGCCTAGGAGTTTAAGATAGGTCTGGGTAACATAGCAGACACCACCTCTACAAAAAATTAAAAAAATTAGAGAGGCATGGGGCATGTTCCTATAGTTCCAGCTACATGGAGGACTGAGACAGGAGGACTTCAGTGAGGAGTATATAACCAAATCAGTGTTCAAAACCAAATTGTGTAGAAAGTAGGCAAAGACTTTTTAAAATGTAGGTTCCTCCATCAGTTGACAACTGACTCCCTGCCAACATACCATTTTAAATAGATGGGAGGTTACTGAATCTTCCTAATATTGAATTATCTCATTTCAATAACATTAGGCAGTTTATTGTATATTGAGCAGTGAGAGCTAATCAATGATTTATTAACATCCCCAAATGCATGTATTTTTCAGTGAAGAGAAATATGCAAAGAAAAAGAATATCACAGGCCTAAAATACATCACATTGTGCTAAAATTGAGAAACTAGAAAATCTAAGGGAGTGAAAAATTTCTTGAAGGTAAAGAATGTATCATTTATTTTTGTTGCACTATAGTTCCTCAGAGTTCCAAAATTATTATTTGTTGAATGAAAAGACAATAGCACAATGCAATATTATGTTTTGTATTGTTAGCGCAAAAAAGAATCTACTTGCCACTTTGATTTTGGTCAGGAAGATAGTTTTCCCTAACATGAGTGCAATTTAAAATATATCTATAAGCAAATATTTCCATGGATTGGGAATGCAATAAAACCATAAGAACTTGAAATTCTGTTGTAAATTATATTGTGCCTTATTCCCATTTACATAGTTAACCACTGACTAAAGAGGATTTGGCCTCCTTTCTGTGAGACATGCCATTATCTTTGTTGTCTTTGAAGGATTTTGCACTCTGTGTTTGTTGATACCAAAAAATTCAAAAAATTGTATTACCAAAATAATGCCTAATACCATATTCCAGATTTGTTTGTCCATTTACCTCTAATGAACAAGAAAATCATTAATTTTCAGGAATGTTATCAGTTTTATTGCATACATTTATATATATGAAACTAAAATAAATCCTAGGAATTTGAGAATAGGCCCAGTTTGGCCAGATTATATATCAATCTCATCAAACAATGAATGTCACACAAAGGCCCCCTATAGCTTGAAAAAAATAAGCTATGGTTAGCAGAATTCATTGCCTTCAACATATAATTCAATTTCTAAGATTATAAGATTTCCACACTAGGTTTTAAATGTATAATAAAAAATATAATTTACAAATTATTTAAAGTATGTGTTTTTAAAAACAAAATTGTATTTTAATTTAAGTGATGTCATTCACGTCTCTAGTATTATATATGTATCCTAGCCAGATGAGACTTGCAAGTCTAAGTTTAGAAAATTTCAAATTACTACTGTACCATGTAATTGCTATGGGACTTTTCTCAACCTCATTTTTGAACATTAGCTTGTACAATTGGCATTTTAAAGTTTGTTGTACCTACCCTACTGAATTGTCTGAGACTGAAAAAAGGTGTTATGCAATAATATGTTAGCTTGAAATGCAGTTGTTATGCAAGTCATATTTGTAGTGATATCATCAATAGCAATATTTAAAGTTTTTGTTAACATACTGAATACATATTTCATTTTCAATGAATATACCAATATTATTAATCAATATAAATCTACATCTATAATTGTATTAGTCTGTTTTCACACTGCTGATAAAGACATACCTGAGACTGGGAAGAAAAAGAGATTTAATGGACTTACAGTTCCACAAGGCTGGGAAGGCCTCACAGTCATGGCAAAAGGCAAGGAGGAGCAAGTCATGTCTTACATGTATGGCAGCAGGCAAAGAAAGAGCTTCTGCAAGGAAACTCCTGTTTTTAAAACTATCAGATCTCATGAGACTCATTCACTATCAGGAGAACAGCACAGGAAAGACCTGCCCCCATAATTTAATCACCTCCCACCAGGTTCCTCCCATGACCTCACGACATATGGGAATTGTGGGAGTTACAATTCAAAATGAGATTAGAGTTGGGACACAGTGGAACCATAACAATAATATAGTCTTAATAACGAGATGGAAGTCAGTCACACACATACATGGTAATAGTATCACCTTTGTTTTAAATAACTTTTTAGATCCTCAGTCTTATCAACAATAGAATAGGGATAACATATATTATATAATATTACTTGTGAATGCTATACACACACAGACACACACACACACATGTATAATGCTTGGCTCATGATAAAAATGCAAAGTATCTTATTAAGCTTTAGAAATATGTGGCATAGGTAATTAATGTATACAGCTTTGCAATGTAGATGATAATATAATTATTAGCTGTGAAGTGTGCATTTTCCCCTAATTAACAGAATTGGCAGAAAAATAAGAAAAAGACTAAAAATTTTAGAAATTAGTGTTATTTCAAATAATTTTTCACTGCTTTTATGCTTATGTTAGAAAGTGAAAAATGTTTTACAAAAATGATTTACTACAATTTACATCAGCAGTTGTACTCAGAATCTCCTTTTATTGCAATTGTCAAAAGCTGCTTTTGAATTATAGTTGAACTCTGTATATAATAATAATTTGCCATAATTGTATTTGCAAATATTATGAGTTAAGAGTTAACTTATCAACCTGCTGTAAATGCAAGGAAGTAATGACACACAGTTCATACAGTCATACAGTTCATATTTATGGAGCAGAGTGGGAGAATACATTAAAGTAATAGCATGTCCAACTTTAGCCCCTTTGCAGTTGCTCCTTCTTTTCCCTTGAGCAGTCTCTCTTGAAATGTCCTCTGGCTCATTCTATAATACCATCAATGTCCTCCCTTTCATCTCTGATTACGCCACCTAATAGCACTGTACAACACTTTTTAATGTCACTCAGGCCTTTTCTTCATAAACATATCTGATATATATCATATTCTTACTGTATTATTCTCCCACAATTCAATATAGGATATACAAAAGTAGGTATTTGTCTCTTTGCCCACTTTGATGTCAGCAACAGATGATATAATAGGATCTGACACATACCTTGCATTCATTAAATACTTCTTGAATGAATGAATATATAAGACAAATGATTACAAATTACAAAAAGTGTCAACTGGGAGTAATATAGGAGGTCAGGAAAAGATTGTCTATGTAACTTATTTAAGGAGGATAAATTATTTTCCAAATATTGTATAAATAATACATTGCAAAGCCAAGAATGGAAGACTTACCCATAGCATTCCCTAGACTCCACTATTACATGATTTGGTCAACAAAACCTAATTTACTTTTATCAACTTTTTAATACTCTATGAATTTATTATAGAGACAGGTTATACTAAATTTGTATAAATTAGATACATATTGAAATGATTTATGATTTGAAATTTTGGCATAAACTCAAAACCATATCAAAATTCAATTGCTTAAAAAGAGTAATAAATAGAAAAAAAGGTAGCTGGAACCAAATACAAAGAATATGCAGTGTCACACAGATAAAGAATGAGAGTAGGTTATTAGCTAGCCATGGTGCAAACTAGAAGACAACGCAGTGAAATAAAAATTCCATCAACTTAGAATTCTATGCATAGATAAACTGAAGCCTTTTTAATCAAACAAAAGCTGATATAATTTATCTACTAGCACACATGCAATACAAAAAAATGTTAAAGAGTTTTCTTCAAGAAAACAATTTTGAAAGTTAAAAAAAAGGCAAAAGATTTGTTTTCTTTTGCATTTAAAATAATCTAAGAGATAAGGGGGATTTATGAGGAGCTGAAGACACAGGCAGCTGCTTAGCTCCCTTCTTTCACTATGTCTTCCAAAAACAAAATAGGAAGGGAAAAAGAAAACAACACATATTCCACACCCCTGACATAATTGAAATATGACAAAACAACATATTAACTGTGAGTTAAAAAAAAATCAGTTCACAATTTCCTATGCTATTCTGCCATCCAGTCTCAGTTATAGAAAATCAGAACTGGAAAGCTAGCAATAGATTGAAGGCTAAATCTAAAACAACAGCAAAACGATGAAGCCCATCATAATTCTGAAAATACTGAACAAGTGCCCTAAATGATTAGACTATGTACTACAGGGGAATGACTTTAAACTATATGAACTTTGAAGGAGTAGTTGCCAAAATTAATTTACTTGGGGGAAGTTAATAAAGTCAAAAGAAAAGGACAAATACTTTTTGGCAATTGTAGGGTGAAGAGGAAAAGAAGTACAAGATGAAGGGGCATTAAGTGTCCTACAAAACAGTGTTGACCAAATAACAGAGATGGTGGATAACATTGTCTTGTTACTGATATTAATGGCAATGCCACTAAGGTTTCCCCCATTAGGCTATAGAACTAAGATACATACTCTTGCTTCATCCACACTCCACTGTTGAAAGGAAAGAACAGCTAATGATAGATTGAGTTGACCTAAAACCATGACTGAAATGACAAAGTCTATTATAATTCTCAAATACTAGAAAAAGCATCCTGATTATCAGACCATGGGGAGGGTGGAGGAGGAAATAAGAGGAAGAGAAAGGGAAAGAAAGAGAGGAAGACAAGAAAGAGCAGAAAAATATAGATATATACATATCTCATGAATTTAGATGCAAACATAGTTTAAAAAATGTTGTCAAGAATCTGGAAATACATTATTTGGAAAAATATCTTATGGCTAAGTGTGGTTTCTCGAATATATGGAAGGCAGCTTCAACATTTGACAATCAAGTAGTTAAATCTCCCTATCAATAAACTAAATGAAAAACATCTTACCTATGTATCTATGTCTCTCTCTCTCTCTCTCTCTCTCTCTCTCTCTCTCTGTTTCTATTATAATCATTATACATTTAGAAAAACAGTTGACAAAAGTAAACATAGTAATCATGATTAAAAACAAAACAAAACTTTCAAACTAGGAAATAAGAAGAAATTCTTTAGTCAGATAAGTGTATCTGTGAAAACATAATTCCTAATGTTGAAAACCTGCATCTGTTCTCCTCCCGAAATTGGAAACAAGTCAAGGAGATTTATTCTCCCCATTAGAATTCAATATTCACTGTAAGTCACAGCCAGTGTGATAAGAAAGGAAAATGAAATAAAAATGCATATCAAGCTTGCGAATTTCCACATAAATGCTTCCTAAGATTTTATTTGAATTTAATTTCATTTATATGTGCTATTTCCCATTTATTTAGCTCTTTGGCATGCTCTCTCCCGAATGTTTTGCATATAGAAGTTTATAGGACATAGAATGGCTAAAATATTTTTGAAACAACAAATATAAGCTTGGAGAATAAACATTTTTTTTATTTCAAAACTTACTATGAATCAACATTTTAAAAAATTTATACTTTAAAAGGCAGTCCTAAGTAATTAACTGGAAATAATATTTTAAAAACACATCTGATAATAGGCTTGTATCCAGAATACACAGAACATGTCAACAATTCAGTAATAAAACAATAATTTAGTTTTTTTAATGGGAAAAATTGTAAACAGATACTAGATACTAGGCAACCAAGCATGATATGGCCAATATAAATAGTCATCAGAATAATGAAATGAGAAAACAGAACATACCTTTACCAGGGGTAATTTTTTAAGTTCTGGTGAAGATATAAACTAACTGATGCATTCATTAGTGGCATAAATGCATAGTTAGAAGCACTGTGAAGAATATTGGATAGTATTTTATAATATCACACAATTACCATATGACCCAACATACTCACTTCTAGACATTTACTCAAGAGAAATAGAAATATAAGTTCAAACAAGACATGTAAAAATGTTCATAGCAGCTTAATTAATAATTGCTGAAAACTGGAAGCAACCCAAGTGCCCATCAACTGATCTGGTAAATTCGCACAATTAAATACTACTTAGCAATAAGACGACTTACTTATACATACAGTAACAGAGATAAAACTAAAAAAATGTTAAATGCAAGAACTGTGACACAAAAAGTAAATTCTATATCATCTCCTTTACACAGCATTCTAAAAGACAATATCGAACGTTGCCAGGAATTGAGGTGAGGTGAGAAAACTTACATGTGGGGTGCTTGGGGTGATGGAAATGTGTTATGCCTTGATTGCTGTAGTGGTTGCATGGCACCAAGTATTCGCTAAAACCCTGAGACTTTCTACTAAAAACACAAAATGTAACTATTATATTTTGTAATAGTAACATAAATTTTGTAAATGTAACATAAATTATTACATTGTAAACCTGATCGATAAAATGTCCAAAAGATGGGAAAGAAGAAGCCATAAAAACACTAATCAAAATAAACCTGAAGAGGCTAATATTAATGTCACATAATATGGACTTTAGAACAAGAAATGTAGCCAGGAAGAAAGAGGGTAACATTATAATGATAAAGCAGTCAACTCATCAAGAGGTCTAAAGAAAAAAAAATCCTAAGTGAATATGCACATTTTAATAGAGCTTCAAAAACATGAATCAGAAACTGAACTGAAAGGAGAAATAGACTAATTCACAATTATGGCTAGGGATATTAATGTTCTTTCTCAGTTAATAATAAATAACTGTCTATTGGTAGAACTAATAGTCAGCAAGGACATAAAAAATGTACACAGCATTATTAATCAACTTGACCTAATTGACGTTCTACTAACAAGAGGAACATACACATTGTTTTCAAGTGTCTATAAACTTTCATCAAGGTAGAGGTTATCATTTTAAACTTTCCAATTATTTGAGGAAGATTTTTTGGTATCTCATTGTTAGTGGTTTCTAATGTAATTCCATTTTCACCAGAAAACACACTCTGCACACTTAAAATCTTTTGAAAATCAGTAAGACATTTTAGGGCCCAACATTTATTCTATTTTTAATGAATATTTGAAGTTTACTTAAAAATGTGAATTTTCTTTTTGACATTTGGTAGTGTTGATTGTATATTCTTTACCTTTCTCTATATTTTTTCCTAGTGGTTCTGTCTGATACTGAGCAGCTTCTTAAAATCTTCAACTATGATTGTAGTTTTTATCTGACAATACCTTGATTTTGTTAGTTTTCTATCATTATTGAAGGATATTTTAACTAGAAATAGATTTCTAGGTTGACATTTATCTTTAAGAATTAAAGAAATTGCTACATCGCCTTTTGGCCTCCATTGTTTTTGACAATAAATAAGCTGATATTTATAGCTTTTTATCCTATATGCAAATTGCCCTATTTTCTCAGTTTTTTCTTCCCCAAGCATTTCCTCTTTATCTTGGGTTTTCAGCAATTTTATTTTGTAATATACCTAGATACAGCTTTGCATTTTCCAGTTTAGAGTCCACTTAGAACTTATAAGTAAACGTTTTATACAAAATTTTTAAACTTTCCAACATATTACAAAGTATTTTCTGCTTTTTTTCTTCATCTTCTCATTTCAAGATGTCAAATAAAAATTGGTTAGACCTTTGATTTTGTCTCCTGGCCATTGAAGCCCTTTTTATTTCTTCAAAACGCATTCATTTTTCTGTTCCTCAGATCAGATAATTCTGTTGTTTTGTGTCAAGTCCACTAACCTATTCTTCTTCCATGTATACTCTGTTATTAAGAAAATAAGTACAAGTTTTCATTTCATATAGTGTATTTTAATTTCTAGAATTACCATATAGTTCTTGTTCTTGTTTCCATTATCATTCACAAATTATTCATTCTCTTTATTCATATTTCTATCATTTTCTATAGACATATAGGATTTATCATTGTAGATGATATAATTGTAGATAATTCATTTCTGCCATCTTCCTTTCAATAGTGTTGACTTTTGTTCTAGATGTCAGTAACTCTATTCAATTCCACTTCCAAAGTCTGTCTCCCCTCTGGTGGGCTATAACTAAAATCTCTACTTTTTTCTTTTAGACTTCTGGATGTGGCTGTTTTGGAAAAATTAAAGTTCCACCATGTAGGTACAGTTCAGTGATCAGACAAGGATTTGTGCTCTATGCAGTCATATTACAGAGTGAGGACTGGATTTTCTCTTAGGAAAGAAGACATAAATAGGCACATCTTACTCAGTACAGTTCCCCTTTCTCTAGCTTCCACTCTTCATCAGTTCCTACCTTTTTTAGTGACTCATTAAATCTTTCTTTAACCTTCAAGCTGTTGTTTATATATTTTTTTCCAGATCATGTATTAGTTATCTGTGGACAAGTTAATCAGGCAAGCCATCCCACTGTTCCTAATTAAATCTATGCTATAGCAGCTTTGGACAACCAATTCAAAATGTTCTAGCTTTCTGAAAGTGCTGGTTAAATGACAGTGGGATGCATTGCCAACTGGATGCTCTATAAAGAAAGAGTCCCTTGGAAGATTCTGCTATTTGTCACTAAGCTTTTACAAGATTTTTATAGTTTTTGTTCTGTCTGGTTTTTACTAACAACCACTAAGCATCTAGGCAGGTTTAAACATCTCTGCTATGAAAAAAATAAATAAAAAGGGAAATAATTAAGTAAAAAAAGGTGTATGTTATGGCAGAATGCAAGCCAAAATTGTGTTATGGAGTCCTCACAGGAAATTTTTGAAAATGTTACTAGTAAAGTTTTATTCCCTTCAATATGGTGAGCCAGTAAATAGTTACACTTTTCAGAATTCAGTATTTAGCCTTCAGAATGAAGACATAAATAGTGCATAGAAATATTTAGATTTATAGTTTTGGGTACAACTAGGAAATGAACAAAACACTGTAACTGGATATAAATTGGTCAGTAGATGTAGTGGGAGATCCTTTTGAAACGTTTAATTTGGAATCACAAAGGAGGAATTAAACATGTAGATGGCATGCGTATATCCAGTACAACATGAGATATTGCAATGCACATTGTGTGTTTATGCACATATTATTTATAGACACATCATTACGTATTTCTTTCTATAAACACTTTGTATGATAGATGAGAAAACCAACATTTGTTGAAATCAAGTATTTATCCCATGTTACACAGTGGGTGGGTGAGGGAATAAAATCTGGATCTAGGGACACGTACTTCAAGATCTCTTGCACTTTTAAGGCTATATGAATCTTTTTTTTTTTTTTTTTTTTTTGTAGTCAAGAGAGGCATATATAAACTTAAATACAACAACCTGCCCTAAGTTCATGCTTGGTTCTGCCAACTGAGAAGGTAGCGTACACACAGGGGTGGCTAGAGGCAAAACTTCAAAGGGATCATCAAATATTTTAATCCTTAGCTGTGCCCAGAATTATTCATATAAATTTAGCAATTTCAGATTTTTTCTTAATTTTCCCTGAGTTTTCCAATTACCATATTTTGCACAGACCTGACACATTTTGCTTTTGCTTTGAGCTTTCTTTTTTAAAAAAATATTTTTAATCCTTAGATAAATTCAGTTGCTGCATTCTTACAAGAAGACTTCATTAAATATTCCATATGCAGTTGGCATCATTTTTAAAGCGCTAAAGAATGATGTTTGAAGAACTTATTTTACAAATTTATTATGCTAAATGTGTAGTTATTTATTATGCTTACATTCTATGACTCACTAAGATAATAATACCAGTGTGTGCAGGGGTTAACTCTGGCTATTCACTAACATGTTAAATGATACATATAGCCTCCAAAATTTAGGAGTTCAAACTTTATCACTGAACTATATCTTTTCCTTACTTTTGATATTAAATTCATTAAGATATATCCTTTCAAGTTATTTGTATTACAGGAATTTTACTATGATATGGTTTGTGACTGGATTTCAAAATACTGTTACAGAATAATAGATTTCAGTTTCCTTGAAGCATATGCTAAGGAATAAAATCAGAAATGCAAATCCATTAAATTATTATTGAGTCTCTTTTCTGATATTTCAGTCACTATTTCCTATAACTTTCTTACTTTACCAGGTCCTCACGGGCTTATGTA
Source organism: Cebus imitator (assembly GCF_001604975.1). Taxonomy (NCBI): domain Eukaryota; kingdom Metazoa; phylum Chordata; class Mammalia; order Primates; family Cebidae; genus Cebus; species Cebus imitator. The sequence continues at coordinate 1,988,047 of NW_016107327.1, read as the reverse complement.
ATTGACTGCCAAAACTGCATTTAGGAGGTGTCAGGATATCAAGTTCTCAAGCTCACTTTGTTTGTGACTTTTTAAAGCTGGCAGTCAAGTCATGTCTTCACGTCTTTCAGCATAAGGCTCCAAGGAATTGCACAGGTAAAGAGCTGAAAGAAAAAGTTGAAAAGAGTCAAAAGCAAGCTGGACTAGAAGAGGATACAAGCAGCCCAGAAACAGCAGAAAGCACAGCTTCAAAGTAGAATATGTGGGATCTCATGATACATATAGATATCAAAAGAAAAACAAAGGGTAACATTTTGGTATTCACCTAACCTTCAAAAGGAAGCCTCCAGAGAAACTGGAGAAAGTATTTTAATCAATATCTACCTCTGAGATTGAACTTGTCTAAAAGATGTAGATCAAGATGAATAACAATTTTCTTTCAGAATGCCATTCCATTGCTTACATATGGAAATAGTGCTTTATATACACAATGGTATGCCACTTTGTTTCCCTTGAAGAAAGCTGTGATCTAGGGGAGGTTATGGCTAGGATTTTCAGATTAGAAACAGTGTACTGTTTTACTTTACTTTAAGTAAAAATGCACATATTGTTATAATGAGTTGAGGTCAATATATATTTAACTAAAACTGTTTCAATTTATAAACAATTTATGTAACTGTGCTTTATGAAAATAATTGATCCCATCAGAAATTATTTTTATTAGTGTTAATTGACATTTCTTGAAACAAGTTTTTCAAGCCAATGCTCAGACTAAATCTTCGTTCCTGATATAGTCCAGTCTCAATGTGTAAGACATTGTCATTTACGTTGTGAAAGGTTAGTCATTCATCCCATGTTAATTGGAATATTGATATGAATAATGATATTCAAAATAACTTTAAATTTTGTTTATGTAAATTTATGTGGACAGAGTTAGGTAGTTGAGTCAGAATACAACAAATCCATTGGTAATATTATTGATCAGGAATCAGATGGAATGATTCAAATTCTTTTGTGAATCAAGTCACTTATTTCAAATGGAATGTGGCTGATCTTATAAATGCAGTACTGTATATTCTGTTAAAGCAATGCATAATTCACAATAAAATTGGGTATATCAAACATGCCAAAGTTTTGTTCTGATACAGTAGGTTTCTTTATCAAAAGATTATATATATGAAACGATATTTTAGGCATTTAAGCACATTATAGGAAGCTTTCAGAAAGAAATCAGTTATAGCAAGATCAAAGCCATCAGTATTTTATTAATAAATAAAATTATTTTATATTATTCTGGGTTAGTATATTAATAGCAGAGGTTTCTCTCTTAGGTGGCAACATATCTTCTTCACCCAGTCTGGAAATTATTAATGGAAAATTAAGTAAAATGGATTACAGTGCATTTTTTTTTTTCAAGAATAGTAATGCAGCTGAATCTCTGCTGCTGGCCATGATGGGTTAACCTGCCACCTGAAACAATGCCAAAACAAAAATGGACAAAATATTAGAGTGGTTTTCAAGATATCAGACATCACATTGGACATTACATATTAATTAACAAGATATCAGGAAATAAAGGATAATCATCCATGAGAAATGAAAGTTAAATAAGATAAGCCATAAAATTAAATCCTGAGGAGAGTTGCTAGCCACTGGTATTTGGAAGGAAACACCAGAACCTGGCAAACATGTTAGGTGTCAGAGATGGAGTTGAGAGAACATTGAAACCAAGACAACTAGACTAAGAAAGACAGAGTGCCTCAGAGGAAAGATGTGCAAAGACAGAGAACTCCAGAGATCTGAAGATGGCCCCCCTTGAGTATTCAGCTAAATGTTAATCACTGCACACTGTGGGAAAATAGCCCGAGACAAGGGAAAGAGCCGTCCTAGAGGAGCAGAGGAAAGAATCTCTAGTGCTCAAACCACGCTGGTTTCCCTTGCACAGATAGAACATGATACACGGGGCATTAAGCAGAGTACTCAGAAGAAGCTAGTAACAGGAGTAAGGATAATTTTCAGAGACTGAGCAAGGATCTCACCTAATAAATATTAAAAACAATAGGTGAAAAGACAAGTTTCCAAATAACTGCACAAGGCAATGTTCAAGAATAGTGTTAGGAATACAAAAAATATTCAATAACCAATAAAGTACTAAAAGGTTTTGGCAACCCCCCAAAGATAAATAAATAAATAAATAACAGGCATTCTAAAAAAGCAGGAAAATGAAAACTGGTAAAAATAAGAAAAATGTCATCAAATCAAAACAAACCTGGAAATGACAGAGATGTTAGAATTAAAAGACCAGTAACATAAATAGCCATTAAGATAGTTATTTTAACTGCATTGAATGAGTTCTAAGACAAAAAGATTCTGGAGATATTGAAAATGAGTACACAAATTGATGTGCTAGAGATGAAAATTATAATGAATATGATTAAAAAAACCATAATGAACAGTGAATAAGATTAGCAGCAGACTGGACATTTCATGGAGAAAAAGAAGATACTGAAGTAAAAAAAAAGCAAAATAAACTCTCCCTAATCTCAAAGAAATCAGCAGATTAGGGAGTAATTAACCTCTTACCAGTAGGTTCTAGAAAGTCTTTTAAGCTACAGGGAGATGATACCAGGTCAAAACACAGATTTACACAAAGGAATGTGGAACAATATGTATACAAGTATTCAATTTATAAAAATTAAGTACTTCTTAAAATTATTTAAATAGCAATGCAGTATGGAGTTTACTACATACATAAAATAAAATGTATGACACCAGTAGCACAAAGGACAAGAATAGGGAAATGAAAATATGCTGTTACAACTTTCTTATACTATAGGTGAAATGGTCATGATATCACTCAAAGGTACACTGTGATGAGTTATAGGTGTATACTAAAGCTACCACTGAAATAACAAAAAAAAAGAGTTACACAAACCAAAACTGCTTTAAGATTCCCCTCAGCTTGAGTAAATTTTCTTACTATAGAGCCCTGACCTCACTTTTCTAAGAACATTTCATTTAGAAAACTTGCACTCATAAATTCTTTTTCTTCCCTTTGGAGATGTAAATCTTCTTCCACACTCTTGCCAGTTTTACATTTCAGGAATGTCTTTCTCATGTCTTTGTCCATTTGGATTGCTTTAATAAAATACCTTAAACTGAGTGGCTTATTCTTCACAGTTTATTTCTCACAGTTCTGGAGGTCCAATATCAAAGCAGCTGTAGACTTGGTGTCTGGTGAGAGCAAAATTCCTGGGTCATATATGGCCATCTTCTCCCCGTGGCAGAAAGGGCAAAGCAGCTCTCTCAGCCTTCTTTTATAATGGCACTCATTGCACTCATGAGAGCTGCATCCTCCTAGCCGAATTAACACCCAAGTGTCTCACCTCCTAAAACCATAACCTTAGAGGTTATGACTTCAAACTATAGATTTTATGGAACACAAATATTCCATCCATATCAGAGAGATAGTGAAATTTGTTACCATAATCATTGATTTATCTATTTCTGTTTGCAGCTGTCCTGGGAATAGGGATGCTATCTTTCTTGATTACATATCTCTAACAGTTCCCTTCTAGTTGTAGTTGTGATATCTATTCAGTATATAAAGATCTTGCAGTGGTATTATGATACACTTATTATTTTATAGTACAAAGATCTGAAACATGACCCTTGGGTTTTAAACTCTATTTCAGTGTTTGAAACATTTTCCATGCTGATTCAAGTTAATTTTATGCATGTCCATCTATAGGGTGAACTCAAATCTTGACATACTGGCTTTAAATTGAAAGCATCTTTTCTCCAACTCCCAGCTTTTGAGATTCTTCCCTAGCCCAGCCTATATTTCCCACTGGTTTCATTTCTGAGGTTCTGTCTACAAATCTGGGATTTTAGCTTTCCTTCATTCTTGCCAGAGTTCTATTCCCTGATGTCATTACCGTCCCTTGGTTGGGACTAGGCAAGTCTTTTTCTCTTTACTGGTATTCATGAGCCAAGAGAGATCTTTACCTTTAGAGTTATCTTAGCTGCCTGTGGTGGTGGAAACGGTGGTGTATCTTTTTTGCTGGTACTTGGTATAGCATAAACAGAGTCCACTAGGTTTCATCCTGCAGTATTTGATATCTATATGCCAGTAAGGATGGGATGCAGCACCATTGCTTTTCTGGTACTCTCCAATTAGACCAGATAAACTAAAAAATGTTCTGTCTTACAAGATTCTAATTCTCTTGATAGAGAAATTTTATTTAGAAGTGTTTTTTTGTCTTTTGCTATTGGCAGCTCAGATTTTCTGGTTGTTCCAGTACTTAGGGTAAGATGAATATGAGGCAAAATAAAATTAGTTAATTAATTACTTAATAGACTCTGCTGAGTTGTTCCATAGCTCCTGAGGTTCTTACTCAGTCTATCTTCTTTTATCTACCTTCAGAATCTTTTGTTAGTTGATTTACATGTTTTAGTCCAATATAATTAATCATAGTTAGTGGATGAAATAGGGTACAGTGTGCTCACACTATCTGGTCCAGAACCAGAAGTCAATGTATATTTTAAAGTGTATATGGTAATTGTTTCTTAGATCTAAGAAGAGGGAAAAGACAGGTGGAGAGTGTAGAGGATCTTTGATCCTACGTTTACCAAATACACAGTTTGCCTATGTTTGAGGATTCCAATGTTAAAACAAGGTGAATCCTGTACAAACTGAAACAAACTAGCCACCTAATTCAATCCTCAATCAGACATGCATTATAATGATACCCACTCTATTTATCCAAGGGAGGACTGCACAGAGAAAACAAGGTCAAGCAAATGTACATTCTAGCTAAGCAATCAAAATTTTAACCCTGAACTGACAATATTAATGAATGAGTTGATGAAGAAGTTCACATTTGCCTAGATAATAGACAAGTGCAAGTAGCTTGTCCCATTTTTCCTATTTTACCCGAGGAAGCTTCTTGATTCAATTTTGGGATCCCCAAAGCATGGGTCCATTCAAATAAAAAGGCATGCATATATGTATATAATTTCAACCACAGAAATGAGCGAGGTTCCAACAGGAATGGTATTTCTGTGAGTGCTTGACCTAAGGAATTCAACGTTTTCTTTCTTTGTTCCCGTGTACCTTGCTGCACCTCATTGCCCAGTCATGGCAGGCGTCTGTTTCTGGCCTACATCAGTGTTCCTTCCCCTCTGAACAAAGAGATGAAGGAGAGAAGAAAACTTAAAGATTATTCCCCTGCATCTGTAGACCTGTAGTTTTCTTATCAAATAAATGATACAAGTTATCAAACAACTGATTTTGTTCCAGTAGCAAACAATTTAATTTGTAACTGAGAGACATGTGAGAAAAATGAGGTAAAGATGAATCTGATTTGGGGTTTCTTCTAAGAATGATAGTTCTGTTAGCACAGAAACAAAAACAAACAAAACCATAGAAGCATCAGTCACAGGAGTCCCAGTGTATAGCAGCAGAACCTTTCCCTCTGTAACCCTTTCAATGAGGCATGACACTTTGAAGTGAAACCTTTGCCTTAGCCTATAAATAAAAAGAGGAGAAGATGAAAAAGAGGTCAGTAATCTCCTGTTACTTCTGGATTTTTATAGGATATACTTTAAAATGAAAAAAGATTATTTATCAGTTCTATGAGAGTTATATAATTCAGAGAAAGAAAGATTGGTCCCAAATATCTACAGAGAAAGAATTCTGTATTAGTCCGTTTTCACACTGCTGATAAAAATATACCTGAGACTTGGTAATTTATAAAGAAAAAGAGGTTTAATGGACTCACAGGTCTATGTGTCTGGGTAGGCCACTTAATCATGGCAGAAGAGCAAGGGACATTTTACATGGTGGCAGACAAGAGAGAGAATCAGAGCCAAGTTAAACGAGTTTCCCTGAATAAAACCATCAGATCTTGTGAGACTTATTCACTACCACGAGAACAGTATGGGGGAAACTGACCCCATGATTTAATTATCTCCCATCATGCCCCTCCCACAACACGTGGGAATTCTAGAAGCTACAATACAAGATGAGATTTGGATAGGGACACAGCCAAACCATATCAAACTCCTTGGAATTTTAGCATTCAAAAATAAAGAATCTGTGAGTCTAATCTGCAAATGTTGTTGCTATTTAGTGTCTGTTCATAGAAATAGATTTTTCTCACAAGCTGAGTGATAAGAGTCAACTTACTCCTCTCTATCATCTGTGTTTCTTCTCTGATAAAATTCAAGCTGCAAACATTACTAACTTACTGCTTCCCCTTCCACAATTTACTTGCTATTCTAATTAGTAAAGATTTAGGAGCAGATGCCAAGAAAGCTTCCAGCACTGAAATATTTCTCTCTGCTCATTATGGAATATAAGAATATTTTTTAACTACTTTTATTTCTTTGTTTAAGGTGCTAAATATGTCTATTTTTGAGTGCATTAACATCAATCATGAAAAACCTCAGTCATGTCAGAGATGTCAAATCTGTTGAAATCCCATGAGTTACTCAAACATAAGAATCTATAACAATGCAGCATAAAATGATATTGTTTTTCAGAGTTTTCAAACTTCAATCAAGAAAATAAAATAATAATAATAATAAAAAATAATAAAAGAACTTGAAAATACCCAAAGTCTCCTTAAGAAAACATAACAATGTTTCTTTCATCTCCTTCTCTTATTAATAGGGGCTGCTAATCATTGCATATCAGCACCAAGATAAATTTAAAATTAGTTTCTATATTTTATTGCTTTCTGTTTTGCATAATTAGTAATATTGCAAAAGAATTGTTTTCTATTATGTTTTATTGCTGCATTTTTTATTAAGTAATATTTTGGAAGTTAGATTGAGATCATGAACAATCTTAATAACATTACTACGATGGGGAAATATTTTCTACTTTCTAATATCTACTTCCCAAAGAACTTTTGGGAACAAAAAAATCATTTAAAACTTTGTAGCTATGTATTATGTGACAGGCACTTTGAGAAAATAAAAAGACATATTAAGGCAGCATCTTATTTAAAAAGCTGCTTACCTAACAATAAACAGCAGAATACTTGTCATTTTCAGGTTGACTCCATTAGTCCATTTTATCCAGGTTTTATTTTACTTCACAAATTTCTGAAATAAAAATAAAAGAGTGAGAGTATTTAAAACCTCAATAAGAAAAAAAACTGTGAGTTTTACTGGATAAGTGACCTACTCATAAATACACAAAATGATGAAACATCTTACTTTCATGCACATGCAATGCAAACTATGTAGCAGAATCATATTATTTCCTAACCTTTATCTGCTTGTTAAGAATTAGAAAGATCTCGCCGGGCGCGGTGGCTCAAGCCTGTAATCCCAGCACTTTGGGAGGCCGAGGCGGGTGGATCATGAGGTCAAGAGATCGAGACCATCCTGGTCAACATGGTGAAACCCCGTCTCTACTA